>NW_026596034.1:19146875-19236158 GCF_907164565.1 Psammomys obesus
GAATGAATGAATGAATGAATGAATGAATGAATGAATGAATGAATGAAAGAATGACAAACCAACGTATAGACACTGGAGAAAAACTGCAGTGTTTAAGGGCATTTTTTCCTATTTACTGAAGACTTGGTTCCATTTCAAGTTTCCAAATGGTGGCTCCCAACCATCCCTAACTCTTGTTCCAGGGGATCTGATGCCTTCTTCTGAAGTCTACAGGCACTAGGCAAGCACATAATCCACATATACACATGCAGGCAATGCACTCATGCACACAAAATAAAGTAAATCAAAACACTAAAATAAAATGAGTTTTTAATCGCAATTTAAAATAACGAACATTCTCTTCTGTTGTGTATGCAGAAAACTGTCTTAGACATCTTTTTTTTTTTTGCATTACACTTATGTATAAAATTTTCAAGGAATAAAACCTTCCAGTTTTAATATGACCAATTCAATAACAAAATTGTTCCAAATTAAAACAATTAAAAATTGTGAAAAGAAGGAAAACTCTCACTTTTATTAAGTTCTTATTATAGTCTGTTTACTTATCCTATGATTTAATTCTTAACTCTCAATTCTCTTGTGGAAAGAAACAGTGTTTTATGGTAAGAAAATATGTAACTTCAATGGGACTTATACCTGTGTACTTAAATAAGAAAAATAAAAACAAGATTACCTATGCTGATAGTAGATATTCCCATGGTTGCCCCAAGTTGGAACCCATACAATACTTTGCCTTATGGAGGTGTGAATACTTGTCAAAACCCAAAACACAATAGTTTAAAATGAGCATATGTATTGTAGAATAAACTACAATTAAGTTGATAGAAAAGAGAAGTTGTGAGTACAGAGAAGTTGTAAGATGTTGTAAGCATCAATAAAAGATTTAAGAATTTGAGTTATAAACTTAAGACCTGGAAAGTGGCTAATAACCACAAAATGAAAGATATTGACCTTGAAAATAGATTACTTGATGAAATTTGCTTGAAATAGCAGGCACAAGGTTATAAGTAGGGACAGAAATGGAAACAAACATAACTCATCAGGGATTGAGGATTGTGCTTTTACATAAGGACCTGTTTCCAAAATGTTGCACTCCTCTAATGAAATGAGTTTCTCTGTGTAATGGCGTCTACAAAGTTCAATTCACTTGAAAAAGCATGAGTGAGATCTTTAATTGAGATAACAGCTGTCCAGGTGCCAGCATTTGAAATAGTTCATTAAGCTCTCAAATGCACAGAAAATTTGCCTGAACTATAAGAAGACTTCTGGGCCTACTTATGAATGGAATGCATGGTCACTGAATTTTTCCCTTGCTATATATTTCTATTTCAATAAATGTTATGAAATTCATGGTAAGGCTTTAAATTATGTTCCCAGTAATAGAAAAAAAAGGTGTGTGTGGGGGGGGGAGAAAAGCAGAGAAAGATGGAGAAAGAGAGAGAGAGTGGGAGAGTATCAAAACTAATCCATGAGACAGATACCATTACATGTATCTCTACAGGGCTGGAGACATGGCTCAGAGGATAAGGGGACTAGCTGCTCTTCCAGAGGTCCTGATTTTAATTCCCAGCAACCACATGGTGGCTCTCAACCATCTGTAATGGGATCTGACTCCCTCTTTAGGTGTGCATGAAGAGAGAGCATTTATAAATAAAAACAAAATAATTAATATTAGAAATATCAAATGCAAACATCTTTTGACAATGGCAGGTCTATAATATCCTAGCCACGCTGCCCAGTTAGTACAGCCACCAAGATGTACTCATCCACTTAAAGTTAACCTAGTGATCTCACAATGAACATTAACCCATAGACTCGTCTTGTGTTCGTCACTGCAATAAGCATTGTTTAAACCACAGCCCATGCATGACTTTAATATAATTCCTGTTCCTCACTCTTTTACAGAATTACCCTTTTAGCATCTCTCAGTCCCATTCAGTTGTTCTCACTTTCTCTATATTCCTTCAGGCATCCGCAATTTGTGACTTGATTTAATGCAATAGCTATCTCAATCATCTCTCTCTAATTAGCTCCCCTTCTTTTCTGAAACTGAATTTTAGCAAAATAGATAAGATCTCATGAAATCCAATCTTTTCTTCCCTGCCTACAACTCTGACCCCATCCCACAGCTTTCTCTTTATACTGTGCTTCAGAAATTGTCAATCATTTGAAAGACTTTCTGTGGGTTCTTGTTTGATTTATTGTCTTGCTACATCTACTTTGATCTCCTTTTGATGCCTCGCTTTTAATCTGAAATCTCTCACCATAAAAGTGCTAAGCAAAGGAATCCAAATGCATAGATACATGCTGTGTGTGTGTGTGTGTGTGCGCATGTGCGTGTTTGTGTAAATCCTAAGAGTGATAAATTCCCTTTTCATGAGGAGAGAAGAAACTAGGCTTTGATTACCAGAATAAACCTTTGCGGACACAAGGATCCACTCTCCTTGAATATCTGCTACTTTCCTGATAGGGCCTGGCTGCAATTAGACCTATATGATCTAGTCACTGTCTTGACTTCTAATTTAACATTTGCTGACAACTTCATTTTGGAGACTAGGACCTCCACACATTGAAGAGTCCTGCATTTCAAGGATAAGGAAACCATAATCTCCCAGGAGTTACTTTGGGAATGAATAATAAGAAAATTAACATCTACTTGCTAAAGAACCAGGAGTGTATATGTCACTAGGTCATAAGCACAAATGGGACAAGCAGGGGGAGAACACATGTAGCTCCCTCCCAGAATGACATCAGAGTTATTCTGATGACTCACATACTCCGAATCACATATTCGTTTTCCTCCTAACATGACAAAAATTTATTTCTGTCGTTCAGTCACCTGTTGGAAATGTTGTTCAATTACCAAATGATCCATCGAACAGATAAAGGAGACATTTTCTGGGATATTCAGTTTTATATATTCCTTAAAACAATAATCAAACTACAGTGGAGAACATGTTATGTTTAGGACAAAATTGCATATTTTTACAGCTTTCTGTCCATTCTGTATTAACACTAGTTTTCCCACTATTACATATTATTACTACTATTATGTAGTACAAAGGGTTTATTAATCAATGACCAAATACCACAAAACCTTACTGACAGAACCTTGTCAATTCTGTACCCAACACAGAAGTTGGAGCTGCTAATGAGTTGCATTGTTCATTGCTGTGCTTCAAGATCCATTCAGTTTCTCCAGGAACCACAGCGGTCAAAGTTCTCTGAGACTGACATTCATCTACATGATCTACAATCTCTTCTCACCAGATTTACATAAAAGAAAACTGCTTTGATTTCACATACTTGAGTCTTACACTTGGACTTCACCACTACTAAAACCTCTTATTTTTCCCTCCACAATCATAACATACCATACTGGATCTTCCGAGAATGAATTCCATTATGCTTTAGAGGACAGTGAAAATGGCCACTGGGTGGGGCCAAATATCAGGGATTCACTCCCTAATGAAAGTGAATGATGGTCCAGGTTCCACCTTCTATTGTATTTCAAATGCCTTCACTGACTGAGTGTGTGTGTGTGTGTGTTTCCCAGCATTAATGTCTAGCTGGATCTTTTTCCATTTGTCCTGAAGTATCTAAGCAGTTCCATTGCTCCAGGCCACTAGAACACATGCTTGTAAAGTTTTGTAAAATAATTATTACAGCATATGTCCTTTTGTTGCATAGTCCTACACTCTGGGAATCTGAACATTTATTCCATCATCAATGCTTTCCAAGTATAGTAACTTGTTCTGGAATTCAAACAAGGGATTATGAGGTCTTTCTACAAAACCATCTACATTTGGTTGTTAAGAGTCATCAGATGGTTATAGTACTGTGGCTCTCCTGCTATTATTGGAATGAAGAAGTCAGATTTTATTACTATCTCTACTTCCACAGGTCCTGGGCTTCAAGGAGACCCACTATCAGTTTATATTGATGCCACATTCAAGTTCATTCCTAAAACTCTAGAACAAAGACATGTACCTAAAAAATAAATTCTTTTAATAAGCCTTTTATTTTTAATTAATGTAACTCTCCCAAGTTCTTGCTTAGTATCTATGAAGATCTGTGGATATCCTCTAGCATAGAAAATGATAAAATACAAGCAATATCTTTTTTCATAGTATTTCAATCCCCCCTTTTGACCATCTGCTATAAAATACAGACATTTCAAACTTTCTCTATGTGCGTATCATTTTATCTTCAAGAATGTAGAATCCATGGTAACAAGTTTGCAACATCTGCTGAGGTTCTTAGATGCCTCTGAATCCTGAATGTTGTCTTTCCCGGATTTATAGCTCTTTTATCCACTTTTAATTCCCATGTCTCTTCTGTTTGATCTGGTATTCTGACAGTCAAATCACATGGATTTTTCACAGAACCTTTTCTGGTACTAAGTGTTGATGTTTTGGAATATCTTGTATTGTGGTCTCATAATACCCTCAGTTGTAGTTGTGCTAACAATGATGCTGGTAAAAGATGTGTTGAAGGCACATCTCTTGAAAGAACTGTGGGTTTGTTTGTTTGTTTGTTTGTTTGTTTTGTTTTGTTTTATCCTGAGGATTAAGAAATCTACAGAGCTACAGATTTGGTGTGTGACCTTAGGGAAGGTCATGGAAGAGGTTCTTGCATAAGCTTGGATTAGTGGTTCTCAACCTGAGTCCTGTGAGTCCTTTGAGATTTGAATAACCCTTCCAGAAGGGTCACCAAAGACCACCAGAAAACACAGATATTTATGTCATAATTCATAGTAGTAGCAAAATGAAGTTATGAAGAAGCAACCAAAATAATTTTATTGCTGGGAGTCACCACAACACTAGGAGTTGCATTAAAGGGTCTCAGGGTTAGGAAGGCTAAGACCCACAGCGTTAGAAGCTATAGAGGAGCCTGTGCTGATAAATTTCTTGAAGCATGGCTTTTACTCAGGTTTCCCAATCACATGTCAGTATCCCAAGCTATTCAAATGATGCCATTAGATAGCAGAGGATATGGAGTTGCCACCCCCCAGTAGCCAGGTGGGATCTCCAATAAAAGGAGTGGGATACCTACCCACTCATAAAATCTTCAACCCCAAATTTTTCTCACCTACAAGAAGTGTATGGATAAAGGTGAGACAGAGATTAAGGGAATGGGGAACTAATGACTGGCTTAATTTGAGACCCACCCCATGGGAGACAGCCAACCCCTGCCACTGTTAATGATACCCTGCTATGTTTGCAGACAGGAACCTATCATATCTGTCTTCTGGTTCATCCAGCCGCTGATGGAAACAGAGGCAGAGACCCACAGCCCATCAATATGCAGAGCTCAGGAAGACTTGTGGAAGAATGGGAGGAAGGATTGAGGGAACAAAGTGGTCAAGGACACCACAAGAGGATGTACAAAGTACTAACCTGGGCCCATGGTGGCTCACGGTGATGGAACTACTAACCAAAACCATGTGTCAGCTGGACCTACACACCCTATACATATGTAGCTGATATGCAGCATGATTATTATGTGGGTCCCCTAACAATGGGGGTAAGGCTTATTTATAGCTCTTGTCTGCCATTGAACCCTTTCGCCTACCTGGGCTTCCCTGTCAACCCTCAGTGGGAGAGGATGCTTTTAGTCCTGCTGCTAGTTGAGGTGCCAGGGTAGGCTGGTAACCTTTAGGGTTCTTCCCTTCTCTGAGAAGGAAGAGAGTGGGAATGGGGGCGGGAGCATGAGGGTGAAACTTGGAGGAGAGGCGGAAGGGGGCTGCGATCAGGCTGTAAAGTGGTTACATAAATAAATAAATGAATGAAAAAAAATCTAAATAAATAAAATAAGAGGCCTAATTTTGTTGCGCCTTCAACTTTCTCTGATGTGCAGGCACACTGACTCTTTATCACAGAGCTTGTTGTTCATAATTTCCTGCTTTCTCATTGAATGGTATGAAATGCTCTTTATAAGCTATGAGATGAGAGAGACAAAAGGAGACAGACTCTGTCTCTTACACTTTAGTTTTCCACTGATTTCACTTGTTTAGAACATAATATGAGTTGATAATATGACATGTTATGGTATGAGTCTGAAATGTGCCCCAGCGTTTCACATGACTGAACACTGGCTCTCCAGCTACTGTTTCTGTTTTGGGAGGATGTGGAACCTTTGGAATGTAGGACCTAGCTCATAGATGTAGGTCACCTGGGATAGGCCTTGGCAGTTAAAACATGGCCTATTTTCTAGCTCCTTTTTTCTTTGTACCCACCACTGAGTTGTGAACCAGTTCACCCCAAGTCTCTGGAGTTATAATTTTGGTGCTGTAGCTGACATGCCTTTTCCAACATGAAACCATGATCCAAAGTAAAGCCCTTCTTTCTTGAGACAATTCTTCTGGGTGCTCTTATAAAGAACTGAGAAAAGTAATTGATAGAGGAGTGTTATATCAGTAATAACCAACCAGGTGTATTATATGTATATTTATCACACTTGCAATAGTATCACACTCCCTATTTTAGTCTGTGATATTAAGAAATAGACTCCTAAATCATCATGAGAAAGATTCTCATAACTAGATTGCCACATTGCTCCAGGGTACCAACATCTCATGTTAACATCTCCTTTGTCTTCTCACCTGCTTCAGGTAATCCTGAAGCAGATTTAGGAAAGACTTATTGAGGGATACTAAAGAAACAAAGCATGTTTTGACGAAGAAAGCAAACAATGTTTGTTCTGGGCCAGGGGATAATTGGAAGAAAAACAACAACAACAACAACAACAAAAAGCTCATCTAACTTTCCTGTTTTGGACAAAAGTTATTTCATAGCCAGCTTTCTCAGTCATATTGGAGGTTATCACGACCTGGTGAACTACCATCTGTGGACATCTGGAAAAGCACTTTCCCATAAAGGCAGAGGAGAATCATGGAAGAGATAACATGGGACCCCTCCTAATTGTACTGCCTCTCTTTCTTAAGTTGGTAATGAAACAGAAAACTGTGTATATGTTAGAAGCATTGTACTAGGGACCTCAAATTCTTTTTCTGCTTTTCTCCTACTGTGAATCCCTTTCTCTGTTGTATAAAAATTCCTTGTCACTTGTTCAGCATCTTTTGCACTGCTTCTCATAAGAGATGTAGGCAGCAGTTTCTATTTCATCCACTCTCCTAGAATACTCAAATCAACCATTAAATTATAGTGTTAAAAATTCTTATTTCTATAATCTCATCCTAAGGGAGAAGGGCCTTGCTCCATAGAGAGCAGCAGATTTTTTTTTCTTCCCCATGTACACTATCACATAAATTAAATTATGTGGAATCAGAAATTCTCTAGAGTCAGGAAAACTGAAGAAAGCTTTTGAAACAAAGGCACAATAAAAAAAATAGTCTTCAATTCCAAAATAGTTAATAAAACTAGATACCAGCTAAAATAGCAATATAACTCATGGGTTAAACAAGTTTCATAAAATAATGCTGTTTGACATTGCTCCTTTAGTTATAGCACCATGGACATCCCTTAACTTCTTGAGAACATTATTTTTCTCATCTTTAAAAAACACTGGTAGACCCAATTCCATAAACGTTCTCTCTACCCTCCAAAGACCACTACTCTATTCTCCCTGAAATGTTAAGGAACTTCTTTGAGAAATCTTGAAGAATTTGTGAGGCCTCTAAAACAACAGGAACCTAATGAGTTTTCTTGTGTGCAGTATCCAGCTCATATTTCACTTCCAGCTAGTCATGGATTGCAGAGAATTTGTATTACTTTTTACTCTCCTCACAGGAAAAAAACAAACCTCCATGTAAAAACTTAGCTTTGTTCAAGATTCTTAAAGTTAGGATTCAAAGCAAAGTAATTTTCCTGTGATGATTTCTCCTTTGCTATCTTGTTTTCTTATCCTTCTGGTATAGAACTGGTGCACTGTTTAGGGTTGCCCCTTTGCATGGGGTATTAAATCATCGGACATTTTTTCTAATATATATGCACACAAAGGGCTAATGGAAAGGTTAAGAGTCTTCTTGATATTATCAGTCGGGTAGTCAAAGAAGTAATTACGAAACTACTGTTGGAAGAGAGACAGTGTGAGTCATTCTTGGAAAAGCAATTTATTTGCTTTTTTTTTCTATAAAAGCAGATTTGGCAAAAGCCCATGATTAATTTAACATTTATTCAACATTCAATGAAAGGAGACCTCTTTTATTATAGAGAAGTTATTACAATCAAGTTGATAAATGATTGCATATTTAAACATGTGATTATATCATAGTTTATATGCTGAATATATGAATTAGTAATTAGGACAACTCTAATGTTTAAGAAATCACATATATACTCTAATAATGATTTTGATTTGGTTTCAAATCTTTCTGATGAATCACTTCTCACTTCGTTATAAGTCCAAAGAATAATTGGATTGAAAAAGAGTAAGGAGAATTCTACCTCAAGAATGTTTCAAAGCTTTTTCTGTAGGACTTTAGGGTCCCTCTTCAGCTCCAAAGTGACTCAAAGAGATGACAGTAAGAGAAAACAAAGAAGAGATTTTAGTTGTAGATCATCTTGCTTAAATTTCATCAGACTCTCTATAAAATTTGAAAACTAGATGTAATGCTAAAGAAGTTCAATTTTCTCCACCCATGGCCCTCCCCGAGTCCACTGATAGGGGAAGTCCTCCTTCCCTTCCATCTGATGCTAGTCTCTCAGGGAGGATAGGATTGGGAGGGGAAGAGGGAGGGACCTACAGGTTGGAAGCAAAGTGAATAAACTGTAATTAATACAAATAAAAATTTAAAAATAAATAAAAAAAAGAAGTTCATTTTTTTTCTAAGTCACATTTTGAAATATAAACACATCGTGTCAGCATTCCTCTGTGTGTTCATCCCATCTCTACTTGAATTGCTCAGATAATAGGAATTTGTCTACTTTTGAAATATCTCTTATATTTTGACAAGCCTTAAAATTTTCTTTTGGGTTTGGACAAAACTATGTACCCTAGAACAACCTTTTACATGTATAGAATTTTTCACAGTCATGTACAAAGGTTTGGTTATAAATATAACAGGTTTTGTTCCCCAAATTACTGACCATAGATGGAGTATATTTGTCAGGTTTCTATTATTACCATGAAATGTCTGAGGCAGCTAACATTATGAAGAAAAGTTTATTTGTGTTACAAATTCAAATATCAAAAGCTCAAATAACATATTCTAGGTTTTGATGAAGCCATCATGGAAGGTCAGATAGTACATCAGGATGGGTACATCATATATTATGCCAGGAAGTACCAGGAGCCACATAGGTTTCAGGCTCACAGTCTTATACCCACAAGTTCTTATGGTAACTCAGTCTAACTGACCAGCACTGAAACCAGTGATTAAAAAACTACTCACTAAGTTTCATCCCTCAGAGATGACATTAGTTCATACTATAGATACTCTGGGGTTCAAATCTCAACATAAACATTTAGGATCCTACCCAACATCTGAATCATAGCAGGGAATTGGTGGTTCACACTGCTTGTGAGGGGATGGTGTTGGAATTAATTAATATATGAAATTAATGAAGGTGAGAAAAGTTTGGAAGAGGCACAAGTCTAGCTGTACTGTTGTACAAAATTCATTTCAAATGAGTTCCTGAAAGGAAATGGAACAATCACTTTGAAGAAAGTGCCTAAGAATTCAGTTCTAGATATTTCTCTTAATTTTCACTTATTTTAGTGTTCTGTACTATTGATTATGTTGGAGAACAGTCTTTTGCTTCTCTTAAGAGGCTGGATACATGTCAAGCTGTTACAAATGTAATGTCCGGAAGAGTAGAAGAACATCAGAAAGAAGCTGTTATTATATTTCAGATATGAAGTCTCAGATTTGCCTTTAATCAAGAGGAACGCAATAAAGTTTACATAAAAAGTCTGGGTCAAGGATGCCTCTCAAAGAATTTATTTACTAGCCACATGCTTGGTGATTTTTGAGGAGTCAGCATGGAATAACAACTGAAATTATAAATGAAGTTTGAAATATATTTGCATATAGATGCATACAGAAGTAGGACTCAGTTCAGAATCTGCTACAGTTTATTGTAAAGATTAATGACCATTTGGCCTCTCCAAGTCATAACCAGGGAAAACATGAAGGATTGATATGATCTCAAATTTTATGCCTTGGTAAATCTTAAAAGTCACAACTCTTCAGAGTCAAAAGAAAGAATGGATTACTTTGTTTGCTGCTCTTCAGCTTCTTTAGTTCTTTATATATACTGGATATTAGCTTCTGTCAAAAAAGGGGTTGGTGAAGATTCTTTCCCAATCTGTAGGCAGTCGTTTTGTTTTGATGATGGTATCCTTTGCTTTACAGAAGCTTTCCAGGTTCATGAGGTTCCATTTATTGATTGTTGATCTTAGAGCCTGTGCTGTTGGAGTTCTGTTCAGGATGTTGTCTCCTGTACCAATGAGTCCTAGGCTCTTCCCCACTTTTTCTTCTAACTTATTTAATGTGTCTGGTTTTATGTTGAGGTCTTTGATCCATGTGGACTTTAGTTTTGTGTAGGGTGATAATTATGGATCTATTTGCATTTTTCTATATGTAGACATCCAGTTTGACCAGCACCATTTGTTGAAGATGCTATCTTTTTTCCATTGTATGGTTTTGGCATCTTAGTCAAAGATCAGGTGTTCATAAGTGTGTGGGTTTATTTTTGGGTCCTCTGTTCGGTTCCATTGATCCACCATGGTGTTTCTATGCCAGTACCATGCAGTTTTTAAAACTGTTGCTCTATAGTACAACTTAAGATCAGGGATGGAGATACCTCCAGAAGATCTTTTAATGTAGAAGATTGTTTTAGCAATTCTGGGTTTTTTGATATTCCTTATGAAGTCGAGAATTTTTCTTTCCAGGTCTGTAAAGAATTGTGTTGGTAATTTGATGGGAATTGCATTGAATCTGTAGATTGCTTTTGGTAAGATGGCCATTTTTACTATGTTAATCCTGCCAAGCCATGATCATGGGAGATCTTTCCATCTTCTGATATCTTCTTCTAATTCTTTCTTCAGAGACTTGAAATTTTTTTCATTTGCTTGGTTAGGGTTACTCCAAGGTACTTTATGTCATTTGTGGCTATTATGAAGGGTGTTGTTTCCCTAATTTCTTTCTCAGCCCTTTTGTCTTTGGTATACAGGAGGGCTACTGATTTTTTTGAGTTACTTTTGTATCTGGCCACTTTGTTGAAGGTGTTTATCAGCTGTAGGAGTTCCCTGGTAGAACTATTGGGGTCACTAAGTAATCCAATTAAAAATGGGGAACAGAACTAAACAGATAATTCTCTGTACAGGAATATCGAATGGCAGAGAAGCACTTGAAGAAATGCTCAATGTCTTTAGCTATTGGGGAAATGCAAATCAAAATGACCCTGAAATTTCACCTTACACCCATCAGAATGGTCAAGATAAAAAACTCAAGTGACAACACATGGTGGAGAGGTTGTGGAGAAAGGGGAACCCTTCTCCACTGCTGGGGGGAATGTAAACTTGTACAACGCTCTAGAAAGCAATGTGGCACTTTCTCAGACAACTAGGAATAGCGCTTCCTCAAGATCCGGCCATACCACTCCTAGGCATATATCCAAAAGAGGCTCAGGTACAAAGCAAGGACATTTGCTCAACCATGTTTGTAGCAACTTTATTTGTAATACTCAGAAGCTGGAAACAGACCAGATGCCCCTCAACTGAAGAATGGATGCGAAAATTGTGGTACATCTACACAATGGAATATTACTCTGCAATGAAAAATAAGGAAATCATGAAAATTGCAGGTAAATGGTGGGACCTGGAAAGGATCATCCTGAGTGAGATGTCCCAGAAGCAGAAAGACACACATGGTATATACTCACTCATATAGATATATAATATAGGATAAACCTACTAAAGAGACTAAAGAAACTAATCAAGAGAGAGGACCCTGACTAAATGCTCAATCCCCATCCTGAAAGGCAAAGAGGAAGGACATCAGAAGAACAGGAAACAAGCTAGGAACCTGCCACAGAGGGCCTCTGAAAGGGTCTGCCCTACAGACTATCAAGCAGTCGCTGAGACTTACAGCCAACTGTTGGGCATTATGGATGGAATCTTATGTAAGAAGTGGGAAATAGTAAGATATGGAGAGGACAGGAACTCCACAAGGAGAGCAACAGAACCAGAAAATTTGAACACAGGGGTCCTCCCAGAGACTCATACTCCAAACAAGTACCATGCATGGGGATAGAACCCCTGCACAGATGTAGCCCATGGCAGTTTAGTGTCCAAGTGGGTTCCATAGTAATGGGAAGAGGGACTGCCTCTGACATGAACTGATTGGCCTGCTCTTTGATCACCTCCCCCTGAGGGGGGAACAGCCTTACCAGGCCACAGAAGATGACAATGAAGCCACTCTTGATGAGTTCTGATAGACTAAGATCAGAAGGAAGGAGAAGAGGACCTCCCCTATCAGAGGCCTTGGGGAGGGGCATGTGTGAAGAAGGGGGAGGGAGGGTGGGGTCGGCAGGGGAAGAGGGAGGGGCTTATGGGGGGATACAAAGTGAATAAAGTGTAATTATTTAGAGGGAGGACTCTTGCTAAAATGCTCAATTTCTATCAAGAAAGGCAAAGAGGCTGGACATCAGAAAAAGGAGAAAAGAGGGAACAAGTCAGGAACCTGACACAGAGGACCTCTGAAAAGCTCTGCCCTGTGGACTATCAATGTAGATACTGAGACTTATGGGCAACCTTTGGGCAGAGTGCAGGGAATCTTAAGAAAGAAGTGGGAAACAGTAAGATTTGGAGAGGACAGGAACTCCATAAGGAGAGCAACAGAACCAAAAACTCTCCGCACAGGATTCTTTCCTGAGACTGCTATTCCAACCAAGGACTATGCATGGAGATAACCTAAGACCCCTGCACAGATGTAGCCCATGACAGTTCAGTATCCAAGTGGGTTCTGTTGTGATAGGAACAGGGACTGTCTCTGACATGAACTGATTGGCCTGCTCTTTAATTACCTCCCCCTGAGGGGGAAGCAGCATTACCAGGCCACAGAAGAGGACAAGGCAGCCACTCCTGATAAGACCTAATTGACTAGGATCAGAAGGAAGGAAAAGAAGTCCTCCCCTATCAGTGGACTTGGGGAGGGTCATGCACGCAGAGGGTGGAGGAAGGGAGGGATTGGGATGGGAGGAGGGAGGGAACCAAGGGGTGGATACAAAGTGAGAAAAGTGTAATCAATAAAGAAAAATAAAAATAAATAAAAATTTTAAAAAAAAGAGTTAATAAAACAAAGAGGAAGGAAGGAAAGAAAGATAAATGAAGAAAGAGAAGGAAGGAGAGAGCTAAAAAGGGAGAGTGGAAGCAGGAAGCAGGAATGGAGAAAGGGGGCAGGAAAGAGGGGAGAATAGAGAACCAGAATGAAAAGTAGAGTACAAGGAAGAGAGAGAGGAGAATGTTTTCTTTCTACACTGACTGGTTGATGAGAGACATTTCATGATAAGTTTCAGCTCCCCTAGCCAATAGTCCCTTTCTCACTGGGTGTCCACTGTCTTTGGGAATAGATCTGTCTGTTCTCCAATACTAGCTTCCAACTGATTCACCCAGGTTTCCCCATCCCCTGGGCCCTTTTTATCTTCTCTGTATCTCTCACTCACTAAAGATAAGTGCAGCTTCCAAAAGCTGCTGAAATTTTATATTTTTCTCAATCTTTTCACCATTTTTTTGCTCTTCCACTGTTTGCGTAACCAAATTCAAATTCGATTTTAATTACCAAGACTACTCTTCTTTCTTGGTCAGATATGATGTGGGTACATGTATTTAAAAACCTAAATATTAAATTCAAATATTGAAGCCATGTTAATTGCTATATGCTCTAGACAGTGGCCCAAGAAAATCAAATGGGAATGATTGCTGTCACTTAAATTAATTATATCTGCCATGCCTACCCACTAGAAAAGTGTGAAGTCAGAAAAAAAGGTTTGCCACTCAGCCTGATTGCCCCAGTTTGAGCCTTAGAATTCACATGGGTAAAGGAAAGAACTGACTCTAGTTGTCTCCTGGCCCCACACATGAGATGTGGCAGGTATGTCCACACAAAGCACATAAACACCCCCACCACCACCACCACACTTCAAACACTACAAAACACCTGAACTCCGTAGGGATAAGAACATATACTCAAGCAAATGCCAGAGTCTCATGTCCCCATTCAGGCAAGTTGAGCCCTGAGTAGAGTCAAACTTGGTATTTTCTCCATGAAGTTCTAGAGAAAAAGGGAGCATATGACACTTGCATAAGAGCATCTTTGAAGGAGCAGTGACTAGCAGCTCATCTAGTCAATTTTATATTCTTGAAAGAAAATCAATACTTTCTCGTAAATAACTAAAAAGTTAGGCACAACTGGAATGGCTAAGTCCAAGTAGAAATGGGGTCAAATCTTATAGAAATCTATTGAAGGGTTCATACATACATACTGGACTAGAGGCTTCAAGAAAAACCTTTATGCATGTAAAAGAGACATAAACATGTTGATGACTTGGAAACTATTGGATGAGGAAATGGTTACAGTGTGGCTAAATAGATATTTCAAGAAATATAAGAGCATGTATACAAATGAAAACAAGGCAGACCTCTGCATTTTAATTGAAGTCATATTGGTCATGTATACAAGGTGTTTGGAAAGAACCAACACAGAAAAGAGGATGGTAGAGAGAAAACAAACAAACAAGCAAACAAAGATTTACTTAAGTGAGACTGAAGAAAATGAAAGAATGCATGATACAATGAACAGATGTATAATGGCAAGAATAAATTTTATTCTCTTAAGACTAGACAGCTAGAGACATTGAGATGAATTTGTTGAGCTTCTTTAATTATCATTAGTCACTTTTCTTTTAAAATTAATTCAAGCCACATATTGCAGCCAGTAAAAGATGTTAAAAGGCATAAACCTTGTTCTATCATGATGATTTGATACAGTTCAGTCAAATGAGAAATAATGCTCCTTTTGTTGCCTAGTGAATTTTTCTCTGGTCTCACTTGCCTTGCCTGACTCCATCATTTCTGCCAGTAATGATGCTTCGGATACAGACCTGGGCAGACACATTTGCTGCATCAGTATTTGATTAAATCATGTAACACCATGATATACATATGAAATTACAAACCAAGAGTTTCTGTAACATTACAAAATATTTTCTTTATAAGGAATTATTTTGAAGGAACATTTATTCAATTAAAATATGAGTGCATCATTCTTCTCTCGCCACCATTCCTCCTGCCCTTCCCTGTTGACACAACACCCTCACCTCAAATTCATGGTCTCCTCTTCTTTAACCACTGTTGTTATGTATACATAAGAGCGAAACAACCTATAAATTCAATCGCTGACCCCCTTCAGTAGCATTGTCTTCATTGATTTTCTCTAGAGATTTAAAGGAATAGGCAATGTATACTCTATTGGCACTAGATTATAGATTTTGGGGGTGATCAACAGACTAGATGTCTCAATTTGTACAAGGTATCCCACTCCCTAGGGCCTTTTTCACTGATGGATGTCCCGGTAATATGAATGTACCCCTGATGTATTCTATGTATTCTATGGAATGATTCTAAAAGTCATTCCTCAGAGAGGCTGAAAAGGCTTTAATAAAGCAATAACCTTATATTTCTCTTGTTATATAACTTCTTACAAATTATTTGAGCTTTTAAAATGCCCTTTGATGCCACTAGACAAAAGTCTAAATCAAACACTCATTTCTAGCAAGACAGTGATATGACCAGGCGTCACATCCCTTGCTGGTGAAGATGAAAATTGTCATGGCCACTTTGGAAAGCAAGTGGACAGTTTTAAAAATAAGCATACAATTACTCTGAAACTCAACCATCTCATTACTTGGTATTTGCCTGAAGGAACTGAAAGCTTCATCCAGACCTAACTTTCTAAATTTATTTCACATACAACTGCCAAATTTTGAAACCAAAATAAAATGTCTTTAATGAGTAAGTTGGTAACTTTGACATTTATTTACAGTAAAATATTATTCAAAAATAAGTTATCAAAGCACAAGAAGACATGTAAGAAACATAAAAGCATAGTGTTGAGTGTTAAGAACTCAATAGACAAAGAATACAAATTATCTGAGTCTAATGGTATGACATTTCAGAAAACGCACAGTTATCAATGCTCCAAAAAGATAATTGGCTACCGTGGCATGGAATGGCATGAAGGAGGAAGAAGGAGATAATAGAAATATTTTGGGACAGTGACATTACTCTGTATCACATTATAATGATAGATGCAATCATAAATGTATGTGAACCCACAGAATGTACAACATTTAATGTAACATAAAGCATGAACTTTAAAAATGTCAGGCAAGAACTCTGCTGTGCCACACGAGCCAGGCTAGGAAGGTGTCAGCAGTAGGTCTTAAGGTGATTCTCAATCTCCTGGACATGAGCATTCTGAGAATAGTGAGCTGGAGAGAGACTGACCTGTTTCTAAAGCTACAGCAATGGACTAGATGCATCATACACATAGAAACTGTAAGTATAGCCCAGGCTGTGCTATCACATATGTCTAACCACTGCCCTGGGATGGGTATATTGAGAAGTCACCGTCTTTGACATTACCTGGATAAGTGACAGTACATAAATAAGAAAATCACTCTGCAAACTTGTTGCAGCTTCCCCAAAGGAAGTGTCGAAAAGAGGACAGCCTGTGAGATAGATAGCGCACTCCATTAGAATGTCAGTCACACAACACACCATGCACAGAAAAAGGAATCCTCAGTACACCACGGACAGAGTTCCAACCAGTAGCCAGGGAGCCTCAGGTTCCAGAATTCCAGAGGAAAATAAAGTTCTCACACAAATCACACTCAGAAAGAAAATTGCTGTTGAGATTAGGCTATATTGTCCCCTATATAATTCTAGACTACATAAAACAGTGATTTCTAAGGTTCTTCCTTGCCCTGAGAGAAACCATTTTACATGCAGCATTTGACTCTGTTTTGAATGCAAATGAAGAAACAGGATGACTAAAACTTGATGGACATGTGAAAAATGATAAGTAGCTATTGCTAAAACTAGATGATGTATTACCTGTAAGTTTGAAAAAATTAACTGACCCTACAAGAGCACATGGACATTTTCAAGTCATATCAGAAAAATCAAGCCCAATCAATTCCCAGACTGAGGAATGGAGACAGTACCCTCACCTGGACTCCATAACTCATGAGGATCTCACTTCACACAGCAATGGTAATGGCTTTACCAAGCACTCATCTGGCCAGCTGTTGTGTGCCAAAGGACTAAAGAGCACAAAACTGATGGACCCAAAGGCCTTAACATGGACCAGTCCTTGCTGTTGATATGGTACTTGAATTGTCATCTGTACATCTGCCCATCAGTTTATCTGTGAGAAAAAAAAAATCCATCACTTTCCTTTTTTTAATTTTAATTTTTATTTTTTTTCTAGACCAGGTCCTGAGCTTTACCTCTACAACAGCCCTGGTCCTGCAACTTCTGCAGCTTCATCCTACTTTGAGACTCATCTCAACTCTCACTTTATAGACAGTTCTAAAGTGTTTCATTAAGATTCCTCTGGGCAGAGTGCATGGAATTTTATGTAAGAAGTGGGAAATAGTAAGAGCTGGAGAGGATGGGAACCACACAAGGAGAGCAACAGAACGAGAAAATTTGAACACAAGAAACTTCCCAGAGACTCATACTCCAACCAAGTACCATGCATGGAGATAACCTAGAACCCCTGCACAGATGTAGCCCATGGCAGTTCAGTGTCCAAGTGGGTTCCATAGTAATGGGAAGAGGGACTGCCTCTGACATGAACTGATTGGCCTGCTCTTTGATCACCTCCCCCTGAGGGGAGAGCAGCCTTAGCAGGCCACAGAAGATGACAATGCAGCCACTCCTGATGTGATCTGATAGACTAAGATCAGAAGGAAGGAGAAGAGGACCTCCCCTATCAGAGGACTTTGGGAGGGGCATGTGTGAAGAAGAGGAAGGAGGGTGGGATCGGGAGGCGAAGATGGAGGGGCTTATGGGGGGATACAAAGTGAATAAAGTGTAATTAATAAAAAAATATAATATATAAATATAAATTATAATATGTGATAACATTTATTTCTATTTAAATTGGTCCCCAAAATACATAATATTTTTCTTATTAGCAGCTTTTAAAATTCATTGGTTAATGTATGAAAATGACATATCAGTGGACTTAGAGTATAGCTGAATAATAAAGCACTTGCCTAGAACATAAAAAAAAAAAGAGATTCCTCTGGGATTGTGTATATGTCTTCTTCAAAGACTCTTCATGCATCTCTATCAATTACTCACCTTCTTCCTTTCAGATCTCTGAAATTTTCTGAACCCTCTGCTGAGGATTCTTTAAAGTGGATTCTGTAAAGTGGATGATAGACAGACAGACAGACAGAGATATGAAAAAAGATAGGTGATAGGTAGATAATAGATTATAGATAAATGATACATATATAGATAAATAGATTAATTATGGATAGAGAGATAAAGAGATAGATTAATGATACATATTAAATGATAGATTATAAATAATTAAATATAGATAGATAATAGATGATTCATTGGAGATAGGGAGATGATAGATAGATAGATCGATAGATAGATAGAAAGGACAGATGATGAATTGATAGAAATAGATATAGCATAGATATAAATAGATATAGCTGAGCAGTAGATATAGAAAGATATTGCAAGATGCAATGTGCAATGAATGTGTGATGCCAGAGTTCATATGGATAGCTAAGATTGTTTGCCTAAGCTGCTGATCAACAAAAAAGAAACTACTTGACCAATGCTGCCAACAAAACCACCTTCTGCATTTATTGTTATTCAACTAATCGCGATGTCGTGGCAGGATATAAAGATGTTTAGTTCACTCACCACAGTCACATAAGTATAACTTGTTGGAATTATTGAGACCAGAGCCCTGGCCTCACCTGTAGAGATTGCTAAAACAAGCAATTGGAGGTGAAGGAGAAAGTGTGCTCCTAACAACCAATAATATCAAGGGTGTGGTTCCTTGTGTTTCACGTTATTTATTACTTTTATTTTCCATTTTTATTTCCTAGTCTGTGCTTAAATTGTTTAGTTACTTTATTTTGGCTTGTATCTAGGAGGGATGGGACTTTATAGTTGCCCTTTTATTCTCTCTACTGGGTCCCTGATATTTTAGCTTCTATTTCTCATAACTGTAAGCAATATATTATGCTTCTCATTTATATTTTACTTCTTCTTTTCCCCTTTTCATATCCCCTGATCCTTCCAATAGTTAATCATGAAAAACCTTAGCTCTAAAATAAATAAATATATATATAAATAAATAAATTAAACTTTCCCCACATAGTGCCCATTTTAAGCAGGATTTCAAAATTTTTATTTAATATGGAGACTTGAAATCTTAGTTAGGATGACTATTAGAATACACATCAAATCAGCACATCAGAGAACCCTTTCTAAAGTTGATCACATTGTTCTCCACAAACAAACCTTAACAAATACAAAACTCTTTTAATATCTTCCTGTACCGGTTCTGATTTTAAGAGAATACTGTATTTAATCACCAGGGAAACTAAAAAAAAAACTTATAAGTTGTACAGTGTTCTTCTAAATAAACTCTGGGTCTCTGAGATATTTGAGGAGAAATAAAAATTTTTTAACTCAGATACTTTTATATTACTCTTTACCAGAAATTCTAGAATATGGTTTAGATAAATCTTTGTTTAAAAGTTCATAGCTTTTCTGTTTACATTAAAAATCTGACATAGCTCAGTTAATCTAATGATGTACCTTAGGATCAGAAAACAAAGCAATAGAAACCCAAGTACACAGTTGTAGGCAGCAAGAATTTTAAAAGAACAGAGAAGGTATTAATGAAATATCAAACAAGCAAAGACTGGTCCTTCTGAAAGACAAACAAGATTGACAGTCCCTAGACAAACTAGCTAAAAGATATCAAAGACCTAAATTAATTTTTAAAAAGATAAAATAATACAATGAAGAAGGTAGATTATGAAAATGCCATAAAGAAACCCATTATTTTTCATGGTGACTTTAAAACTAATGTCAAATACCTACACTGAGCAATACAGATGTGTCAGTGTAACAAACCTCACAGTGTTACCTCACAACAGATGTTCCCGAGGGGAGGCAGCAGTAGGAAAGGAAAGTTTCTCAACTTGATTTGTTTGTTTGTGGATTTTTTGTGAAATTAATGTTGAGTCATGCACAACAGCTTTCATACCCATCATTGGGAAATTGGCCTTCTGTACTCTCTGCTTTCAAAACCCCTATAAATCTATCAAACTGAGAAAATTCCAAAAGTGGCAGGTCCATTAGAAATTAGTGAATTCTGCAGCTGGCATCAGGATCATGTATGTTCCATGCTAACTTCTAAAGAGCAAGATCACTGAAATCAGCCCCATGACTTTCTGATTTCTTGATCACTTAGTTGCACACAGAGCTTCAGAATATCAGAGTTGAAAGCCTCCTTATGTAATTTCTCACAATGTGGTCCAAGAACAGCCTTGAATTAAAATTAACCTGGATTGCATATTTTAAAATGGGCAAGTCATGGTCTCTGAAGACAGAGGCCTTAAATGTCTTTCATATAAGTTTTAAAAAATAACTACTGTCTTCCATACTCTGTGATATGACTCTCACCAGTATTTTTCTAACCCAGCTAACCCAGCTACAAAGCCTTAGACCCAGAATTTGTTCATGATATGAAGGGATAAAAGATGGAGCTGAATTTGAGGGAAGGGTCAAATAGTGACTGGCCCACCTGGAGACCCATTCGATGAGAGACAGCACACTCCTGACACTATTAATAATATTCTGCTATATTCGCCGGCAGGAGCCTAGCATCAATGCCGTCAAAGAGACTTCACCCAGCAACTGTTGGAAACTGATGCAATTTTCAAATTTGTTGTAATAAAAGATTTACCATACAACAATAGATCATGAGGTATAGTTGTTGCTGATTAACTTTTCTTATTAGCTGTTTTTTTTTTCTCCTTATTTTAAAAAAGAATTTCACCAAGTTAAACTCTATCAGGTTATGAAACTCCAGTTGTTTCTGTTCCTAAAAGTTTGGGCTTATTAGTCATCTTTTTATGTACTTGGACAAGCACAACAGCACCATTATTTTTGTAATTTACTCTAATTTTTATAAATTATTCACATTATATCCCAATTGTAGCCCCATCCAGACCCAACCCTCCCTCTTCTCCCTATTTGCCTCCTCTAGTCCTCAGAAACAGGGAGACCTCCACCTTTACCATTTGAGCCCACCCTATCAAGTCTCATCATGACTACCTGCATCCTCTTCCTGTGTGGCCTGGGAAGGCTGCCCCACCAAGAGGAAGTAATCAAAGAGCTGGCAACAGAGTCCATGTCACAGACAGCCCTTGTTTCCCTTACTGGGGTGCCTACATGGAGATTGACCTGCCTATTGGCTACATCTGAGTAGGCGACCTAGGTCCTCTCCTTGAATGGTTCTTGGTTGGTATATCAGTCTCTTCAGACCCACCTAGACCCAGATTTGCTGGCTCTGTTGGTCTCCTTATGGAGCTCCTGTCCCTAGGGATCTTTCTATCTCTCTACTCTTCCATAAAACCGCCTGTGTTCTGCCCAAAGTTTGTTTTTAAGCCTCAGCATCCACTTTGACACCCTGCTGGGTGGAGTCTTTCATAGGACATTTATGTTAAGCTCCCATCCTGTTGTCTCTCTTCAACCACTTCCAGTGTCTATTCTATTTGCCCTTCTGAATAACAATTAAGCATCCTCTCTAGAGTCCTTCTTGTTATTTAGCTTCATTAGGTCTGTGGAATTTAGTATGGTTATCCTGTATTATATGGCTAGTATCCACTCATATGTGAGCAAAAACCATGCATATCTTTCCGGTTATGGGTTATCTCACTGAGAATAGTATTTTCTAGTTCCAATAATTTGCCTGAAAACCTCATGATTTCCTTGTTTTTAACAAATGAATAATATCCCATTGTGTAAATATACCACGATTTCTTTATCCATTCCTTCATTGAGGTACATCTAGGTTGTTTCCAGATTCTGGCTATTACGAATAAAGCTGTTAAGAAGATAGTTGAGCAAGTATCCTTGATGTATGGCAGCGCATCTTTAAGATATATATCTAGGAGTGTTATAGTTAGGTCTTGAGGTAGAGCTATTCTGAGTTTTCTGAGGAAGTACCAGATTGATTTCCAAAGTGGTTGTCTAAGTTTGCATTCCTACCTGCAATGGAAGAATGTTCCCCTTCCTCCTCATCCTCGCCAGCATGTGCTGTCACTTGAGTTTCTGATGTTAGCCATTCTGATGGGTATGAGATGGAATCTTAGGGTTGTTTTGATTTGCATTTCCCTGACTAAAGATGTTGAGCATTTCTTTAAGTGTTTCTCTCCTATTCGATATTCCTCTGTTGATAATTCTTTGTTTTGCTTTGTATCCCATTTTTAAATTAGACTATTTGGTTTATTGGTGTTTAATTGCTTGAGATCTTTATATTTTTTTGATATTAGCACTCTTTTGAGTGTAGGGTTGGTGAAGATCCTTTCCCAGTCTGTAGATTATCATTTTGTTCTGTTGGCAGTGTCCTTTGCTTTACAGAAGCTTTTCAGTTTTATGAGGTCCCATTTATTAATTGTTAATCTTAGAGTTTGAGCTGTTGGTGTTTTGTTCAGAAGTTGTTTCCTGTGTCCACGAATCAAAGCTCTTCCTTAATTTTTCTTGTAACAGATTTAGTGTGTCTAGCTTTATGTTGAGGTGTTTGATCCACTTGGACTTCAGTGCAGGGTGATAAATATAGATCTATTTGCATTTTTCTACATATAAAATTTACATCCAGTTAGACCAGCACCATTTGTTGAAGATGCTGTCTTTCTTCCATTGAATATGGTTGTGGCTCTTTGTCAAAAATCAAGTGTCCATAGGTATGTGGGTTTATTTCGGGGTCTTTGATTCAATTCCATTGATCCACCAGTCTGTTTCTATGCCAGTACTATGCAGTTTGTATTACTGTTGCTCTATAGTACAGCTAGATGCAGAAATACTTAGTAAAGTACTTGCACATCAAATTCAAGAACACATCAAACATATCATCCACCATGACCAAGTAGACTTCATCCCAGGTAAGCAGGGATGCTTCAATATATGGAAATCCACCAATGTAATCCAGCCCATAAAACTGAAAGAAAAAAAAAAAAAACTCACAAGATCATCTAGTTAGACCTCAAAAACATTTGACAAAATCCAACACCCATTCATGTTAAAAGTCTCAGAGAGATCAGGGATACAAGACACATACTTAAATATAGAAAAGGCAATATACATCAAGCCTATAGCCAAGATAAAACTAAACAGAGAAAAACTTAAATCAGTCCCATTCAAATCAGGGAAAAGGCAAGGCTGTCCCAATTCTTACTATCTCTTCAACAGAGAACTTGAAGTCCTAGCTAGAGCAATAGGACAACTAAAGGAGATCAAGGGGATACACATTTGAAAGGAAGAAGTCAAAGAATCTTTATTTGTAATTGATATGATAGTAGACATGAGTGACTCCAAAAACTCTAACAGAAAACTCCTACAGCTGATAAACACCTTCAGCAAAGTGGCTGGATACAAAATTAACTAAAAAAAAAAAAAAAAAACAAAACCAGCTCTCAATATACAAAAGTAAAACAAGCTGAGAGAAATTAGGAAATTAGGGAAACAACATCCTTCACAATAGTCACAAAACAACAGAGTATCTTGGTATAACCAAACAAGTGAAAGACTTGTAAGAAAAAAAACTTCAGGTCTCTGAAGAAAGAAATTGAAGAAGATTCAGAAGATGGAAAGATCTCCCATTCTCATGGATCAGTAGGATTAACATTGTAAAAATGGCCATCCTGCCAAAAGCAATCTACAAATTCAATGCAATTCCCATCAAAATGCCAACACAATTCTTTACAGACCTTGAGAGAACAATTCTCAACTTCATATGGAAAAGCGAAGCAAAACAACACAGGACAGCCAAACGATCCTGTACAATAAAATATCTTCTGGAGGTATCTAGATCCCTGATCTCAAAAACCATTTTGTTGTTGTTCGTGTTTTTTTTTGTTTTTTGTTTTTGTTTTTTTTTTTTTTAATCTTGAGTTTTATTTCCTCACTAATCTTTTGAGTACTGTTTCTGAAATTTCAGAGGACATTTAAATTTCTTTAAAATTAAAAACCTGTTTAAGGCTTTCATTAACTTTTTGCACTTAGCAAGGTGGCCTTTTTTGATTCTTGATTGATATTGTCATGATTTAAAGTGACATATAATTTTAAAATTATGTATTCTAGAGTCAGTACTACTCACACACTTGTATAATATTTATTCATATAGTTTCAGACTGTACCCTTCATTCTCCAAAGCATTATATTTTACAAGAAAGTATTAACTCATGTGGTTCAATTCATTATTTATCCTTTCTGGGTTTTTCTTAATTTATTTTTTTAGTTCCAAATACATAAAGATATTCTGACCTCCTAAAAAAAGTTAATTTTATCTTTCACTTTTGGATTACCTATTATTGTCTTAGTCACTTTTCATGTTGCTATGATAAAAGTACTTTTAAAAGTGTAGCTTAAGGAGGGCTGGAGAAATGGCTGTGGACAGTGATAGAACTGTGCAGAAGAGTTACACGGCAGGTTCACAAATCACGCCAAGAAACTGGTTCCATGTGGGAGGTTTATTAAGGAAAGGGGAAGGGGTCGCAGAGACCATCTCTGGACCAGGTAAGAGAGTAAGAGAGAGAGGAGGAGCTGCCAGTTCTCTTATAAGGTGACCCAGAGCATGTGCAGGTAGTTTCTGGTGGTCAGTGTGTAGTCTTGCAGGTGGCCTCACAGATGCCTGGTAACCAGTTTGTCAGGTCCCTTAGGGCTGGCCATAGACATGCCTGCTTAAGGACCCAACAGACAGTATACTGGCTGCCCTTCCAGAGGACTCTAGTTCAATTCCCAGGGCCCACATGACAAGTCACAACTGTCTGTAACTATAGTTCCAGAGGATCTGACACCCTCTCACAGACATTTGGACAGAAATGCAATTCATATAAAAATTATAAAGTCATTATAAAATGCAGTTTAAGGAATTAAGGTTTCTTTTAGCTCACCGTTGATAAGTATAGTCAACTAATTGTAGGAAACTCCAGAAGGCAGAATTCAAAGGCGATTCATATTGAATCTGTAGTCAGGAAGAGGAGAGTAGAACCTGTGCTCCGCTCATTTCTCCATTTCATGCTTTCTTTACCAAAAACTCATAGCCAATGTTGTCATCCTGCTAACACGTTAGGATGTAGACCAACAACTATGGAACATAACAATGTCAGGTTTGGCTTCCAACATGACCTTTGTAAAACGCTTTCCTAGGTGATCATGTTTAAGCACAAAAAAATCTCCAGTTTAGCTTTCACATATATATTTTTTCTCATTGAAATTAAAATAATAATTAGACAATTTTCTGCTTTTTATCCTCAACCCTTCCCATATCCCTGCATTTACTCCCATTCAGAATTATGGCTCCTTTTAAAAATTGTTATTGTCATATATGTGTATAAATATATAAATATAATCTGCTCAGTCCACTTAGTGCTACTTGTAAGTATGAATGATATCAGGGCTAATCACTTGTTATCAGATAACCAATTAAGAGGCTCATCCGTAGAGAAATTATTTATCCCACTCCCAGCATTCCATGGCTGTTTAGTTCGTTTTCTGTGGTGAGGGCTGTGTGATATTTTTCCTTTCCATGTTAGCATGCCTCTTGGTAATGAGCTTGTTCAAGCCTTGTTTAGGCAGTTACATTTTTCTGACTGTTTCAATCTCTTGACCCCCCCTTCCATAATGTTCTTTGAGAATTACATGCAGGAGTTGTATTGTAGATATACCCATTATGGATGAGAACTTATCTTGGGATAAGTTCTTCTCTGCATTTTGTCAAGTTGTGGTTTTCTGTAAATCATTTCTTTCTATTGTAAAGAGAAGCTTCTTCGACGATGAGTAAGAGCTACACTTCCTCTTTGGATATTTTGCCATTCTGGACATTGTTATGATTCATACATGTCACAGCTGGGTATGACTATTGGTTGCTTCCATGCATTAGAAGCTTGCATAGTAGCTTCAGAAATAGAAGTTTGCCTTCAGCCTCCACAATGAAACCAAGGACAATGACAGCATAGGCTTTCATGTTTTAAACAGAATTGGATATTTACACAAGGAAGCGTACGATGGCTGGGATCTTGTCCTCAGTATACATTCCCTACTCTCTCAATTCAAAGAGTAAGAGGTTTTTTCTTCCAAAGTTCTCCACAACTGTTGCTTCCTCAGCCCATAAATGAGTGTAACCTGCTTTCAAATCTCCTTTACCAAATATATTAGTCCATTACTTTTAGATTCAATTTCTCTTAAGTTCTTTGGACATAAAATAATGAAATCACATTTTTGGCAAAAACACTGCAGAAATGGCCACAATTCTTTTCTGAGTAGTGGCTCCCCCCACCCCCACCCCCACTCTTCTAAAGCCTCATTACCCAGGCCTCCACTGTCTATATTTTTTCTAAGTATTCTTGTCTTCCAAGCTCTCCAAAGTTTTGTCCATTAACTCTACTTCTAATACATTTTGGCTTTTCTAGTCTGAAGTAACAAACTCCCCCACTTTCCAATAATGAAGCAGTTCTAAAGGTCTAGAAACCGCATAGCCAGACTTATCACATGAATTGTCGCAGTTCCTCATACCAGTTTTATGTCCTCATTTCTTTTCTTGATACCGTGATAAAATGTTCTGACATTGTTTTTTGGCTCATAGTTCAAGGGTATGTACAGACCATCATGACAGAGAAATCAGGACAATAGGAGTAGGAAGCATGTGCCTACAATGTGCCCACATTCAGTAAGCAGAGATCAATAAACTTTTATGCTCCATCCTATTTTCCTGTTTTTTAGAGTAATGATTCAACCCACAGTGACAAGGTTTGCCCACTTCAGTCAAGGTGTATTGTTCACATCTATGTTCAGAGGTCAGTTTCCCAGGTGACAATAAATACCATCAAGTTGTCAAATAAGATTAATTATCGTAGACATAAAACAGGATTTTTATTTTCTCTGTCGGTCTTCTAGTGGAGCTCTTGTCACCTCTAGGTCCTTTTACAGTCCCCCACACACACTTTTCCACTAGACGCCCCATGCATTGCCAATGTTTGGCTGCCTCAGCATCTGTTTTGAACAGATAGACCCTCCCTGAGGACACCTGGTAGACTCCTGTCTGCAAGTATAGCAGCATATCTTATTAATACTGTCAGGGGTTGACTCTCTTCCATGAAGTGGGTTTTGGTTTGGGCCAGGCATTGGTTGGACATTCCCTCAAACTGTGCTCTATCTGTTCTATATTTGTCCCTGCAGGCCTTGTGGGCAAGGTATGGAATGGACCTAGGTTCTCAACATGTATGTAGCTTATGGCAGCTCAGGCTTCATATGTGTTCACTAGTAAAGGGAATGTGCCCTATATCTGGCATGGGCTCTGTTGCCTGCTTTTTGGTCACTTCTCCCTGACAGGACTGGTTCTCCAGGCCACAGGTGTAGAGAACAAACTTAGTCCTCATGAAACTTGATGAGCTGGGGTGAGTGGGTTAGGAGGGGCTCACCTTTTCTGAGGTATAGGGGAGGCCGATGGAGAGGTAACATAGGAGCAGAAGAAGAGGAGGAAAGGGGCTATGACCAGGATGTAAAGTAAATAAGTAAATTAATTAACTATAAAACAAGTTTTTTAAAATGTACAATATGCAGTTGATAGTTTCTGATTCATGTTAAAAAGAAGAAAAGAGCAAGTGAAAGCCAAAAGACTGATGTTTCTTTCCTGGTATAAAGAAGGCTCACTATCGTTTTATAACTCTGCAGTTGGAGTTTTTCTTGGTGTGATAATTTTAACCCTCATCATTGAGCTTTCCAGGAAAAATAGCCATCAGATTAGTGTGTGATTCAACATCTTATTTCCTGATCATTTTTTTTTCTATCCAAAGCACATCAACTTCTGTATTCTTTACATTCAGAGCAAAACAAAAAATTCCAGTGTCTCAGTGGCCTAACTCAAGAGGGTGCATGTCTGGAATGTCTATCATTTATTTAATACAAATATAATTCATGCTCAAAAAGATTCTGGTTGCATTCTAATCTGTGCTGTTTTTAATCATAATGAGATGAAGAAGGACAAGGAAGTCACCTGTTTTTCTCATCAGTAACAAAAAGAACGAGATTAGCATTAAATTTCCCTTAATTGAAAATACAAACACACACACCACACACACACTAACACACACACAGACAGAGACAGAGACACACAGAGAGAGAGAGAGAGAAAGAGAGAGAGATGAGGGGCTGGAGGGTTATTTCATTCCTTTCATTTCAAAATAGCTTATCTGTAATTGCATAATATTTGATACATTCATTTTTTATTCATTCATTGTAAACTATGCATGGCTGGCTATTATTAAAACGAAAGGACATTCTATGAAAGCTACTCTAAGTATTTAGGTTCTTGCATTCTGTAAAAAAGGCATCTTATCTCCTTATTGCAGTATGCCAAAAGATTTCCATTTTAAACCCCAATGTTAGTCTGGCACCTTCATTAACCATGCAGATGTGTTGTTTAATGTGTTATTCTCTGCTAAGAAATCAGCTTCCAACTGAGTAGGGAAGGTAGACCTAGAGTGAGTCCAATGAGCGCCTGGTTTGTATATGTGTCACACCTCATGTCTGAGACTTTGTTTTCTACACAGTCCATTTCTGTTACAGCCATGTATTGTGTTTCTACCTCATTATCAGCTGAAAGACCAATTCAAAGTGTGCTTTAACATGCTGAGCATTTGGACAGCAAAGAGCATTTTTTTTTTTTTTTTTTAATTCTAGCAGGAAATTCCTGGGAGGTCTCCGGCCACTTTCTTTTCACCACTGACAAGTTGGATTTGAGAATGTGTAGATCAATACAAACTCAGCCATCAAAATGATTTGGTAGAAGAGTCTCTCTGATATTGTGCCAGAAAAAAAAATACCGCATATCTTTAAGTCCCATGCTATAAACATTGTAATAATTTTCAAGTGTCCCCACAGGAAGATCTCCGGGGATATACATATGGCTTTAAAATATTTTTATTTGCCTAATTCTCCAACAAACAAACAAACTCATATCCTCTCACAGCATTCCAATCTGCATGTTTGGCTAAATTTATGGAGTCCCAAGGAATGCAGGAGATAGTTCTTCTGTCTTTACTAGACTCTAAAATTAGCATAATGCTCTACATTAAGAAATTTTCATTATCTACAGTTATTAAGTTGTCTTAAAAATACTGATGATATCTAGTAGGTGACATTTCTTGAAAAAATTAACTAAGTATTTTATTTACATTTTTGCCCAGATAAGAGGCTATAAAAGATAAATTCTAATAATAAAATATGAGAATAAGTGAAATGGAATCAATATTATTTAACAAGGGTAGTTTTGAATTTAGTCCACAATGAGGTTCTTTCTCTCCCTCTCTCTCTCTCTCTCTCTCTCTCTGTCTCTCTTTGTGTGTGTGTGTGTGTGTGTGTGTATGTATGTGTGTGTGTGTGTGTGTTGATATTCTAAGTATATAGGCATCTTTCAATATACATGAAGGTGTGGACATCCAAGGGATTCAATTTTACAATGAAGTGTAAAATTTTATTTTATAGTGGATCCTTTCAAAAACAAAATAAGGGGAATACAGCAAAGAAATGCAATGAAAGAACATCCTAAAATTTATTATGTTATTTTGTTTAAAATAATTTTTATGTGATAAGGTCCTAACATGTATCTCGGGTTTACAAACTCATGATGTTAATTCTTCAGCTTTTAATGGGCTAGGATTGAAGGATAGTACCACCGTGACTGGCTCCTGAGCAGTCAAATTTTCTTTTTTAAACTGGGACCATAGTGCCTGTTTCCAGATAGCATGGTGGAGAGAAAGAAGAATCTTAATTGGAATATAGGAATTCAATGATCTTGATTAAAATGTATATTTACACAGGTATATGGAAATTACATGACCAGAAGATGAAATGTTCCTTTCATTGCTTTGTAGGAAACCAAGGAAATTAAAATACCAGGGATCAAAATTAAAATTGAATGTCACAATTGGTTTCTCATACTTCATATTATGGCAGGTGTAAAACAAGATAAAGAGTCACCAAGAAAGAGCACATCTGAGGAGAAGCTAGAGGTATCAGGTAAAGCACCCAGACCTAGTCTTGTAAAGGGAAGATCGAACAGAGTCTATTTTATTCTATTTAAAAAGACATCTTTTCATAATAAACTTCACTCATTTGTCCATGCCACCTTGCTTTGTGAAATAACATGATCTCAGTGGACTTATTTTTGTTTTGATCCTAGGTGTAGGATATAGCACTGATTCAGATTGTCCTCAGCAGCAAACTATTTGTCTCATGCCCACACTGAGAGGGGCTCTTTCCCAGCCAAAGACAGTTTAATTCTGAGACCTCTGAGAGGGAATACAGGCTAGAGCCCAGAGGGTATGGAGGAACTCCAAAAAAGAAGAAGGCTGCTGGTGCTTCCTTCTGCTGTTCCTGATTGTTTTTGATGCAGTAGGATGAGGAAAAGTTGGAGATATCCTAAAAAAAAAAAAAAAAAAAAAAAAGATTTGACTTTCCGCAAGGAATTTCTGAGAACTCTAGCCAGCAGGAGGCAGTGAAAGAAAACTCTGCCCTTCTCCCCACTATCTTTCATTCTCTCCTACGTGGTGTTGGGGTGTTGGAAGATGTTGTGGTGGAGAACGGAGAAAGAGACATAAGAAACCCAAATAAAATCGTATAAATGCAATACCTCAGACTTAGGCAGTGAGGGCTACATCTGGTTATTCATTCACGAGAATTAGGAATTGGCATAATCAGCTGCACTAACAGAAATATGTGGAATCAGAGCACCTGAGAAAGAAGAAAGAAAACAATTGGTTGAACAGCTGCTTTTGCTACTCTCTGTTTCAAGGACCTTCATGGTAGCTATTTCATCCAATACTCTCAGATGCTTTTTTGTTAAAATGACAAACTGGGAGTTTAGAATCTTAAAACCATTTCTTCCAAGCCAAGACAGCTCAGGGCTCAGTCCTGAGGATGTAGAGTTGTAGAGTTCTCTCAAAAAATCATTTGTTTTGAAACAAGAAAAACAGTTGCAGTCAGTGTTTTTTTTTTTTTTTTTTTTTTTTTTTTTAAGAAACACTGGCAAATTGTAAACTACAAGTATATTGCCCAATCCTCTGGAAGATAGACTGGAATGGTGAGCATGAAGACAAAAGCCTAAGGATGTACAAGCTGTCAGTCATCTCTTCGTATATATGTGGAGGATGCTGTTTAGTGCTCACCACTTCTAAAGCACATCTACTAAAATGGCTAACAGCTCAAGTGTAAGCAACACCAAGTATTCCTGCAATGTAAGGAACAACATTTTTTTTTTCATTCAATCTTAATACGTATACAAAATGATGACCTTCTTTTGAAAACAATTTGGCAGCTTTCTTACAAAATTTATCATAGGCTTCCCAAATAATCCTGCAATCAAAGCTTTTAAATGTTTCCTCAACTGAATTAAACATTGATATTCACATAGAAACTTGCGCACAAATGTTGATGATAAATTTTATTTAATAGCTGTCAAAATTACTATTAAAGGACATAGCCTTCAGTATGTGAATGGTAAGTAAACTGTACTTCATATCCCAGTATAATGGAATATCACTCAATAACAAGGAGAAATGAGATCTGGAGCCATAAAGAAGGGGGAGACAAATTTCCCTCCATCACTGACGAGAGATTGGAAATTAATAGTTTCTTGGGGAGGGAGAATCAATTTTCTTCAGGTATGCAGCCCCCAAGAAAATACCCATTCTCAAGAAGAAGACCCTATACTCAAGTACATACTGCAAACAGTAGTATTAAAAAAAAAAATGTATAGATGAAGTTGTGAGTGGTGATGAGAAAATGTAGTAGAATAATTAGAATGAAAGTAATCTAACCTATGTTAAATTTAACCTAACTTAAAGGTTTAATCATAAAAATTCAACTAAAACTTAAAAACACATGCTGGAATCTTAAGTGCTACTGTTAAGTGAAAGAATCCCAGTGGAAAGGGGCTACATTCTCTCTGATTTCAATTACATGGACATTTTTTGAAATGGCAAAACAGGGAGAATCATATTAACATCAGTGGTTGGTTGTCATGAGTTTGGGATGATGGATGTAAAGAACAAAATAAATTATTCTGTATGATATTTTAATAGTAGATATTTATCATAATATATTTGTTAAAACTGATACAATATGCAACAAAAAGCACACTCCAATGTGAGCCAAGGATTTTAAATTATGTATCAATATTGATTCATTGGCTGTAGTTAATATAAAATGCAGATGCATGATGTTAATAATAAAGGGAACTTGGGGGTAAGGAAGTGAAATACATAACTGTACATTTTACAACTGCTTTTTCTGCAATCCTACTACAACTCCAAAAATAAAGATTAGAATTTTCTAATAAAAAATTAATTTGGAGTATAAATTTGATTAGCTTCTTTAGATGTACACATTTTAGTACGTTAATACTATATTATATGTCTAATAACCACTTAAAAGTGAATATATACCACGTGTGTCTTTCTGCTTCTGGGTTACCTCACTAGGGATGATTTTCCTAGATCCCACCATTTGCCTGCATATTTCATGATTTCCTTGTTTTTAATCACTGAGTAGTATTCCATTGTGTAAATGTACCACAATTTCTGTATCCATCCCTCCGTTGAGGAGCATCTTGGTTGTTTCCAAGTTCTGGCTACTCCAAATAAAGCTACTGCGAACATGGTTGAACAAATGTCATGCTGTGTACTTGAGCATAGTTTGGATATATGCCTAGGAGTGGTATAGCTGGATCTTGAGGTAACACTATTCCTAATTGTCTGAGAAAGCACCAGATTGATTGCCAAAGTGCTTGTACAATTTTACATTCCCACCAGCAATGGAGGAGGGTTCTCCTTTCTCCATGTCCTCTCAAACATGTATTGCCATTTGAGTTTTTGACCTTAGCTATTCTAATGGGTGTAAGGTAAAATCTCAGGTCTGTGTAAGATGATCTATCCTCACTCAGAAAGATAAATGGGATGAATATTGGAAGAAGGAGAAAACAGGGAACAGGGCAGGAGCCTACCACAGAGGGCCTCTGAAAGACTACACAGCAGTGTATCCAAGCAGATGTTGAGACTCATAACCAAACTTTGGGTAAGGTGCAAGGAATCTTGTGAAACAAGGGGAAGATAGTAACACCTGGAGGGGACAGGAGCTCCACAAGGAGAGCAACAGACCAAAAAATCTGGGCACAGGGGTCTTTTCTGAGACTGATACCCCAACCAAGGACCATTCATGGATATATCCTAGAATTCCTGCTCAAATGTAGCCCATTGCAGCTAAGTATCCAAGTGGCTTTCCTAGTAAGGGGAACAGGGACTGTCTCTGACATAAACTCAGTGGCTGACTCTTTGATCACCTCCCCTTGAGGAAGTAGCAGCCTTATCATGCCACAGAAGAAAACAATGCAGCCAGTTCTGATGAGACCAGATAAGATCAAATCAGATGGAAGGGGAGGAGGAGGAACTCCCCTATCATTGGACTTGGAGAGGGGCATGGGAGGAGATAAGGGAAGGAGGGTAGGATAGAGAGGGAATGAGGGAGGGGGCGACAGTTGGGATACAAAGTGAAAAAACTGTAATTAATATAAAAAATTTCATTAACAAAAGAATGGTTTCGAATTTTTTGCGGGAGGGGACAAGATGGAGGCAACAGTAGAACACTGCTTCTGAGGAGCATAACAACACAGCGACCAAGAAACTGAACTCTGGGCTTTAAAACAACAGCAATCCTGTTTCCCAGGTGAGAGGAAACCCCCATGGCATGGGAATTAGTCGGGTCCACTCTCCGGCCACCCAGCCAGAATCCGGAAGAGATCCCAGGTCCCACAGGCAATAGGTCGCCAGACCAGAGCCACATGCCTATGTGTCCAGATCACCTTCCCAGGCTGAACAGTGGGCCAAAAACACCATGGACTGGGAGTCCTAGTTGTGAGAAAAACCCATGGGGAAGGAAGGCAGTGGGACTGGCCACGGTTCACCCAGTCTTTACCTGGAAAAAGTCTCGCAGACCTGTGGGTACAAACCACCATCACTGAACTGGGTTCCCACCACCAGCAGGAAGAGTGGCTGTGCATCCAGCTCTCTGGCACAGATGGCGCTGTGTGCCCCAGTACAACAGAGACTGAGAGTCCCTGTCAGGAGAGGGCCCCACATGGAAGGAAGGAAACAGTGCTGACTTGGGCCACCCAGGCTTTGCCTGGGGAAGGTCTTGCAGACCAGCAGGTACAAGTCTCCATCACTGAACTGGGCTCAAGTGGGGAGTGCAGAGAATTGTTGGGTGCCCAGCTCTCAGGCACAGACAGAGCTGTGCACCCCAGGGCAACAGAGACTGAGAATCCCTGTCGGGAGTAAACCCCACAGGGAAGGAAAGAAACTGGGACCAGAATTAGGTCATCCAGTATATCCCTGGGAAAGGTCCTGCAGACTAGAATGCAGGCGAGCACACCACCAGCCCAGAGACCTGCTTTTTACCAACCATTCCTCACAGAACTGTGCGTCCCAGGACACCAGAGACTTGGAGTCACTGTTGGAAGAAATCCTCACAGGGAACAAAGCAAAGGGGATGGACTTAGGCCACCCAGTATATCCCTGGAAAAGGTCCTGCAGACTGGTCCAACCCAGGGACCTACTATGTACCAGATAGGCTGCTATTACCAGGAGAGCGGTACTCACCCTCTACAGATTACCGCTTGGATACTGGGGCACAGAGCCCCAACCTCAGACCTACAAAAGCCCAGGATCCCCAAGATCGACCCCCAGACAATGCTCCGAGGGGCAACCAGTTATCCCTAACAAAACTAACCAAACCAAGGGACACACAGGTTACAGCAGCAGCTCACTAAATTTACAGCAAGAAACCCAGAAGCAGGGCAGCTGTCTCCAGGACTTCTGCAGGTGAGAGGAGAGCCCTGTCGACTAACAAGGACCATAGTTACCACTCAGGTCTCTGTGTCTGAGGTGAGCTGTGGTCACTCCTGAAAAACAACAGCCATACAGTGACTATACCCAAAAAGCTGAGGAGGCTTCCTTCAGGAAAAAACTTCTTCCTGCCAAGGGAATTCTCTCCACCACAGGATTCTCGGAACCACCAGAAACTAACTCCAAACACTTACGGTAGCCCAATGAGTAGAGGCCAGTGTAAAAGCTCAACTAACAAAAGATAGAGTAATATGGCATCTCCAGAAACCAGTTATCCAGGGGCAAGTAGCCCTGGACACCCCAGCATTAAAGAAATTCAAGAAGATGACCTAACATCTATGCTCATTAAGAGGATAACAGAGGAAACAAATAAAATGCGTAAAGACCTAGAGGAAGATAAACTCAAACAGATTATGGCCATTGGTAAAGAAATAGAGGAAGAAAAAAACAAGCAGATTATGGCCATCCACAAAGAAATAGAAGAAGATAAAGAAAAACAGATTACGGCCATCCATGAAGAAAGTTGCAGCCAAACAGTTTGTGGCCTTTAAAGAGGAAATATTTAAATCACTGAAAGAAATAAAAGAAACAGAGGATTGTTCAAACAAACAGATGAGGGAATTGAAGGAAAAACAGGAAAATACAGTCAGACAGGTGAAGGAAATCAACAAAATGTCTCAAGACCTGAAGATAGAATTGGAAAACTTAAAGAAAATATAAATCGAGGAAATTGTGGCGAGAAAGAACTTAGGAAAGAAAACATGAACTACAGAGGTAAGCATAACCAATAGACTACAAGAGATGGAAGAAAGAATCTCAGGAATGGAAGATACAATGGAAGAAATCGATGTATTTGTCAAAGAAAATGTTAAATCTAAAAAAATCCTGACACAGACCGTCCAAGAAATTCAAGACAACATAAAAAGACAAAACCTAGAAATAATAGGAATACAGGAAAAAGAAGATTCCCTCCTTCAAGGCCCAGAAAAATATTTTCACAAAATCATTAAAGAAAATTTTCCCAACTTAAAGGAGAGACCAATAAGAATACTACAAGAGGCCTACAAAACACCCAATAAATTAGACCAGAAAAGAAAATCCTCCCACCACATAATAATCAAAACAGTAAGTATACAGAACAAAGAAAAGATACTAAAAGCTGCAAGTGAAAAAGGCCAAGCAACATATAATGGCAAACCCATTAGAATCATACCTGACATTTCAACAGAGACTATGAAAGCCAGAAGGGCCTGGACAGATACCATGCAGACTCTAAGAGAACACAGATGTCAGCCCAGGCTACTATACCCTGCAAAACTCTCAGTCCTCATAGACGGAGAAAACAAGATATTCAATGACAAAAACAAATTTCAACAATACCTACACACAAATCCAGCATTACAGAAGACACTAGAAGGGAAAATACAACCCAAGAAAACTAGCTACTTTCAAGGAAACACAGGAAATAATTAACCTCACTGCAGTAAAACAATAAGCACACAAGCACACAAACTTATGACCATAGCCAACATCAAAATCAAAGGATCTAACAGCCAATGGTCATTATTCCCTCTCAACATCAATGGAATCAATTCTCCAATAAAAAGACACAGACTAACAGGATGGATGCGTAAACAAGACCCAGTAATCTGCTGCATATAAGAAACACACCTAAGTCACAAAGACAGACATTACTTGAGGATAAAAGGTTGGAAGACGGCTTTCCAAGAAAATGGACCCAAGAAACAAGCAGGAGTAGCCAATTCTAATATCTGATAAAATAGACTTTCAACCAAAATTAATAAAAAGAGATGAGGAAGGACACTTCATATTCATCAAGGGAAAATTCCACCAGGAAGACATCACAATCCTGAACATCTATGCCCCAAACACAAGGGAACCCACAATTGTAAAAGAAACATTGATAAAACTTAAACCACACATAGATCCCCACACATGAATACTGGGAGACTTCAACACCCCACTCTCAACAAAGGACAGGTCAACTAAACAGAAATTAAACAAAGAAACAATGTCTCTAACAGAGGGCGTGGATCAAATGGACCTAACAGACATTTACAGAACCTTACACCCAAACACAAAAGAATTTACCTTCTTCTCAGCACCTCATGGAACCTTCTACAAAATAGATGGTCACAAAGCAAGCCTCAACAGATAGAAGAAGATTGAAACAATCCCTTGTATCCTCTCTGATCACCATGGAATAAAGCTGGATCTCAACAACAACAGAAATAGCAAAAAGCCTACACACACATGGAAATTGAACAACTTGCTACTAAATGACAACTGGGTCTGGGAAGAAATAAAGAAAGAAATTAAAGTCTTCCTAGCATTCAATGAAAATGAAGACACAATATACCCAAACTTGTGGGACACAATGAAAGCAGTGCTAAGAGGAAAGTTCATGGTACAAAGTGCCTTCAAGAAGAAATTTGAGACAGCTCATTCAAGCAACTTAATGGCTCACCTGAAAACCCAAGAAAAAGAAGAAGCAGACACAACAAAAAGGAGTAAACTGCTGGAAATAATCAAACTCAGGGCAGAAATCAATCATTTAGAAATAAATAAAACAATTCAAAGAATCAATGAAACCAAAAGCTTGTTCGTTGAGAAAATCAACAAGATAGACAAACCCTTAGCCAAGATAACTAAAAGGCAGAGAGACACCATCCAAATCAACAAAATCAGAAATGAAAAGGGGGACTTAACTACAGACACTGAGGAAATCCAAACAATCATTAGGACTTACTTCAAAATTCTTTATGCCACAAAATTTGAAAATCTAAATAAAATGGACAATTTTCTTTATAGATTCCACTTACCAACACTGAATCAAGACCAGGTAAATCAATTAAATAGTCCTATATCCCCCAAGGAAATAGAAGCAGTCATTGAAAGTCTCACATCCAACAAAAGCCCAGGACCAGATGGTTTCAGCGTAGAATTCTACCAGACCTTCAAAGAAGAGCTAATTTCAGTTCTCTTCAAACTATTCCACAAAATAGAAACAAAAGGAATACTATCAAACTCATTCTATGAAGCCACAGTCACATTGGTACGTAAAACTCACAAAGGCCCAACAAAGAAAGAGAATTTCAGGCCACTCTCCCTTATGAACATTGATGCAAAAATACTCAACAAAATACTTGCAAACCGAATACAAGATCAAATCAAAGATATCATCCACTATGACCAAGTAGGCTTCATCCCAGGTATGCAGGGGTGATTCAATATACAGAAATCCATCAATGTGATCCACCATATTAAGAAACTGAAAGAAAAAAAAAACATGATAATCTCCCTAGATGCTGAAAAAGCATTTGACAAAATCCAACATCCATTCATGTTTAAAGTATTGGAGAGATCAGGGATACAAGGCACATATCTAAACATAGTAAAGGCAATATACAGCAAGCCTATAGCCAAAATCAAACTAAATGGAGAGAAACTTGAAGAAATCCCACTGAAATCAGGGACAAGACAAGGCTGCCCATTCTCTCCATATCTCTTCACCATAGTTCTGGAAGTCCTTGCTAAAGCAATAAGACAGTTGAAGGAGATCAAGGGAATACAAATTGGAAAGAAAGAAGTCAAATTATCACTCTTTGCAGATGATATGATAGTATACCAGAGTGAACCCCAAAATTCTACCAGGGAACACCTACAGCTGATAAACACCTTCAGCAAAGTGGCTGGATACAAAGTTAACTTAAAAAAAAAATCAGCAGCCCTCCTGTATACAAAAGACAAAAGGGCTGAGAAAGAAATTAGGGAAACAACACCCTTCATAATAGCTACAAATGACATAAAGTACCTTGGTGTAACCCTAATCAAGCAAGTGAAAGACTTGTATGAAAAACATTTCAAGTCTATGAAGAGAGAATTTGAAGAAGATATCAGAAAATGGAACGATCTCCCATGCTCATGGCTTGGCAGGATTAACATAGTAAAAATGGCCATCTTACCAAAAGCAATCTACAGATTCAATGCAATTCCCATCAAATTACCAACACAATTCTTTACAGACCTGGAAAGAAAAATTCTCAACTTCCTATGGAATAACAAGAAAGCCAGAATTGCTAAAACAATCCTCTACATTAAAATATCTTCTGGAAGTATCTCCATCCCTGATCTTAAGCTGTACTACAGAGCAACAGTAATAAAAACTGCATGGTACTGGCATAGAAACAGAATGGTGGATCAATGGAACTGAACAGAAGATTCAGAAATAATCCCACATGCTTATGGACACCTGATCTTTGACAAAGATGTCAAAACCATACAATGGAAAAAAGATAGCATCTTCAACAAATGGTGCTGGTCTAACTGGATATCTACATGTAGAAAAATGCAACTAGATCTGTACTTATCACCCTGCATAAAACTAAAGTCCAAGTGGATCAAAGACCTCAACATAAAATTAGACACATTAAATAGGTCAGATGAAAAAGTGGGGAAGACCCTAGAACTCTTTAGTATAGGAGACAACTTCCTGAACAGAACACCAGCAGCACAGAATCTAAGAGCAACAACCAATAAATGGGACCTCGTGAAAGTAAAAAGCTTCTGTAAAGCAAAGGACACTGTCATCAAAACAAAATACTGCCTACAGATTGGGAAAGAATCTTCACAAATCCCCTTCTTTTTCTTTTTTTTTTTGACAGAGGGCTAATATCCAATATATATAAATAACTAAAGAAACTGAAAAGTCGCAAACCTCGTATTCCAATTAAAAAATGGGGAACAGAGCTAAACAGAGAATTCTCTGTAGAGGAATATAGAACTACAGAGAAACACTTAAAGAAATGCGTAATGTCATTAGCCGTTGCAAATCAAAAGGACCCTGAGATTTAACCTTTCACCCATCAGAATGGCCAAGATGAAAAATTCAAGTGACAACAGATGCTCGAGAGGCTGTGAAGAAAGGGAAATCCTCCTCCACTGTTGGTGGGAATATAAACTTGTACAACCACTCTAGAAATCAATCTGGTGCTTTCACAGACAAGTAGGAATAGCGCTTCCACAAGATCCGGCCATATCACTCCTAGGCATATATCCAATTGAGGCTCAAGTACAATATAAGGACATTTGCTTAACCATGTTTGTAGCAGCTTTATTTGTAATAGCCAGAAGCTGGAAACAGCCCAGATACCCCTCAACTGAAGAATGGATGCAGAAATTGTGGTACATCTACACAATGGAATATTACTCAGCAATGAAAAATAAGAAAATCATGAAAATTGCAGGTAAATGGTGGGACCTAGAAAGGATAATCCTGAGTGAACTGTCGCAGAAGCATAAAGGCACATACTGTATATACTCAATCATATAGACATGTAATATAGGATGAACCTACTAAAATCTTTACAACTAATCAAGAGAGAGGCCCCTGACTAAAATGTTCAATCCCCATCCTGAAAGGCAGAGGAAGGACATCAGAAGAAGAAGAAAACAGGAAACAAGCTAGAAACCCGCCATTGAGGGCCTCTGAAAGGCTCTGCCCTGCAGACTTTCAAAGCAGAGGCTGATAGTTATGGCCAACTGTTGGGCAGTGTGCATGGAGTCATATGTAAGAAGTGGGAAATGGTAAGATCTGGAGAGGACAGGAACTCCACAAGGAGAGCAACAGAACCGGAAAATTTTAACACAGGTGTCTTCCCAGAGACTCATACTCCAACCAAGTACCATGCATGGAGATAACCTAGAACCTTGCACAGATGTAGCCCATGTCAGTTTAGTTTCCATGTGTGTTCCATAGTAATGGGAAGAGGGACTGCCTCTGACATAATCTGATTGGCCTGCTCTTTGATCACCTCCTCCTGAGAGGGGGAACAGCCTTACCAGGCCATAGAAGATGACAATGCAGCCATTCCTGATGAGATCTGATAGACTAAGATCAGAAGGAAAGAGAGGAGGACCTCCCCTATCAATAGACTTGGGGAGGGGCATGTGTGAAGATGTGGGTGGGAGGGTGGGATCAGGAGTGGAGGAGGGTGGGACTTATGGGAAATACAGAATGAATAAATTGTAATTAATAAAAATAAAAAGAAGGGTTTGAAAATGTTAGACATAATAGGTACCAAAGAAAACTCAGACTGTTAAAGCTATGAATCTCATAGGTATTGTGGTGCAAAAATGATATTATCATCCTTGAGGCTATCTCACCAAGTATGTTGAGCTTTACTATTTGCCAATTGACATCTGATAATGGTATCTCTGCCCTTGATTCCTTCACCCATGAGTTTCATATGTCTTTATTATGGAGTGCTTGATGGTTTTTCACCATTTCTGAACTCCTTAAACCTATGTAATCATGGGTCTCCATTCCTAATTTTTTTTTTTTTCCTGAAGAAACCAGAGTTGATTCAAAAAGATATGCATGGCTGCCCTAAACTGAAACAATGACGATTCAGAGAGATGAAAGACTTATTGGTGAAAGAAAGCTCTTCTGAGAGAAGAACTGAGAGAAGAAAGGATGATGATTAAGGAGAGTAGAAAACAAACGGTAAGGGAAAATGAATATAGAAATGTAAAAAGAAGTATATTCCTCTTCCTGAGATGAAAAGCTGAACGTGGGACTAAACAGATGGCTCACTTTTTAATTTTTTTAATTTTTATTTATTACAGTTTATTCACTTTGTATCCTAGCTCTAGCCCCTCCCCCATCCCCTCCCAATCTCACCCTCCCTCCCTCTTCTTCTCCCATGGCCCTCTCCAAGTCCAATGATAGGGGAGGTCCTCCTCCCTTTCCATCTGACCCTATTCTTTTTTTTTTTTTTTTTTTTTTTTTAAGATTACTGGCTGCTCTTGCAGCTTTGATCCTCCAAACCCAAAGGTGGTTCATAACTGTCAGGTCCAGGGAGTATAGTACCCTATTTCTGGCCTTTGCAGGTAGCTGACACATATGTACTCTATTGACATACATGTAGACACAACAGACTTAAACATAAGAATAAAATAAAATATTTCTGAGCGTTATGAGCATGGCGCTTCTCCCCCCCACCCCTTTGGGGCCACACAGTCTTACTGAGAATAAAGCTAATAAAGGGACGGAAATAAATGGAGAAAGGTAGGAGAGAGATATAATGAGGGACAGGAAAAAGAATTGAGACGATTTTTTACAGTCTGAGTTTTTAAGATCACTGTGGCCAGTATAGCTCTCTTGTCTATTAGTTTCTGGCTGTAATCTCCTCCCTTAGATCAGCATCCATTCCCTGATACATCATTGCCCATCTCTTTTTATGTCTCAGGCCACTGCACAGACCAGTGCCTGGTTCAAGCCAGCACTACACAATCAGATCAGTTTCTTGCTTCTGCTTCCAACAAAGAGAAGAAATAGTATTGTTACGCCCACCAGGAAGACATGCATTGTTCTCTATATTTTAAAATTTGTCATGTGTTCATGAATGCATGTGCACCAGAGACACATATGAATATGCAGAACTAAGTTAAGAGTATGCAGGAGTCAATTACCTCATTCCACCATTTGAGTACCTGAAATTGAAAACAGGTCATCAGACATTGTATCAGGGGTCTTCAGTTAGTGAGGCATCTCCTAAGCCCTTCCTTCATGTTTCTCCATAATATTCCAAACACTATTGATAAGGTTTAGCATTTAGTCCACTGGCTATATCATCATTTATTAATATTTAAGTCTCTTCTTTTCTTTTCTTTCTTTTTTTCTTTTGGTATTGTAAACACTCATATTTTGAGCATTCTTATTTAGGGATCTTTGAATCTTTCTGTAGAAATTCCTAGAAATAGAATTTCTAGTGCAAGCATGGTGCTGGCCACATTTTTACTCTAATTTTTAAAATGGATTCTAAAAATTGCATTGCATCTCAGTGATATTATAGACAGGCAGCTTTCCAGCAAAGGCTGGAGAGGGTTCTTCTGGGTTGGTAACATAACCAGCTGCATTTCTTATGGAATCAAGAGGCCCTCTCCCCTCCTCCTCAGCAAATCAGTATGCTGATTCAGACAAATGAATCACCTTTAAGAATCAGGACAGCTTAAGGCTATATACAAAGATATTTAAGCCTTCTTTCATTAAGTTATGAATTCCCATTTACTTTATGTTGTTTAATGACAATAAGCATTTTACCATGAACCTTTCATCAATCTGTAAGCAAAGTGAATCCATTACCCATAAAAATCCCACAGCAATAGGAATCATTCCAAAATACTCTCGCCAAGTGATTTTTCAAGGAGAAATTATTTTCATCTTGTCATGAACGTAAAGACCATACAGTTAGGATACATTTTACCCCAGGTATGAAGAACCAAAATCTGTTTTTATTTTTACATTGTATAGATATTTTCCTCATTTTCACTTTATTGTATAATTTCTCACATTGAATTATATGAATAGAATTTGTGTTTAGGGAAATGATTACTTTTAAAGAAACTTTACAGAGGTGACAAAGGGTGCTTTTACATGTCCTCTTTCCCTTAAAGTGAACTATATTTTAAAAATTTATTTACCCATGATTTATTCATTTTACATCCTGATCATAGCCCCCTCCCTGTCTCCTCCTGGTTCCACACTGCTTTCCTCTTCTTCCCTATTCCCCTCCTCAAGTCCACAGAAAGGGGAACCCTTCCTTCCTTACCAACTGACCCATATCTATCAAGTCTTATCAAAACTGTCTGCATCCTTTTCCTCTGTGGTCTGGGAAGGCCGCCTGGTCGTGAGAAAGTGATCAAAGAGCAGGCACTATGGTCCATGTCAGAGTCAGCCTCTGCTCCTCTTATTAGGAGAACCAGTTGGATACTGAATGGTGTACGGGCTTCATCTGAGCAGGGGGCCCAGGTCCACTCCTTGCATGGTCCTTGATTAGTGCATCAGTCTCCTCTGGGCCCCCTGAGCCCAGATTTGTTGGCTCTGTTGGTCTTCTTGTGGAGCTCCTGTCCCCTCTGTGTCCTTCTATCCCCCCACTCTTCCATAAGACTCATGTAGCTCTGAGGAATGTTTGCCTGTGAGTCTCGGCATCTACTTCCTTCCCCTGCTGGGTGGAGTCTTTCAGAGGACACCTATGGTAGGGATTTCTTCTGTTCTCTCTTCTCTATTTGCCTTTCTGAATGAGAATTAAGCACCCTTCCTAGCGTCTTCCTTGGTACTTAGCTTCTTTAGGTCTGAGGATTTTAATATGGTTTTCCTGTACTTAATGGCTAATATCACTTATAAGTGAGTACATACATACCATGTGTGTCTTTCTGGGTCTGGGTTACCTCACTCAGGAAGATCTTTTCTACTTTTCTAATGACCTATCACATTAGCTCCTGCTTAGTCAATTGTGTTAGTTAGACTTCATGCATGTAACTTTTGATATTACTGGAAAACATAGTATTCCAACTTACTCACAGATCTTCTGGCTATTACAATATTTCTGTCCCCTCCCCAAAAATGTTCTCTGAGTCTTAAATTTGGGAATTGTTTTGTAGGTGTATTCATTAAGACTGGGCTCCACAACTCTGCATGTTGAGTGGCTGTAATTTTCTGTAATGGTCTTTTTCTGTTGCAAACAGATTTTTTTTTTCTTGTTTAGGGGATAGGAGAAATACCCATAGGCCCTCATTCTACACACAGAACTTGAGGAAGCTAAGGGATTCTGAGAGTGGGAAAAATAGTATTCCCTAGGGAATGGCATATCAATTGTTATTCAGTACCAAATGGTCAACCTGGAGAACATATGTACAAGAAACAAATACATTAACATGTTATATTTATACATTTAGGCAAATATACATACATACATACACTTACAAATACAGAACAACAATTAATGAATAAGTGGTCATGAATTTGAAAGAGAGTAATGAGGGGTAAATTAAGGGTTTGGAAGGAGGGAAGAAATAGGGAATATTGTAATTATAATAAAAAAAAGAAAAAAGAAGTTAGAGAAACCTAAGACCTTTGGTGACAACACTATTAGATACATTGTGGACTCCATGTTTCATCCACTTTCCAGGAATGTTCCCTTTCTGTTTAAGAATCACATTTGGAGTAAAATTTTGTCTTTTGTGAATTCCTCATTCTGTACTTATCTGGCCCAGTTGCTATGTTTGAAAGGTACCCTCTGAAGAAGACTCAGGGAAGCATTTGAGGCTCATGTCTTTGCAAATTTTATATTTGACTCAACTTCTCTTTCCTGGCATTTTTAAATTTGAGGTTTAACCTCTCTTCACCCAACCCCCAGCAAGGTAGTACACAGCCATAATTCCAGTTCTTGTTATATTAAATAGGGAAGATAAAGCTTTAGTGGCCAGACTGTGTTACATAGTGAGATTGTATCTTATAAAAGACAAAACAAAATCTCTTAATCCCAATAAAATTAAAAGATAACTTAATTTTATCAAAGTTGTTTCATTTGACTATTGATTGGCTACACAGAGCAGCTCAGAGCTACAGGACTCCCTTGCAGGAAAAGAGGACTGGCAAGGTTCTAGAATTCTTGTACTTGCATAGACTATGTCAGGTCTGGGACTCCTGAAAGTTGGGTTGTCATATGGCACCAACTTCAGTTTAAAGACTCAATATTATAGGGAATCATATGAAAGAAGGGAAGTTAGTATGATATGGAAAGGATAGGAGCTCTACAAGGACCAAATATATCTGGGCACAGGGTCTTTTCTGAGACTGACACTCAACCAAGGACCATCTATGGATATAACCTAGAACTTCTGCTCGGTTGTGGCCCGTGGTAGCTCAGTAACCAAGTAGTTTTCCAAAGTAAGGGGAACACGGACTATTTCTAACAGGATCTCAAGGGCAGGCTGTTTGACCCCCCCCCCCCAGGGGAGGAGCAGTCTGTTAGGCCACAGAGGAGGACTTTGCAGCCAGCCCTGAAGATACCTGATAAAACAGGGTCAGATGAAAGGGGAGGAGGTCCTCCCCTATCAGTGGACTTGGAAAGGGGCAGGGAGGAGACCAGGGAGGGAGTGTGGGGTTGGGGAGGGAATGAGGGAGTGGGATACAGCTGGGACACAGAGTTAACAAAATGTAACTAAAAATAAAAATAAAATAAAATAAAATAAAATAAAAATTAAAAAAAATGTCTTATTTTTACTCTTTTACTTATTTGAAAAGAATTTCATATAATATACTCTGGTCCTCCCTCCCAACTCCTCCAAGATCCCACCACCCACCAAACTCCTTCTCTTTAGAAAGCCAATAAATAGACAAACAAAAATAAGAATTAAGAAGAAAACACACACACACATAAGATTCATGTACGATGTACACAAATAAATCTCATAAAGCCACGAAATTCTAACCTATACTATACATGCAAAAGATCAGTAAAAAAAAAAAAAAAAAAAAAAAGAACCCCAAGCAGCAGCATAAGACAAAATGTCTACAAAAATACCACCGGGTTCATTTTGTGTTGGTTACCAACACAAATGTTGGTCGGGCATGGGCCTAGCCTTAAGCTAGGTTAATATGCCCAACAAGATATTGAGATAGCTAAGTTTTCCTTTTGTTTTGCTGCTATATTTATTTAGCAGAACAATAGTATTTGGCTTTCCCTTAGGACTATGACCAGTTAACTGTAGAAAGCTAAAACACTTGGCACCAATAAAATAAATATTTGCCTTTTAAAAATAACTTCATTTACATTAGTGTGTGTGCGTTTTTTTTTTTTTTTTTTTTTTTTTTTTTTTTTTTTTTTGTGTGTGTGTGTGTGTGTGTGTGTGTGTGTGTGTGTATGTGTGTGTCTTTGCTTCCAAGATACCACAGCAGGAACATGGAGGTCAGTGGACAACTTGAGGGATTTGGTTCTCTCCTACCATGTAGATGCTGGGTATTTGGGTATTTATCTCAGGCAATCAGATTTGGCAACAAGTGTCTTTACCTACTGAGCTGGCTTGCTAGTTTTTTTTTTTTTTTTTTTTTGTTTGTTTGTTTGTTTTTTTACATGAATGAATAGGAATTCTACTTCCAAGCTTGAATATAAATATCCGTCCAAGCAATTTTCTTTCCACCCCACAGATTCATGTCTGTTCCCTCAGGAACCTTGCATGCCAAAGAGCCTTGCCCACCTCTGCAGTGCTCTGCTTGGGAGGACAGGATGGCATGCACTAGGATTGGTCCCTAAGGTCCTTCCTCAACAACTTTTTTTTTCCAGTCCTCACTACTCAGGAATGTATCCTTATTAACCCAGGCTCAGAAGCTCAATGTGTCTGCTCTGAGTCACTGAGAACACTCCTGAAATATGATATCTGCAGTGCTAGGGAGAGCAGGATGTTGTTGTGAGAGATTTAAACGTTCAGCAGGATCATAGAACGTCTGTTATTTCAAGTTGGATTTGATTATTTTTTTTAACTGCCAGACTTTCAGACCATACAATAGCAGCTTTCTTGAAATGTAACTCTTTACTTCCTTTTATGGTAAAGCTTAATACTGTGAACATATGGAGGGTCTGGACGTCTGCCAAATGTTTTAAAAGACAAGGTTAAAAATACCACAGCAACGAGTTTTGTTCCTTAATGTATGGCTCCTTTATTCCCAGTCAACGTGGAAGATAAATCAGAACTGGAGCTGGCTTGGGCATTAACTTGATATTTCTGGCAAGTGTTCATGGCATCTCATTTGAGAGAGGGAAAGAGAAGTGGTTGTTCTGAGGTAACATTAAGAGAGTGCAAAAAATCCTAGATTTTATAAAAAGAAAAGAACGGAATCACAGCTTAAATTGAAGTATATAAAGTGTAAATACAGTCCAGTTCTCTTACCAGCCTATTGAGGCTTAAAAGATCGTCATAACCTTGTTTGTTGTGTTGGCGATTGCATCCTCTGGTCTCCTTCATTTGTATTTGGAATTGATTCCTCTTCGTATCCTTAGATTTCTATCTTCTGTCTTCTATCCTAACCCCCACTCCACCACAAAGCTCAGTTTTTTTTGTGTGTGTTTTGCCTTGCTCGATTGTCTAATTCAGTTCTACATGTGTGTAGATCTGGCCTTGTCTAAGTCGGTTCGGAATCCAGTCTTGTCAACCTTTTGACTCTGCACTGTTTCTATAAATAGGGATTTGCTGACCTGCCCAACTCACCCCAGCATCTGACATTACAGATCCAATTTGTAGCTGATTTGACAGCTGGGAGGCATCTTACCCACTTCCATGGCTCGATATTTGCCCTAACATGCTTTGGACGAGGCCTTCAGGGTGAATAAATCACAGCATGGTGTAAGGAAGGGCCTTTGCATGAACTTCCCAGGTCACTAGGATAATGTTTAATAATTCATGTTCTCTTTGCAGTAAGTGCACTTAGTATCCTGAATGGCTTAATGTAACTTCCAGAGAGACCAGGAACTGCCTGGACTCAGCTCATTTATGTAGTGGGGTACGATTAAAGACAAAGAACTAAAAGAGGAATCAACAGAACTTTGCTAAGCCTGCCTCCTGTCTCTAGGATGAATATTATTTTCCTTTTCAGTATACTGTGCAAACTTACATTTCTCTATCAGAAAATCGGGACTATTAATAAGCCTGAGACTCAAATGACATAATGCAAATGGGAACTAATAAACACCTTACCACTATTTGTGTCAATGGACTGGTTATTGCTGCTGTGACAAAGAATCTTCCAAATTTGATGGCTTACACTCCCAATATCCTCACATTGTACGGTTTGTCTGTAACTTTCATGTTACTCTGTATCACATTGTCATCTTTATTTAAAGAATCAAGAATTGGGCTCTATCTGTCCTACTGAGGAAACCATGATGGTGCCTCTGCGTGTGTATGGGTGCATACCTTTGTGTATAGTATATGCCTTTTATGAATGTGCACGTGTGTATAAATGTGTGTATGTAAGTTTATGTGTATATGAATATATGTGTGATCATGTGTCCATGTGCTTGTGTATATGTTTGTGCATTTATTTGTATGTGTGTTTGTGTATGTGTGTGTGTATGTACTTGTGCACTCATCCAAGGGAGCACTGAATGCCTATCTCCATCTCTATCTATATCATCTATTTCTTTCTTTCTTTCTTTCTTTCTTTCTTTCTTTCTTTCTTTCTTTCTATCCATACACACACACACACACAACTGTCCTATGTCTCCTATCTTACTTTTCTCGGAACAAGGTCTCTTACTCAGTATACTTGAGTTCAACATTTTGGCTAGACTAGGATAAACTTCAGAGATCCTCCAGTCTCTGCCACAGACATATGCTATTGTACACAGATTTCACATTGGTCCTAGGGAACTGAACTCCAGTCTTCATTCTTGCATGGCAAATGTTTTATGTAAGTGCATTCTCCTCAAATTATGACAGCTTTTGATGCTACTACTCAACTATGGCTTATGCCTTTTCTACTCCATTTATGTTAGACCAAGTAAGTCACATTGCCAAATGAGACTTTATTTAGTCATAGTGCTGTGTTTAGTCCATGGGACGGATCCTCATGGAAGGTGTTTATGGAGATAAAGCTGTCTTCTACTTCTAGATAAAACAAGTGAGTACTTTAACTAAATAATCTAACTGTAAAACTGAATTCCTGGAAAAGTTTTCTTAGACATGGATATCCTTAACTTAAACAAACAATCAATCAAACAACAACCACCTTCTCACAAAACTTTCTTCTCCATGCTGCCCGCATCCCCTGAACAGCTGCCACAGTACAGAGCAGCAAGAAAAGACTTACTTACAGTAAAATAACAAGACGGGGAGCAGAAAAAAGGAGGAAATTGTGGAGAAACTTAGCAACTCTCTTTTAAATTCCATACCTGTGTACATGTAATAATACTAATCGTATCTCCCCCAATCCTCTCTTTGTACCTCATCTTGGCCTCAATCCCCAATATATATCATCTTTAGCTTCAAGTCATTTTACAAAATTTCCGTAACACATTGAGTTCAATCAGTGCTTCTCATATGACATGGCTGCCAAGTCATAAACATGGACATGGGCAACCTGCCAGTGGCCATCACTCAAAGAAAAGTGACTCTTGGTCCCTTAGTTAGCCATCAACTCTCAATAGCTCTTTATCTAGTGAGGTTCTTCAAAAGACCCATCTACCTCCATTCCAGAATTTTAAAGTGTAAGTAACTACAGATGCTGTGGGTCCTCATGCACAACAGCCATGCCACATAAGGAGGATGGCATTTTTCAACATTTCTTCATATTCTCTGACTCTTACATGTATTCTTTCTGGACTGTCTTCCACTGTCTCTGATCCTTGGGGAGAAGTTGAAATAGTTGTTCCATCTCCAGCTAAGCACTGACTGCTGTTTATTCTCCTCACGTTGACCCACTATAACTCTCTACATTAACCAATGTTCCCTGTAATAAGTCTGTCCAAAGCTGAACTCATCACAAGTTTAAGCATCAAAACACAAACATTTAGAAGGCACACTGACAACACGACCATTTAGCAAAACAACATCAAATGATTCCCCCAAGGGCCTATGTTATCCATACCAGTGAGCTCCAATCACATTTTGGGGAATGCAGTGAACTTCATTGATGGTATTTGAGAGAGCAGGGCTCCCTGGGCCTCTCCAGTTATTCTGGAGGTCTGGGGTGGAAACTGTGAGAGGAGGTGCTCAGTGTCAGGGGCTAAGTTGAGATAAGGACTCCTTAGCATCTGATGTCCACTCTGTTGCTCTATGTCCTTGTTGGGATGGGTGATACAGGGCTTCTAGTTCCTTGGAGGTCAGGTATACCATGAGGTCTACCACCCCATTTTGTTGTAGCCATATTAATTATCATACCAAAAGACGAGCCTAACAAAGTTGTTATTGAAAGCAATGCCAGTCCCAGCATCAAAGGTGGAGAGTGGGAGTTACTTTTGAAAGCACAGGAGACAACTCGGTCCTCAGTGTAGCCCAGAATATCCTTTAGCAGGCCCTCATATACCTGTGTCTCCACTTTCTTGATGTCATCATACTTGGAGACTTTCAAGGAGGCATGTCAGATCCACAACAGACATATTGGGGGTAGAAACACAGAAGGCCATGCCAGCGAGCTTTTTGTTCAGATCTGGGATGACCTTGCCCACAGCCTTTGGCAGCACCAGTGTCTGTAGGGATAGTGTTCTGGACAGCCCCAAGGCCATCACATCACAGCTTTCTAGGGAGTTCATCCACAGTCTTCTGGGTGGCAGTGATGTCATGGACTGTGGTCATGAGTTCTTTATGATGCCAAAATTGTCACAGATCACCTTAGTCAGGGATGCTAAGCAGTTGGTGGTGCAGGAAGCATTGTTGACAATATTGAATGGGTGGCTTGTCATACTTCTCGTGGTTCACACCCTTCATAAACATGGGGTCATAGGCAGAAGACGCAGAGATGATAGTCCTTTGGACCCACCCTTCAAGTGTGCTCCATGATAGTGAAGACACCACAACATACTCAGAGCCAGCATCACCCCATTCATTGGTATTGGGATCTCGCTCCCTTTCTTGTTGATGACAAGCTTCCTATTCTCAGCCTCGCCTGTGCCATTGAACTTACCATGGGTAGAGTCATACTAGGACATGTAGACCATGTATTGGAGGGCAATGAAGCGGTCACTGATGGAAACAATCCCATTTTGCTAAATGAGCAGGCAGCCCTGGTAAGCAAGCACCCAATACAGCCAAATTTGTTCACTCCGACTTTCACCATTGTAAGGGATGAGGCTAGCACTACAGGAAAAGATGTGTTGTCTCTGGAATGAAGCAGAGAGCCCTCTGATCACATGTACAGTTCCAGACATGGATTTTCTCCTCTGGAGCAGGCCAAAATTCCAGTAGAGAGTAATCATGAATCTGTAAATAGCATATATTTGTGAGAGAGTCCAATGAGGGGCTGGGAGGAGGGATTTGGGGAAGCTAAAATTAAGATGCACACCCCATTAAGTTCTTACCACTGTTTAGCCAGGTGCACACACCTGCCCTGTAGATTAGCTTTGTAACACACAGAAGACAGCAATGACTAAAAATATTGATATTTGTTCCTCCCCAAATGGCCTGATCAGTAACTTCTAGCACAGTGGTTCACAATCTGTGGGTCATGACCCATTCAGTAAACCTCCATCTCCAAAAATTATTTACATTACAATTCACAACTGGAACAAAATTACAACTATGAAGTAGCAACAACAATAATTTTATGGTTGAGTTCACTACAGCATGAACTGTACTAGAGGACCACAGCATTAGGAAGGTTGGGAACCACTGTCTAGCACCATGGCATCTAGCCAACAGGGAGAGAATGAGCATGATTTAAAAATTATTTTAAGATACTGTCATCTCGCAGTCAGAATAACTGTCATCAAAAATACAAATGATAACAAATTCTGAGATGAAAGTGCTGAAGGAGAAAGATTTATGTACTTGTTTTGGTAATGTAAATTGGTATGGACACTTTGGAAATTAGTCTAATAGGTTTACCAAGAATCTTCAAATGAAATTACGTATGATTGAGCTATGTTGCTTTGGGCATATAACTAAAGTACTTTATCTATTATCATGAAAATATTTACACATCTATGTTCAGTGCCTGTGTGTTCACAATAGTTCAGAATGGAACCCACCTAGATGTTTATTAATTTACAAATACATAAAGAAACTATAGTACAATATTTAATGGAATGTAACCCAGCTGTAAAGAAAATAAAGATAGATATCCTGATACAAGTAAATGGATAGAACTGAAAACTGTTATACTGAGTAAGGACTCTTAAGCCCCCAAAGAAATGGCTCATATTCTTTCTCCTCTCTGGTTCTTAACTTCAAATATTTTGTTCTGACTTTTTAACCTGGAGTGCACTTGGAAGCCAGAAAAACAGAAACAGATATCAGAGAGATGCACTTAGGGAAGGGAATTTAGAATTTAGAATATGAAATGAAAGTAGAGAAAGAGGATACCAGGAGTAGAAAGGTTCAGGCAGGCTATGGATTGTTGAAGAGCTGGTAAGGTTAATTAAAACAAGTAGAAGAAGCCAATGGGAAACTGTGATCTTGCAATCCAAGTAAACAAATATGAAATATGAAGTTAGAGTATACTGTATAAGATATTAAAGAATAAGAGAAAGGTGAACACTGGGAGAGATAAAGGTTAATCAGGAGGAGATCAGGGAGCTGCAGTAAGGAAACAGAGTGAGCAGGTCAACCAAAACTAAGGATGTATGAAAAAGCATTGTAAAACCATCCTAGTTACTAAGTTTATTAAAACATAACCGAGGACAAAACAGAAGATCCCAGACATTTAAATAGAGGTAAACAGCAAGGTGAAAAATGCTGCTACCAAGGAAATGTTTCACTAAACAAAAAATCTCAGGAAACAGGATGACTATGCCTGTGAGTTAAAGATTGTCTTCTTACAGTAAGGAGTGAAAAATAAACAAACATAAAAACAAAGGAGGAAGAAAAAGAAGAAAGACAAAGGAAGGAAGAAATGAAAGAAATAAGGAAGGAGGGAAGAGAGGAAGGAGAGAAGAAAGGGAGGAAGGGCAGAAGGAGTGAAGAAGAAAAAGATGGAGGGATGAATGAAGGGAGGGAGAGAGAAGAAAAAGACCCTCTCAAAACAGTGGGTGACATAGCAGGGCAGTTTCACTTCACAGCTTAAGCACTGCTCACACACTCTCAGTGCAGCCAGCATCCACAATCCATCTGTCAGCGACTAGGAAATGTTGGATTAAATATAACTGCATGTCTTTCTGAGCCTTAGACTCATCATCTCAAATGAAAGGCATGCAAGAAAATGCATCGGGTAAGTTTCAATAACATACTGAGTATGACAGTGGTGATGAGAGATGGTTGGTAGACACAGGAGGAAGACAGAGGGAGTGTAAGGGAAAGAGTGATCAGAATACAATATTGTGCCTGTAGGAACCTGTCAAACAACATAATCAATAATAAACTTATATTGAGTGTGAATGTGTGGATAAGAGAATAATGAGACAGGACTACACATTCTCAAACAAGAATCATGGTGGAGTGACACAAGAATAATCAATCCTTAAACCCATCCAGCTATCAGCCACCAAGTCATGTCTCCATTAATCTAATCTAATCTACATTTCCATTTTCTGACTTAGTGGTGGAAAAACAGAGCAGAACTCAGTGAGGTGCTGAAGATAAAAGAATTTCTTTGCTATCTCTCTGTCATTTTCTCTACTTTTGTCTCTCCTCTCTCTGTTTCTCTCTTTATATAGGTCTCTCTCTCTATATATTTCTGTCTTTCTGTATCCTCTCTCTCTCTTTCTGTCTCTCAGGTTTATCTTCCTTTATTTTATGTGTGGGAGCATTTTGCCAACATGTACATATGTGCATCATGTGTGTCTGATATTCATGGGGGTCAGAGGATGACCCTGGATCCCATGAAACTGGAGTTATGATGGTTACCGAGAATAGAAATGTAATCTAATTCTTCTGCAGGGGCAACAAGTACTCTGAACCACTGATCCATCAATCCAGTCAACTTTATCAACTTTATACCTGTCCCTCAAGCACCCCAAATTGACCCCATCAGGAAGGAAAGTATGAACATAAGCATATACTAAACAGATAGAATCTGAGAGAAGGTGCTCAGCCACCCACGGCTGAGACTGATTCTGTCAACTGTTTTGACAGCCCTTTGAGGGGTTTAATTCCTTGCCAAGCCAAGGCCTCATCCCCCCCTTTTTTTGAGACAGGGTTTCTCTGTGTAGCCTTGGCTGTCCTGGACTCACTTTGTAGACCAGACTAGACTCAAACCCACAAGATCTGCCTGCCTCTGCCTCTCTGCCCCTGCCCCTGCCCCTGCCCCTGCCTATCTCCCTGAGTGCTGAGATTGCAGGTGTGTGCCACTGCACCCAGCTCTTCTTCTTAATCATCTACCCCTGGCTCTGCTTTAGTGCCTACATAACTCTTCTTAGAGAATACAGTCGCAAGTTGGACTACAATAATATTTTGTGAGATTTCAATTGGACCTTCTCTCGTTAAGGAGATCCAATTAAAACTGCTGTGGATGTCAAGGTTGAAGACTGGTCGAACCTTGTCCTCCTTCATGCAAAGACATTCTCTGAAACATCTGCTCTAGCTCTGGTGGGTTCTGCTGTTCCTCATAGTGCTTATCCACAACTGGAGGATATTCGAGCCACTTGCTAGTCATTTGGTTCTTTTGAGGTAGAATCAGCTTTGTTTTTATCAGACATTTGTGTTTCATGTGGTGGAAACAAAATGACCAAGCCTGAGGTTTCTCACAAGAAGGTAGGAGGCATGAATAAGCCATGAAGAGTATATGTAGGAGATTCTGAAGATGCATGAAATTTGAACAGCCACAGATTTGGAATGAGTCAGTGATTATTCCAGAATGTCATTCAAGTTTATGGAGAATGGCTGAGAGCTATTGGTTACTGGCAGCTTTGATCTGATTGTGAGAGTGTATCACTCTCCACCATGTGTCAAACATGCAAAATCTTTATGATGGGGACACAAGTCCAAGAATGTCTCAGATGGAATCACTAAGGGAGATTCTGAGAAAAGGTACCATGCTTTACAAAAGTTCAGACACTTTGAATATTTTCTAAGCTTAAGTTCCAAGAGGAGAAAGTATTTTGACCTATATTAGACTTCTGAACCCAATTCATTTCCTCCTATCCCATTCTATTTATATATTTCTTATCATCAAACTTCCCCAATTTTAGCTTTGCTTGCTAACCCATGGTGTGAGTGTGGAAGACTGTTGGACTAAAATTTCACTTCTTTGACTGTTTCCCCCATGTGACTACTAGCGTAGAAACTAAGAAATATCTCTGCTTTCAGCTACCTCAATGAATTTTTTCAGATCTTTGCATTGTCTCCATCACTACCTGGCTCACTAGGACACTGAGCAGACATAGAGATGCACAAGCCTTCTTTTCTAAATCATTGGATACATGAGACTACCAAATGCACTGATATGAAGAATGTGCTTCCATCTCTCTCTCAATTTGAGTTTTATTTGAATAAATGTCTATCATTTAAGCTGAAATTTGGTGAAAAGAGAAAAACAACTCAGTAGGTACAAGCATATATGTGTGTGTTTGTACATCATATGTGTGCATATACATATATATCAAAACATGTACATAATGATAATAACCAAAGAAAAAGAGGCTACCAACTTGATTGAGTATGGAGGAGTTCAAGGGGGAGTGCATGAAAGCTGTTAGAAGAAGGAAAGTGAGGGACAAAAATGATGTAATTCTATTTCACTTAAAAACATATTTTAAAACTTATAGGAAATGTGTCAGAATTTCCACAGGTTGCACATAAAGCAGGGAATGAGTTAAAGACTATATCCCTAGCTGCTTCACAGTAGGCAGATGACTTTACACAAGACGAAAACACATGGACATTTATAATTGAGGTGAAGTAAAATGAACTCAGAAGTCTCCAATGAGCCCCAGACTTTAAAAGGATGTTTATAGTATAACGGCAAATATTATTAACATACGTGTGTTTCTTAAACTCCTGCTTCTCAAACTTATTTACTTGGTTTCCCCATAAAGTTTTGAGAATTTAAGATGTGGTTTCTCATGGGGCATTGAAGAACCAAATGTTTTTGAATAGGGACTTAGTATATAATCAGAGCATTCTATGAGCTGAGTCCAGCACTTATTTATTTATTTATTTTGGTTGTTGGTTTTTTTTCTGTTGTTTGTTTATTTTGTGTGTTTCTTTTTTCCTTTTTATTTACTTATATTTATTTATATTTTTATTTATTATAATTTATTCACTTTGTATCCCAGCTCTAGCCCTCTCCCTCATCTCTTCTCAATACCACCCTCCCTCTTCTTTTATTCCCATGCCCCTCCCCAAGTACACTGAAAAGGGAGGTCCTCCTCCCCTTCCATCTGACCCCAGCCTATCAGGTCTCATCAGAACTGGATGCACTGTCTTCCTCTGTGGCCTAGTAAGGCTGCAACCTCATCAAGGGGAGGTGATCAAAGAGCCAGCCACTGAGTTTAAATGTCAGAGACAGTTCCTGTTCCCCTTACTAGGGTACCCACTTTTAGACTGAGCTGCCACAGGCTACATCTGGGCAGGGGCTCTAGATTATCTGCATGAATGGTTCTTGATTGGAGTATCAATCTCAGAAATGACCCCTGGGCCCAGATTTCTTGGTTCTGTTGCTCTCCTTGTGGAGATCCTGTCCCCTCCAGGTCTTTCTATTTCCCCCTTCATTCATAAGATTCCCTGCACCGTGCTCAAAGTTTGGCTATTAATCTCAGCATCTGCTTCTAGACTGGGAAGAATCTTTCAGAAGCCCTCTGTGGTAGGCTCCTGTCCTGTTGCCTGTTTTCTCTCTCTTCTGATGTCTATCCTGTTTGCCTTTCTGAATGAGCATTGAGCACCTTACCCAGGGTCCTCCTTCTTTCTTACATTCTTTAGGTGTACATATTTTAGTATGTTTATCCTTTTTATATGCCTAAAAACCACTGTTTTACCCTTGTGGGCTCCTATCCTGAGTTTTGTCCTGAGTGGTGAAATCACTTTATATGGAAATGCCTTTGAAAAAGCACAACACTTTTCCTTTCTTTGTTCATGTTTCTTCATCAAGAACATGATAACAACAGTGCTAACACTTAAAGAACTTCAGTAATTTAAATGAATTAAACTCAACATAAGACTCAATAAAATTGAAATTCTTTTAAAAGTTAATTACATCATCATCAACAACAGCAATAGTAATAACAAACAAATATTTTTATTTGAAAATCATAGAAGAATGGATTCATTGGAAATTTTGATATAAAGGAGAAACTGAAGTCAAGTCTAAAGGAACTTCTTCCTTCTGTTCCCCAGCCTCTTTATCCTGTTCTTTCATCTTCTTTTTCTCTTCCTTCTCTTCTTCCTTATCTTTTTCTCTCCTCTTTTTTCCTTCTCTTTCTTGCTCCAATTCAGCACACTACTTGCTTCTCCAAAATACCTTCTTCCATTACTTTTTTATGTGTATCTCAACTCCACATTCACCTGCAACCCCTATTCTGTTCTGCTTCAGGCATGGTTTTCTCTTCCTATAATGGAAAATATATTTTCTGCCAATAACAAATTTATATTCTCATTGTAACACAGAAAGAAAATAAACTGTTTCTTCTCCTCCTCATTGGTTATCAATTTCATGGCAGGAATCACTTGACTCTTATACTTACCTTTTGTACCTCACTGTATACATAAGCAAGTAAGGCAAGACTGTGCATTAAAGGCACTTTATTGAAAACGAGTCACAATGTACCCATGTAGCTTTCAGTAGGACAGGGAGACATGACTCTATCACTAAATGTGCTGAAAGTGGTGGTGGTGGTGTTTGCATGTTAGTCATCACTGCAATAGAGTTGTATAACCAGAAACACTTTCAGCTCATAACAACCATCAAAGCAATTACTTTGTAGCAGCAGCAATCTACCACACTAGCCAATTAACTTAGGTTTTCCATTTGAAATCTCTGGATAGCTCAGATTTTGAGAGTCTTTAGATCACAATCAATCGGCACAAAATGAGCAGAACCCTTAAATATCATATTGTTATTTGGCCATTGGTGTAAACTCAAAAGACTATATATCCTTAAGTTTCATGAAATATGACTTTAATCTTCTCATTTCTGTTTGCAATGGCCTCCATTGGGGATTGCAAAAATTCTTAACAATTATAACTCCCTATATACATTAGAAATTTTAAATGTAACAAAAGGGTGGTTATAGTTCAAGTGTTGTGGTAAGAAAGTTATTTTCATTATGAAGCAGTGACTCTCATACAGTTGAAACTTAATAAATGTTTAATAATTACTATATTGCTATACTTCCTGTAATTGTTTCTATCATTAAAATATGCTTCTATGTTATGCAAGAAAATGGACAACTGATGTCCTGTAAGCACATAAGGAGAGTCAAGATTTTGACCAGATTCCATTAGGAAACATATGCAGGACCTTTCTCTGGCCTGAACAACATAACTCAGACATTTTCACACTGAATTCCTGATTTAATTGCACATGATAGGACTGACTCATGTTTCAAACAGCGGGAGCTACTATCGCTTCAGTCCATTTAGTTGAGTGTAGTGGCTTTCTGGATTCCACATTGATTCACCCTGTCTTTAGTTAGATCTAATTCTGAAGAATACAAAAAAGTGTAAATAATGTGGGAAATTGACAGATAAAGGAAAGTCCTTGGCTTGATAGAAATAGTGCAGTTTTCAAATTTAAACATAAAACAGATTATAAATTTTGTGATATAAGAATTTTGCTCCTCCCAGGGGAGGAACAGTCCTGTTAGGCCTGTTAGAGGAGGACTTTGCAGCCAGCCTTGAAGATACCTGATAAAACAGGGTCAAATGAAAGGGGAGGAGGTCCTCCCCTATCAGTGGACTTGGAAAGGGGCAGGGAGGAGACCAGGGAGGGAGTTGGGGAGGGGGAGGGAATGAGGGAGCGGAATACAGCTGGGACACAGAGTTAACAAATTGTAACTAAAAATGAAAATAAAATAAAAAAAGAAAAAAAAAAACATGTGAATGTTAATTTATGAATCACTAAATAAAGCCAAATAGATTAAAAAAAAGAATTTTGCTTATGCATGAACATTTGTTTTATGAAGCCTTATGCACATAAAACATATCCAAAGCCATTAATTTAGACACACTAATAAAGATTTCATTCAAACTAATTTTCCTTCCTAAACTTAATCACTTAGTAAGAACAAATTCTGATGCAAAGTTATAATGAACACTAATTTCTTCACATAAGAATATCCAAAGTGTCTTCATATACTTTACTTTTGTTTTAACCTGCAAAAGTATTTTTTCTGTTATTTGCTTTAACAGTCAGAACAGTCTAATAAAAAGAATTAGAAATTTAAAATGGTCAGAGAAAGAAGGAAACATGGGGAAAGCTTTCAAAACTTATCACACATTAGTTGTTCCCACTTTCACTCTCTTTTTAACTAGGCACAGATGAATAATGTATTATTTGTTTCATGTATGTTACTGAAATCTATAGAATGAGAAACATATTTGATAATATTGTTTCTGACTTGCTATTAACTGAGAAAGTGTGTACAAGATCTCAAACCAGGGTTTATCTTTGGATCCTTACATCTAAAGTGTTACGATCGTCTGAACAACCATATGTGTTTCCCCATATCTAGTCACACAATTACATCTGAAGATAGATGAGGCATAAGCAATGGAAAGCATTAAGCTGAGGAACATTTTGCATCATCCCATGCTAGCAATCGACAATCCAGGGTTCCTTACCAATATCACTTTTTTACCAATAAAGTGGATAAAATATACAAAGTGTAAAACACATAAGGAAGGAGAGTAAGTATAGGATGTTGTGGTGGTTTTGAAAGAAAATGGCTCCCAGGGGCTCATAAAAAGTGGCACTACTAGGAGGTCTGGCCAGGTCCCTTACTGCTACCTGTGGATCCAGATGTAGAACTCTCAGTGCCTTCTTCTGAAACATGTCTGCATGAATCCCCACATGCTTCCCTCCATGATGATAATGGACTAAACCTCTGGACTGTAAGCCAGCCTCAACTAAGTGTTGTTCTTTTGAAGAGTTGTCATGGTCATGGTGCTCCTTCAGGGCAATAAAACCCAAACTAAGATAAATGTTCACTTTAAAATCAAAGGCTAGAGTATAGATGGAGAATGCAAAGAATATGAGGAGATTCAACATCTGAGTGTGGGATAGGAGTGGTGTGTCTAGTGGTGTGTCTAACACAAAAACAAGTTTTATTAAGATGGAATCCAATTGTTCATGCATTGTCTTTTCTTTCTATCTCTTCTCAAATTTTTCTGAAATACAGTGACATATAGCCTTTTTATTTCAAAAATTTGCAGTTAAATGAAAAAAAAAATAATTCATTTGTAACAGTCACAGAATAATTAAGAGAAGTCACCAAAACCATGTCTTTGTGGAAGCCTAGCTGCTCTTGTTGTTATTAATGGCAAAGACTGGGACGTTCTCACAAATTTTAAAATAACTTAAATAAATAAAAAACATAAGCAAGGGTCTATCTGCCTCATTGTTTAGGAAACAGTTCATTGGTGGCCCAAATAGAAAAACCACTTCGGGATGCAAAAGCTAGCTATATATTACACTTGTTGTAAAAAAGAAGTTAGTGTCAATAATATTAACATTTGTGGCTAAAAGTCTCTGTAGCAGAACTGGGTTAATATAGTTAGTCTTTGAAATAACTCTAGAATACCAAAATAGGCTAGTCCATTTTCTAGTGCTATAACAATACTCAAACTGTATGAAAACCATAATTACATCACAATATTCATTATTTGGAGAAGAATAAAACAATGGGTTCCACAGACAGTAGCTGCACCTCAGATTCATTGTCCCGGAAACATCATTGTGAACTCGGTTTCCAAAATTAGACTATAAACTTTGGGAGAGATGAAAATAGAGAGAAGGAAAGTGGGAAAAAGGTATGGCTTTTATTTCTTTTTCAGACATTCATTCCTCCCTGGAGGTAGTAAATCCACACTTTAAAACCTTCTGTTGTTAATATGAGAAGTAAAATTTAAACAAAAATGCTCATTAAGCCTTTTTATTTCAATATTTTACGGTTAAATGAAACTGTAATTTCCTACCGCAGATTGGCCATCTGTGGATCTGCTCCCGCCTGCATACAGGCCACATTTAAATGGTTGGGAATACTGTGCTACCTTGCTGTAAAGTTGAGCTGTAGGACCTTTCTCAGTGCAGGACTTTAGCGGCCATTACTAATAGAGTGGACTTGGCACATAAGATGAACCTTGGCACTACTGAAAAATAAACAAAGCCTTTAACATGAAACTGTATCATTAATGCAAGTCCCAACACAATCAATAGCCTGCCAACTTCTAAGCAGGAAAATTGTAACAAACAGCAAATCAGTTCTCAGACAAGGGGGTAATCTCTGTAGTTCTTTCTCGAGATGTGACTCGCTCCACACCCTGTGTTCCTATAAAAGATAAAGACCTGAGAAACTGCACTGCTGAGAAAACCTCATTCAGAAGCCAGAGAACTATTTTTAGTGTCAGGCTAATTAATAATAATGCTGCACAGGCAGTAGGTGCAAGCTTACAGAAGGAAGTAAGCATCTGAGTGTGTTAATGGGTCAACAGACAGACCCAAGGACCCACCACCTGGCACATCACACCTGCTGTTTCTCACAGACCAAATGTCAGAAAGTGAGGAAAAGAAACATCACACTTTGTTGGGTCTCAGATCTCAGAGGAGGTGGTACCGAGAAAGCATCCCAGAAATAGAATTCCGATAAGGAGTGGTGCAGAAGTTCACTGTACTGCTTGTCATCAGTTTTGAGGAATATGGAGTACTGTTTTCTCATCATCAAATACCACAAATGACACGGTCTTCTGAGAATGAAATAACTGTGACTTTCAGGACTCAAGGTGATTTAAATCTCTCGTTCTCTGGACCATATAACTTGATCAGTTTGCAAGACTATCTTGCCAGTGACAAAAGTCATCTGTCCAAAACCATGTGGAGCTGATATTCTGTGAAGACCTAGAAAATGTGACCATACGTACATGATGGCAATGACCATGTCAAGATTTTTTTTTACTTTTATTAATTACACTTTATTCAATTTGTTTCCCCTATAAGCCCCTCCCTCCTCCCCTCCCGATCCCACCTTCTCACCCCTTCTTCACTCATGCCCCTCCCCAAATCCACTAATAGGGGAGGTCCTCCTCTCCTTTCTTCTGATCTTAATCTATCAGATCTCATCAGGAGTGGCTGCTTTGTCATCTTCCCTGGCCTGGTAAGGCTGCTCCCCCCTCAGGGGTAGGTGATCAAAGAGCAGGCCAATCAAATTATGTCAGAGGCAGTCCCTCTTCCCATTACTATGGAACCTGCTTGGACACTAAACTGCCATGGGCTACATCTGCACAGGGGTTCTAGGCTATCTCCATGCATGATACTTGATATTTTTTAAGTGAGAAACCTTAATTGCTCAATGCTTTGCCTGTATCCTAAAGGCCACATAGCAATTCTAGAGGACCGTAGCCTTCTACACCCAGTATCAGCCTTCAAATGCATTCAAATGTTTTCCAATGTAATGGAAAACTTGTGATTTCTTTTTAAATCTCTCAAATGATCATTTTCATTTTTTTTTTCTGATTCCAGAACTACACATTTTAAAGCAGGATTTTAAAAACCAAATTTCTAATCACCAGTAACAGGGCATAGCTCAGTTCTGGAAGATCAGCTGAAACAGAGTTGTTTCAGGATGAGAACAAATTATTTTTATCAATACCCTTGTCTAAAGCTGGAACACTTTGAATCTTAAGGGAAATTTTTCTGACGTTAATTTTTAATTAAATCTTTCTTTTGGTCAGCAAATAACACAGTTTAGGGAAAGGTCACCTACAGAAATTGTGATTTTTTTTTTTTTTTAAGTGGAGCCAGAAGGACAAGGACAAAAAGCATTTAAAATATCCTCTAATTCCTTACAAGATCTTCAGGGAGTGATGCAAGGTTCAGGTAAATGAAACAATATTGATCAAGTCCCTATGGTGTCTCAAATGCCATGTCAAGTGTTGAATGTAAATAAGATCTTGGTCTTATCCTACTTCCTATATGAGAAACTTGAATCTGAGCCTCGACCTGAAATGGAAAATTTCAGATATTAGATACAGAATTAGAGATTAGGGGTCCACTTTCTCAGACATGGATTTGTTCAGTAAAGTTGTAAATGAAGAAATTTGAAAAATATGGGTCAGAAACATGTATGCCCAGAATATGAAGTAAATTAAGTTCTAGAAATCTAGAAACACACTCATTGCATCTTTTCCCTCACTTCTCATTGGGGAACAATGAGGCATTTGGATTAATACCATTCTTATCTTACTAATCATGATATATTGTATGTATCTTTTTCTAAGTTTACTTCTTAATTAAATTTTTATTTTTATGTTAATTACAGTTTATTCACTTTGTATCCCAGCTGTATCCCCCTCCTTCATTTTCTCCCAACCCCACTCTCATCTTCTCCCATTCCCCTCTCTAAGTGCACTGTTAAGGGAAGTCCTCCTCCTTTTCATCTGACCCTAGCCTATCAGGTCTTACCAGGACTGGCTGCATTGTCCACCTCTGTGGCCTGGAAAGGCTGATACACCCTCAGGGCAAGGTGGTCAAAGAGCTAGCCATTGAGTTCATGTCAGAGACAGTCCCTGTTCCCCTTACTAGAGAACCCACATAAGTACTGAGCTGCCATAGGCTACATCTGAGCAGAGGTTCTAGGTTATATCCATGAACTGTCCTTGGTTAGAGTATCAGTTTTTTTTATTTTTAATGTTGTTAAATGTGTATGCATATGTGATTATATGATGTTGCTTCTAAAATGAAAGTACCTGATATTCATCTTTTTCTATGCCCATTCATATTAGTCATGATAACATGTATGAAAATTGTCTAAGAATAAATTATTATGTTATTATTATATTTATATTTTAAATTAATCATTGTATTATGAAAGAAGAGGGGCTCAAGAAGTTCTGTCCCTAGCCAAATAGCTATTGTCTATTGATGTCTGTCAGGGAAGGGAGAGTCAGTTTTTCAGGGATGTGGCCTCAAAAAGGCTATTTGCTATTGTTTGATACACATAGAGAGAAAGCACTAAGTGGCCTCAATTGGATTAAGGAAAAAAGTATATTAAATTGAAAAGGCGATGTGTTAGGGGCCTTGGAGACATTAGAGCATGCACTGGGGAATGGAAATTATTAAAATACAGTGTATACATGCACAAATTCTCAAGAAACAGAGTTTATGAATGTATCCATTCATACTAATGATGGTGTCGACAAAATAACATCCTTAAACCTTGTGTTGTGAAAAGGGTTGTAATTAAATCACATGTTCTTTCATAGAGTAGAACAACTTCACAGTACTGTGAATGTTGTTTTTAAGTTTCATTTGCTGACTAGCTACCCCTTTGTATGGCAAATTCTTATTTTTTTTTCTTTGAGGTAGAGATATATAGCCATCAAGGAACATCTAAATGAAATACCAAAATAAATTAAAATACTTAAACCCTTAGAGAAAAGAACTTCATAATTATGATGTGATTGTAGTGGTCTTAGAGCACTCAGAAACCTGGCAAGCAGTAAGTATATTAATGGGATCATCATTGCCCCTACTCCAACAGGGTGCTCCATATGAATTGCTTTTATAAACCAATCAGGATTACAGTTATCCTTAGGAAATGAAAAATAGTAGCAATCCCTGAGATTCCTGTGGTGCTCTCATATTTTAATAGTTTACAGTTTCATTTGTCTTTGCCTAAACCCTGGGAAGAGCAGTAATTGTCCTTCTCCAGAGAATAAAGCAGAGACCCAGGAACCTGCCTTGGCTATCTTGTTGGACTCTGGAAATTAGTGATAGAGTTTGACACAGTCCCATCTTTTAACACTAAGTCAAACTTCACAACATTAAACCAAAGTAGGATACCTTGAGTAAGCATATAGAACATGCTAGCTCAACTAGACCTAACCCTAGAATAAGATTCTGCATATCATTATCTATTCAATAAGAAAGTCAGTGAAGTCCCATGCTGTATCCAGTACAGGGCTCCGTATCAGGATTATTATATTAACCATAACTTTCTATCATGTAAAGGAACTGTATCAAAACACAAGACACAGATGTGTGTGTGTGTGTGTGTGTGTGTGTGTGTGTGTGTGTAAAACCCCAAATATCTATGTGTTAAAACTATATGAATATAGAAAAGTGGTCATGTAAGAAGTTGATTAGAGGTTCAGCATGCTCAGGATTAAAGATCAATGTGGTGGGTATCTGAAGAGCAAATAGGGATTACCTCTCCAATACAGGTGGAATATGGAAGAGAGTTCTACAACAGAACAGAGCAGAAAGTGCAGAGACCCTGATAGATGACTGGCAGGCATGGAGATGCAGACAAAAGGCAAATCCTAACTAAACCCTGGAGATATGACACTCCTTTAAAACCAGGATAGACACTGGAGGCCCTAGCTTAGCACTTAGGCAGAAGGGTGATAGACTTTCCTGGTAGAGTGAAAGTTTCAAAAAGATTCTTCCAGTTTGCAATTTCCTGAAAGTTAGCTAAACCGTTTCTCAAGAAAATAATTCACTGAAAACGTAAGCATGGTAAATTTGTTTCTGTTTCTGGTGAGGAAGTAGACTACACAAAACTAGGGTGACTAGTAATGGTTAGCCTCTAAACACGAGGAGCACAAAAGACTGCATGCTTTCCTCCTAAGATAACGAATGAACTAATGAATATATTAATGAAAACTTGGCCACTAGTGTGTTAATAACTGAACTGTCACTTAAGCTTGGTGGGATAAGGAATACCAATTTTCTCCATAAGGTAACATTGGGTACATCAAGTGCTCCAGGTTAGACCTTGTGTTTGGTGGTGGATGACCAACATATAATGAACTCAATAGATTTTTGTGTGCTTTTATGTAGTTACAGTTCAATGTGGGTTTTTGTTATTGTTGTCGTTTTGTTTTTCTCTTTGGGTATGGTTTTATTTTGTTTTCTTGGTTTTGGGGAGTTGTTGTGTTTGGGCTTTTGTTGTTGAGTGTTTTTCTGTATTGGTTTTTTTTTTGTTTCTGTTTTGTTAAAGTTGAATAACTAGAGATAAGATAATCTGGAAGGACTTCAGGGAGGGGAAGAGTATGATCAAAATATATTTAAATTTAAAATTGCTCTAAATAATAAAAATGTAATAAAGAGGAATAGAAGTTTGCATGAAACTTTAAGAATGTGAACAATCTAAGAAAAGTTAACTTATCCCCTTTCACCTTTCAGACAAGACAACCAAGAATCAGGAAGCAAGACATGACTAGTTAAAGTGAAAGGGAAGTTGCGTGGTGGCACACACCTTTAAATCTAGCAGTTGGGAAGCAGAGTCAGGCCAGATCTCTGTGAGTTTGAGGCCAATGTGGTCTACAAAGAGAGTCAAGGACAACCAGGGCTCTGTTACACAGAGAAATTCTGTCTCAAAAAACCAAAAATAGATAGATAGATAGATAGATAGATAGATAGATAGATAGATAGATAGATAGATAGATAGTCTTTGATTACCTTGGTACTTTCCATTATTGGGGAGACATAATCAATTTTGCAAGAAATGTCTTTTCTGTATTAGAAAATGACCTTGTTAACTGTCATCTTCCCGTGAGGTATCTTGCCCAGTTCAATATAGATTAGATTTATGAATACAAGGTATAAATAGAGTCACTAGCCATTCATTCGGTCAGCATGGATTAATTACTTGTGTGTGTCAGATCATAAGTCAACGAAATGGGATCCTATTTTACACGAACAAGAGAAAAGGCCAGCAGTTACAATTTTGAACATTGTTTTCAATGCTCACTGACCGGAATGTCTGGTGAAATATGTAACACCCCACCAACATTTTTTCAGTTTCCTCATCAATGAATGTAGGATAATAAATCATAACAATCTTACTGGGTATGGAAATAGTAAGTGAAGTCATGCTACAAAGGACCTAGCACTACAGCTTCGCAAATAGACTTGAATTATAACAAGTATATAAAACTGACCTTTTTGTTGTTGTTGTTAGTTTTAACTCTGTCCTGAATTTTTTTGGTTTTGGTGGTGTATAAATGTACAAAAATACATTTGATAGTGAAAGTGTAAAATCTAGTATGAAGTTACATAGCTCCAGAATAAAAGTTCATTGAGATATATAAGCTTTGTGTCCAGTTACTTTTGGTGTGTGTGTGTTTTTAAAATTTTTATAATAAGAATTATTTAAAATAAAGACTGGGAAGATTATATATAGAAATATATGAATATATTAACAATTAATGAGAAAAGAGGACATGGATTTGAAGGGCAAAAAGAGGAGTATAGAGAAGGTTTGAAAGGAGGAAAGGGAAGGAGAAATGATGTAATTGTATTATAATCTTTAAAACAAAGAAAATTCCTCTAAACACAAAAAATTAAAATTAAAAACCAAAATTAATTGAAAACAAAAGTTTTGTAGATGCACGAGTAACTAGAAAAAAAAATCACTCCTGATCCCCATGACATATTTTGTAATTTTTTTTTTTTTTGAGTGGGTACTCCTCTATAAGAGAAATAGTTAGAAACAGACATCATCTATTCTTGGGTGCAGGAAAATGACACCATTATGAGAAAATATCTGTAGGGTCTTCCAGAGTTGTTTTGAAGGTCTGAGCTGTAATTTGTCAGGTCTTAGAGAGTTATCCCAAGTGTGTGTGGGGGGCGAGAGCAGTGCTTCCATCTAGCTCACTGAAGGATTCTACTGCAATGATTATGTTGTTTTTCCATTAGCTGGATCTGAGTAGAAGTCTTTATTTTACCCTGTTCTTGTCGCACAAAGGGTTGGCCTGATGGTTTGCTGCTAACTGGCTATCCAGTGGAACTGTCTGTGAACCCTGGATTGAGCTTAGCTGCAGAGTATGTGGCCTATAATTCACTCAGCCTAGCCAGCTAATGACAGAATGGCAGAGTGCAGGAGCTGCTGGAAATACCATTTCTGCCTCATAGATCACTGACTGCGTGGCTGGTTACTCTGGCACACCAGCGTTCAGTCTGATTGTGGGATCGCCCTGGTATTTTCAATCTTAAATTGAAGAATATGTTCATATTCCATCACATTGCCATTCTTCCTGTTTGATAAAGTATATCTTCTCTTTTATGTTTTTAAATATTAAGAACTCTGCTGACTTATAGTTCTCTCACAGAAGAGTAAATGGTTTATGGCATTTGTGTTGTTACAAGCTTTTAAAATCCACAGGTGAATACAATGTAGAAACTACAGGGTTCAAAACCAGTTGTTTTATATTGTAGTTAAACTCATTCTATTCCAAGTACCAATGCATAACAAACCATCTCTGCTCTCTGAATAAGAAAGGCTGAGGGTGAGATTAATGTAAGGGTGACATGTAACTTAGGAAGCAAGCAGTAATCCAATTACATACTTCAGTTTTGCAGGTTAAGTACAATTTCCCTCTTGCCCTCACTCTGGACAATCTCTGAGCCTCAGAATCTTATGAAGTGGAACATTTAGAGCAACAACTGCTCTACACAATGCAGACAATTCACAGATAATAATGACTTCTCTCCATTTTTTTTTGTTTTATATATATATATATATATAATTTATATATATATATTTTTTTTTTCTCCAAGAGTGGAGGATCAAATCCAGGGCCTTATACTTGCTAGGCAAGCTCTGTACTACTGAGTTAAATTTCCAACCCTGTAATTAATGACATTTAACGAGAAACTTTCACAATCACAAGGACCAAAGCATCTGGAATATAAACTACTCGATTTAATTCCCTTCCATGCAAGGTGGTCTAGCAGAAAGCAACCATGGATGGATTTCCAAGAATGCTAAATCGCAGACTGAAAAGCCATGAGTAGGCTTTCTGGGGGAAACCTGGTAAACCAGCCATCCAACACTCAACAGAAATCCAGAAGAACCAATAGAAAATAATCACTTAAAATACTTCTTTGTTCATTAAAGCTAATTTTAGAGAACAAATTAAATGCAAGTAATAAAGCAGTGTTCCACAGCAGAGACTCTGTTGGTTCCCAGGCAGCTTTTCTTTCTATGCTTTACACTCTCACATAGTTAGATTTGCAGTCCACATAAAGGTTCCATTTTTGTTTTTACGATCAAGACATAGCTATTACTCTGTATCCTGAAATGTCTTTAATATGGAAATTCAAATGGCTGAAATGATTAGTCATTCATATATGTAACTAGTAACCAATTGTATATTGGTGAGTTTTTTTTCCATTAATTTATGTATATAATCACTTGTTAGCCTGATCACAGCTGCCTCACTCCTCTTCTCCCAGTCCCACTTTCAAATTCCCCTCTCCAGCTGTCCTCCTTCCCCTCTCTTCAGAGAAGGGGACGGCCCCGTGGCTGCCAACTCACCCTGGCACATCAGGTCACAGCAGGACTAAGCTCATCACATCCTCTTCCATTGAGGCCAGACAAGGCAGCCCAGCTATAGGAAACGGATTTAAAGGCAGGCAGCAGAGTTGGAGACAGCCCCCTTTCCAATTGTTAGAGGACCCACATGAAGAGTAAGCTGCCCATCTGCTACATATTGCATGCTCTTTGGTTGGTGGTACAGTCTCTGTGAGCCGCCATGGGCCCAGGTTACTTTACTCTGTAGGTCTTCCTGTGGTAGCTTGACCCCTCCCCTTCAGGCTCCCTCAAGCCTTCCTCCTGCTCTTCCACAAGATTCTAGCTGTGGGTCTCTGCATTTGTTTCCCTCAGCTGCTTGATGAACCCTTTCGGAAGACAGTTATGCTAGGCTCCTGTTTGCAAGCATGGGTGAGCTTTGAATGTGCCTCTGAAACACATGGTGGCTTAATAACTACCTTGTTCTCATATATCAGTCTACATATATATGTTAATAATTTTCAAATGAATAATGCATCAAATATGAATAATTTTAAGGTTACTGATACAGATCTTCTAAGAAAGTTGTATCAATTTAAGCTGCTTACATGTCACAAGCTAGCAGGCAGGCTTTGCATTGAACAATGGCTGCCACTCAAAATAGAAATCTGAACTGTTCATTGGCTGATGACCTTCTCTTGCTTATATTGGCTTCTGTCCTACCAAAGAGGTGTGTCTCATTTTTATGGCTCTATTTTGCGTTGTATGCTCAAGGATCTAATCCCCTAGATATGTCCAAAGTAGGGAGTATTTTATTTTATTATATTTTCTCAAAAGTAAGTTTCTGTCTTGGAAACTGAGTCATTTGTAGTGCATAAAAGGAGGAAAACATAATTAGATTGAAAAGCATTTGACCTCCAGTGACCAAGCAGAACTGAATAAAAGGGCAAGAACTTTCTGGACATTTATTTAACTATGGCTTGGCTCCTTTGAAGTTTTACTTGAGGTGTATTTATAGATACTTATAGATGGTTAAGAACACAGAAAGTGTTATTTCCATATAAGATGAAAAATTACATTCAGGGAAGTCAGCAATCTGCCAAGGACAATCAGCTGGGGGATGATCAGGCTGGATTTCAAACTGAGGCTGGATTCAATGATCTTCCAGGTTTTTAGTATTCTCCTATACAGGACTGCACCTTGGGCTCCAGCAAGCTAATTTGGATATTGGGCTGAGCAAGAAGATATTAATAATCTTCAGATCTCGACACTTTTTTGAAGCACCGACCTTTTCTTGCTTGTTCTCTCCGGTGCATAACACTCTTTGAAAATAATAATAACTTGACATTTATGCTTTTCTAGGCGCTTTTCCAACAGCTCTCTTTCTATGAAGTTGTTTAAACTTCAAACAGCCCTACAAGGTATGTGTATAAATATAGCATCTTACAAATGAGGAAACCTAGAGACATTATAGAGTCGGTATATCACCCTGATGGAAAGAGATAGCTGAGTTTCGCTTTCGGATGTTCATCGTTACCTGGCATCGTTGCTGTTCTGGTTAGCATCATTTCTCCTGTTTCAGAGTCAACCGTGAATCCCCAAAAGTGACACCTACGCTGTGCAGATTACATAAGAGCAGTGGATCGAAGCATGCTGTTCAGACCTGAGACTTGAAGGTTATCAAACATTAATTGAAAAATAAACAGTTGCACCACACGATCCTACACTTCAATGACAATAAAAATTATTGATATCCCTGCATTTCACCATCTCTTCTGCACATCTCTGCATAAGTCTGATCTTTGAACACACATACTCCCTGATTATTTTGTGACCTACACCTGACCTCTGCTCAAATTGGACGCACACTCAACATTAATTGTCCAAATGATTTCGACCAAAAGAGCAGATGCATTTAAAAAGCCAGCCATCTGACAATGAAATTTCCATTAATATTCACAGAACTCAGAGTGTGTGGTAGAGCAGATTCTCATGGGTTCTGGATTCACTGTGGTGGTGAATGTGTACCTATGTTCCCTATTGCTGGGGGAAAATATAGTTAAGTTCAAAGAACAAGCAGAATGCAGTAGAACTCATGCTTACCTGTAGACACAACCAATACTGTCTGGAATATGCCATTTAAATCAAGATAGAAATTTTTAAAAATGGCTTGAAATTTTTTAGAGCCCATTTAGAAGCCACAGCCTCTGAATGGAAGGCAGAAATACGTTTTTTAAAGGATTTCTTCTTATTAAACATACAGGTGTTTCTATATCTTCAGCTATTTGCCACCAAGCAGCAAATGCTAAATTCCTGTGAGAGACTGAGTCTTCTTTGACATCAACACAGTTTTCTGATACATAAGAGGCATAATAAGTACTGGCCTGGAAAACAATCTGGGTCTGCTTAAAATGGGAACTAACCCATGTGTAATTTTTCTGAATTCTCCACTAAGATAGAAATAGCCACACACCACACAATATCATGGCTCAAAGTCTTGCATTTTTTCGTGTAAAGATATGTACCTTATCTTGCAGACCTGGTGGAGTCTGCATGTTGTGTGCAGAGAGAGTATAGAAAAATATTTTAAAAAGAAGAAATAGCATTTTCAAAAGGTTGAGTATTTAGTAGTATCACGAATATTCCACTTGCCTACTATCAAATCAAACTTGAAAACTTTAAAATTTCTCTCTGAATGTCAGTGTGACATAGAAGCTGAAACGGCTACTAGGACTAGGCATACTATCTTTGCAGAAGTAAATAATCCCATACTAACACTGAGTAACACATATGGATCCTTCATGTTATAGCAGGCACAATTCTAAACCTTTAAAATAAACCTACTCACTTTTATTTTAAAAAGTGATATTATTAAATGTATAATTCTGAAGGGCAGTGAATAAAATTTTAGGGTAGCAAATGTACTTGCCGTGTGAATGACTCAGTTAGAACAGGACTTCAGGCAACTAGACTCTAAAACATTCCTCTGAACCATTACGCAATGCTGTTTCTCATGTGCTGTTTCTAATGTGTTAATGTATGAATGGCAGTAAATTCAGGGTCACCCACTGAGGAGCTGGCTAAGTTCTCTTATAGGTTTCTTATAGTCGTGTCACACAGAAGTGATCCCTACCAGATTTCAGACTTGACATGCAAACACTTGGTGCATCCCAATTAGAGTTTCACATGAAAACTGGAGAAGTAGTGTGATAGGTCTGAAGAATGTGCTCTCTGTGGACAGTCTATATTTGGGACTTAAGTGCATTTTGAAATCTCACAGCTGGGAGACTTTTGCAAATGCTGTGATTTCTCAAGTGCTTGTCATAGGGAATAAATAGTGCCATGAAATAATCCAAAATTAGTGTTCAAGATATATTAAATAACCATTGGATGGGCTTGTAATAATGGTAACAGACCTAGTCTTAACAATAACTAAAGCTGCATCAGAAATCATATTAATCTATTAAAATAACTGTGTTTACTTATTAGAATTGCTATAATAAACCAACCAAGGTTGGATGACACAAAGAACAGAAATTCTATTTTATCACTTTATTTTGGAAGCTGAAAGTCTGTGTTCAAGATATTGGTATGTTTTATTTTTACTGATACCTCTTATCTTGGCCTGTATAATTTTATTCTGTTTAGGTCATGGTATGGCTATTCCTCTTTGTATATATAATATCATAATTTTGTATAATCATGTAATTATTCATATTTGATTAAGGACTACACTGATGCTTTGCTTTAGCTAATTACAGCTATGGAGACCCTATCACTGAATATAGACAAATTCTCAGCTTCTAAAGATGTGAAATGCAGTATACAAATTTGTAATCATGTAATCCAACCATAATCGTGGGTCTTACACATTCATGTTTTAGATGTATAATATTAAAGAATTTCAGCCCTTGTAGTAGTACAAACATAATGGCTTGAAGAAGGCAATAATTTTGGTCTATAATTCAGACAGTGCCAGCTCACAAATGTGTATACTAGTCTGGTAATAAATTAAAAGTGGGTTTGCATTCCACATGACTGAGAAGCCCTTTAGCTATTCAGGTGGATCTCAATACTTCATCGTCATCTATGCCTCAATTGAAGTTTATTTTCCACATGAAATTGGATTTATTTCATTGCTTAAAAGTGTATTGAAGCCTTTGGGAATCAGAAACACATTTTTTTTGTAAATTGAAAAAGATAATAACATTAAAAATGATGCCAAATACTGCTTACATTTTGGAAATCATACCACTCATAGAAATAGACCCTGCTGACATTTATGCTTCCAGTAGAGTTCATCTGATTTAGCCTACAATTTTAGCACTACCATTCACAATGACTACTTATACAAATATAGGTACATCCTATTAGTTCATTATATCTTCGTGTCATGTCCTACCAGAATTCCTAATTTGTAAGGAAATAGTTATTATAGTGCACTTCTTTTAACTTCTCTTCTGTATTACAAATGGAATATTAATTTCTTTTTAAATTATGAATGTTAACAGTTTATATTATCTATGAATTTAAGAAATGTTTATAAAATAATTGTTATGAAAAGAGATAATGGATAGATAGGATTCAAAACAACCACACTCAGCAGTGACTACAGAATTAGAAAGGTTGGCTGTGTCTAATGTACCAAGTCTTTGACCACTTGCATCCAACCCCAAATATCCAAAGGCATTGGAAGAAACTGAGTATAAAAGAGTATCAGCAACTAATGAGAACATATACTACACTGTGGGAATGTGGACTGCTTTAGAACATGGACTTTGGGCAGGACTATATTTCACTGGTTTTTACCAGATCTAACTAATTGTAAGTGTAAACAGAGGATCTCTGAATTTTGAGAAAAAAAAAAAGAAAGAAAGAAAGAAAGAAAAAAAAAAAAGCAGAGCAACTTTTGAAGCTCCTGCTATGCTGCTTCTATTGTTTTTTGTTTGTTTGTTTTGTTTTGTTTTGTTTTCTGGTGGATGATTGTTTTGTTTGTTCATGTTTCTAAATGTGTTTCAGTTTGGAGCTCTATGTAGGAAGAAGATAAAACAAAGCAATTAACTTATTGCCCTGCAATTATTAAAAAGCTATGATGGCAGTCTGCAAAGGGACTCTCCCATTGTGCAACACTCTAGGGAGAAAATATACCCTTATATTCGGTTCTCTTACTTGTTTTATTGTAAGTCACATGACTCACTACATTCAGTGCAAGCAGTACCAGCCTTCTCCTTGGGTTTGATACATAAATTGAGTCTCAGCTTCATCACAGTCACTCATTACTCAAGGTACAGGCTCTGAAAATTAAAAACCAGGAATAGAAAATAAAATTCCACAAATCTTCAATAATTCTCTAACACAGAAGTGACAAAATTCAAAATTCCATATAACTATATTTGATCCCTCTCCTGGAGATGGTTCCTCCATTTCTTCAGTTTAATCTCTCATCTCATTCCCTTTAAGTCTCATCCATTCAAGCCATAGGAACTATAGGCTGACTGTTGGCCAGCATAAGTTGCCAGCACACTCTTCCCGAGGTTTGACATAGCTCTAAATGCCTGTAATTTCAGGCATAATTGTATCATCTATCTATCTATCTATCTATCTATCTATCTATCTATCTATCTATCTATCATCTATCTATCTATCTATCTATCTATCTATCTATCTATAATCTTCTCTCTCTCTCTCTCTCTCTGTGTGTGTGTGTGTGTATCTTTCTCTTCTCTGAAAACTTGAAGTAAAAAATCCAGGCTGATAATGAATGGTGGAGAGGGGTTAGTCAAAATCCTGGTGCAAGAAAAATTTTTTCTCAGCTGTAAGGGCTTTTCTTCCACAGTTCTACTGTGTTCTACTCTGATGGAAGTCACTGAGTCTTGTGTAGAAACTTGGCGAAACCATCAGGAAGGGCTAAGTAACTTTACTAGCTGAGGTGACATCCTTCTTGCCAATATTACCAAAAAGTCGGGTGTGATAAGAGACCCATTAAATGGTGTACAAGAGGACAAACTGTCTGCCAAGTACATTGTGTTTGTGGGTCTGAAGATTTTTAATAAGGTTATGATTATACTAATTTTAGAATTAATAATTTTAGGAAATTACTGTATAAATGGGCCTACTGATAATTTTTAATGATAATACGTTTAAGAGTTAAAACATCTATTTAATAAAATATTGTGGTTGCAAAAAGCACTGTGCTAAATAATAACAGAAATAAATTCTATAGCCAGATGCAGATTAAATATAAGCCATATCCATTTTTTACTCTTTATCATTTTTATCAAACTTATAATGTAATTATTATCTTTGTAACAGACAAAATGATATTAAAAGACTTATCTAAAGCATTGCTTAGCACTACATACATGATAAAGATTAGTACTGATTCTTAATATGAAATTAAAGACTCCCTGTTCTTTTTACTATGTTGACTGGCTTATGAACATACTCCCAGTGACCTGGAAAATGGTTAAAGTGAGAGATGAGTGACAACGATGAGCAGAGACACCGATGTGCACTGTTTCATAAGGGCCAGAAAACAATAAGAAGAGAAAGAAAATAATCTTTTGAGGTCTATGTGCAGCTTTTTCTTTCCCTTTTATCTATTTTTCCTAAACGCTCTAAAATACACATGCACTTCTATATTAAACAATCATTGAAACAATACATGAAAGGTAAATATCTCAGAGTCATTATGATTACACAAATATAGTAGCATTTACTTTTCATCTGACAGCTAATTATACATAGAGTGGAGTAACAGCAAGGTAAACATCCCCTTCTCAGAAAGAAACTTTAGTTTTGCATGTTTCCAAAAGGCTCTACTGAATAATAGCAACATTTCAGATGGAAATAGAGCTGAATGGGTTGCAAGGGTCCAGTGGCTAAATTTTCCAATCTGGTTAAAGGGAGAAACAACAGAGGAAAGCTATTTGATTGATGGTGAGAATGGAACGAGCAGAACATGCCAAAGCCAATGGAATAATACCAAAACCAGAGCCAGCTCACAATGAGATGATGCCACAGGAAAGATGGCACCACGCAGGTGCCAGTTTCAGTCTATGGGTGAGCAAAGTGTGACAACTGATGTGAAATCACGTTGACGTGAGTGTTGCCTATTGTGAATCAACAGCCATTTGGAATTCTGTAACTGTAGATTTGCAATGTATACATACTTGACAGAAGGTTGAAATTGGTGTTGTTGATCTTCAAGAGAGGATTAAGACAGAACCATTTTAGTGTGTCATTTTAATACCTAGCTAATTTCTAGAATACCATGAGTTCCCCTTCAGTCTTTCAATGGTAAAGAATATGCTAAGAAAAACAACATGCTATTGGTAAGGCCAGCCCTTGAAGAAGTTAGTGAAGGAAAGGAACCTGGGGAGAAAACAGCTTCTTTGAGATAAAAATCTGGATAGCTCATTTCCACAGGCATTGTCATTTTCACACTTCTAAGTAGGTTGTGTTTTTCTCCTACATTCAGCAAACCTTGCCAGCCGCCAGTCGGCTTTCTCTTTCTTAAGTGGCCGCTTCCAATTTAACATACTTATTGGTGTTCTCAAGTGAGCCTTCAAAAGAACTGAGCCATTTAAGGGTTTGCCCTCATCTCGTTATAAATTAGTTTTGAATATCTCTCAGTATGCACAACATTCCTCGGCTGCCCAAGTTAGAGCTCCTTATTAGACTAGGACGAATTTGCGTTTTAATTAGTTTTACCTCTGGTGTAGGAAGCCCACTGAGATTACTACACTTAGTAAAATTTAATTAACTTGACAAAAGATCCTAATTGTTTTCTTGCCACTGGTCCTTTGCAAGGCTAAAAATAATGCCCTTCAAATTAAGTGGCCACCACAAAGCTTCATTTTGACTGTCCTATATTAAAGAAAAAATATTGTAATTCATGGAAGATTTTCTTTATCTGACACTCAAATTTTGGTTCAGAATCAAAGATTTGTGAACCCTTATAGAGACATTTGGAGTTGGCAATAGGAAGAGAGAGCAGGGATAGGCATGCCTCCCTGATATTCATTTATGTGGAAGGCTTTGTGGAAATGAGGCGAGGACTGTATTGATTTGTTCAATTCCTCAAAGACTCCAGCAGACATAATACATCATGTGCATTAATAATGAGGGTTCATAACTTTAAAAAACTGCTGAATGAATGAATTCACTCATTGATTCATTTATCATTTATTTACTCGTTTAACATACATTTCTGGGGAGCTAATTTTGGAGTCTAACATTCACCCTGCAAAACCTCTCCTTCTTGAAGACATTGCCACAGTTTGTGGCTTTGCTTGTTTTCTAATTCAGGGTAGCACCGTGGAGCTTTTGAGACCAGAAATACTTCATGCTCACATATTCTGTGTTCCTGAAGCCTCTGTCCTCCTATGCTAATTCTTCTAGCTTCTTGCACTAGAAGAGAGTAGCTTGACAGACTGAGCTACAGGAGCTGGCTTTTATGGGCTACTTTTCTCATCAGCAAATTTCTGGTTCACCTTGACATTGTTTGACCTTGGCTAAGAACCCTTTCAGCTTCAGACTTCTCTTACAATAGCTTCTTCCTGGGTACATTGCTGAAGGATTGACCAGAAGAGCAAAACAAAATAGACAAGTTTCTGCGTGGAATTGATGCTCAGTGCTGTAATTTGAGTGACAAGACTGTACCAGGATTAGTTTCTTTGCCTTACCCCCGAGACTCTACATAGTTTAAGAGAGTATTTAGAAAAAAAAAAAGGAAAAAAAAAAAAGTATATTTAGGCCCAATTAACTATCTAATTTATGGCATGTTTTTTACTTGAATATAATGCCTTTGTCACAATTACTATTTATGGAAAAGTCACAATCGAACGTGTTAAAGTTGGTGGTAGGAAACAAATTTGGTGATATTGAGGATGAACCCCAACATTTCAAAGGTCCCAACTGCACTATACTGTAGAATTGAAATGTCTTGCTGAAAGACTCCCGCTAGAGCCTCTCTAGACGGGGAGACCCCGCTTCCCAAGGAACAGCGAGACCAGCCTTTGGATGCAAGCCGCAAGAGGTTTATTTCGATACACGGGTACCCGGGGCGACAAAGCCTTTCGGAAGACTTGCGCGCCTCTCGGTTGGGGTGACGGGTTTTTATAGGGCTCGGGAGCAAGAAGCACGGTTACAGAAGCGAGAAGCATAGTTACAGGGATCTAATTGGGTGCTTTGAACAAAGCCATAGTTGCGTCACGTACCCGGAACAGGGAAGGTGGGAAGGCAGATGTGAGCCGAGTCACGTACCCGGCCCTTATCTCGCGTACCCAGAGTCTCAGAGTGTTTTTATCAGGGACTTTCCGTTTCCCCTCATAGGCCAGATGCCCAACCGCAGATATCCTGCTGTTGGACATCTGTCCTGCCTTGCTTCTGACCTTGTACTGTTTCAGTCTTGCAAAATAGTGTTGCCAGCATTATGCTAGGGCCTTATTCTTTCATTGCCACATGCTGAATAGAATGAACTTCCTTAGAGCATTAATAATTAATTAATTATTCTTTCTATATTTCTACTCAAATCTTTTAAAGAAGTTTCTGGAAATTAAGACTATTACGATGTCCAGTATCATAAATAACCCAAAAAACATCTACCCCCCAGTTCTAAAATGATTCTCCCTGTGTTTTGTGGTTTGTTTGTTTGTTTTTCTTTTTTCTTTTCTCTTTATTTTGAACAGAGTCTCACTTTGTAACCTGGAACTCACTATGTGTGTTTAGATGTGAGTGTGGCGGGACTTCAAATTCACAGAATACTACCTCTAACCGCCAGAATCCTGGGAGTAAAGGCATATGCCATATGCCTGACCAGTTCTCTCCTCATTTTGTATTTTGTAGGACTCCTTTTTGGGAACCTTCCTCTACTCAGCGCACTTCTGCTCACACTGCTTCAGTTGCCCTCAGTTTGTGTCTCTGACCGAGGTCTGTGCGTTTACGAACTCCAACTTCTCTGTCTGCATTGACTTCACAATGACTATGCCCTACAACTGTCTGCATTAGATGCCCTCTCTTGATCATGTGCTGACTAATTCATAGCCACTTACTTCTTTCAGGACCATAAAATGAAGCTGATAAAACCCTGGCGCAGAACACACTTGAATGTGTCTTCTCTGGCTATGGATGTTGCTTGTCTACAAAACACAGCTGAACACAAGCTGTTAGAAAAGTCAACACTGAAACTTTAGAAAAGAAGAAAAAGAAACAGAGGGAAAGACAAGGAGATTCATAAAGTCATTGGAAACATTTGACTTCAAATGTAGTATTTCTCATCATGAGGAAAATGTAAATTCATTTCTCCTCAGGAAAGCTTGAGACGGATTTTCACAGAACTATTTCTTTGGTGTTCATACATACATTCAAATATTTTGTCATATTGCATTCTTTTAAATCTCCTAGCTTTTATCATGAACCACATCCCTACCTTCCAGGGTCTCTTCCACCAGAGCAGTTTTATCAGAAATTGGTCCAACCCTGATATCCAGGCATGGTGCTGCCCTCTGACTGGCCTCAAGCCACTTTCATCTTCAGCCCACCAAACAGGACAGTGCATGAGAGCTGACAAACTCAGATGGTATCAACCACAGAGCATATCAGCCCTGTTCATTTCTGAGACATTTGCAACTTCAAAGACAACAAGAAAGAAACTAAGCCTCTTCCAAGACAATGAGATCCACAAGTCAGACTTGTAGCTTGAAAATTTTTTTTATCTCCCAGAAGCTGCTAACCCTTGAGCAACTTCACTTCGATGCATAAAATTGAGTCCCTGATTATATTTTAAGTTAATTAAATAATACTTGGTATTCAAATACTATGCCATTTCTCTATCCCTCTGTTTCTCTGTCTCTTTCTGTCTCTGTTTCTGTCTTTCTCTCGATTCATTTTCTTTTTACTGTGTGAAAAAGAAAGTCTTTGTATAAGTATGTTCACTTGAGTGCAAGTGTTTGTAGATGCCAGAGAAAAGCATCATATGTCTTGGAGCTATAGTTTCAGGCTGTTCTGAGCAGGCTGATTTGAGTACTGGGTATTGGGGTTGGTCTGATGGTTGTATTTTGATGCTAATTACTGGCCCTCAAGATCTGGTTATTGTTCTGATGTCCATCTTCTTTGCCTTTCTGAATGGGGATTGAGCATCTTAGCCAGAGTCGTCCTCCTTGATAAGTTTCTTTAGGTATAAAGATGTTAGTAGGTTTGTCCTATATTATATATCTAATATCCACTCATGAGTGAGGATATACAATGTGTGCTTTTCTGCTTCTGGGATACCTCACTCAGGATGATATTTTCCACTTCCCACCACTTGCTTGCAAATTTCATGATTTCTTTGTTTTTTTATTGCTGAGTAATATTCCATTGTGTAAATGTACCACAATTTCTGTATCCATTCCTCAACTGAGGGGCATCTGGGTTGTTTCCAGCTTCTGACTATAACAAATAAAGCTGCTACAAAGATGGTTGAACAAATGTCCTTATTGTTTACTTGAACATATTTTGGATATATGCCTAGGAATGGTACAGCTGGATCATGAGGAAGCACTATTTCTAATTGTCTGAGAAAGCGTCAGATTGATTTCCAAAGTGGTTGTACAAGTCTACATTCCCACCAGCAGTGGATTAGAGTTCCCCTTTCTCCACATACTCTCCAGCATCTCTTGTCACTTGAGTTTTTGACCTTAGCCATTCTGATGGGTGTAAGGTGAAATCTCAGGGTCATTTTGATTTGCATTTAACTGATGACTAACAACATTGAGCATTTCTTTAAATGTTTCTCTGCCATTCAATATTCCTCTATTGAGAATTCTCTGTTTAGATTTGTACCCCATTTTTTACTTGGATTAATTGATTTGTTGCTGTTTAATTTCTTGAGTTCTTTCTTTTTATATTCTGGATATTAGCCCTCTGTCAGATGTAGGGTTGGTTAAGATCCTTTCCCAATCTGTAGGCAGTCATTTAGAAGAGGGAGAAGACAGGGAACAGGACAAGAACCTACCACAAAAGCCCTCTGAAAGGTTCTATTCTGCAGGGTATCAAAGCAGATGCTGAGACTTATGTCCAAACTTTGGACAGAGTGCAGGGAATCGTATGAAAGAAGGGGGAGATAGTAAGATCTAGAGAAGACAGGAGCTCCACAAGGAGAGCAAAAGAACCAAAAAATCTGGGCACAACGGTCTTTTCTAAGACTGATACTCAAACCAAGGACCATTCATAGAGATAACCTCTAACCCCTGCACAAATGTAGCCCATGGCAGTTCACTGTCCAAGTGAGTTCCATAGTAATGGGAACAGGGACTGTCTCTGTCATGAACTGATTGGCCTGCTCTTTGATCACCTCCTCCTGAGGGGGGAGCAGCCTTACCAGGCCACAAAGGAAGACAATGCAGCCACCCTTGATGAGACCTGATAGACTAGGATCAGAAGGAAGGAGAGGAAGACCTTCCCTACTAGTGGACTTGAGGAGGGGCATGGGTAGAGAAGGGGAAGGAAGGGTGGGATTTAGAGGGGAGGAGGGAAGGAGCTACAGGGGGATACAAAGTGAATAAACTGTAATTAATAAAACTGAAAATTAAAAAAATACAAAAAAAAAAAGATCTGGTTACTGCCCAGATACACCTATCCTTATTGTGTAAGCCTGCCCAAGAAATTATTCCTAATTGGCTTACTAATAGGGATAAAATAAAATAATACCATCAATAAAATAAATAATACCATCAAGAGAGTTAAAGAACTAATAATTACATTATTTAGCCCCAGAACATTTTATTTACTATAACAGCTGGGAAACAAACTCATATGTAAGAGCTGTATATGATCTTAAATATTAACCCATACTGCCAGCCCCAGCTATGTACCTTTTTTCTTTATTAATTACACTTCATTCACTTTGTATCTCCCCTGTGTTCCCTCCCTCCCAATCCCTCCCTTCCTCCACCCTCTCATGCATGCCCCTCCCCAAGTCCACTGATAGGGGAGGTCTTCTTTTCCTTCCTTCTGATCCTAGTCAATTAGGTCTCATCAGGAGTGTCTGCCTTGTCCTCTTCTGTGGCCTGGTAAGTCTGCTTCCCCCTCAGGGGGAGGTGATCAAAGAGCAGGCCAATCAGTTCATGTCAGAGACAGTCCCTATTCCTATTACACTGGAACCCACTTGAATACTGAACTGCCATGGGCTACATCTGTGCAGGGGTCTTAGGTTATCTCCATGCATAGTCCTTGGTTGGAGTATCAGTCTCAGGAAAGACCCCTGTGCTCAGATTTTTTGGTTCTGTTGCTCTCCTTGTTGAGTTCCTGTCCTCTCCAGATCTTACTATTTCCTACTTCTTTCATAAGATTCCCTGCACTCTGCCCAAGAGTTGCCCATAAGCATCTGCCATAAGCATCTCAGCATCTGCATTGATAGTCTGCAGGGCAGACAAGCTATGTATCTTAACAACAGCTGTTAGTAAGATATTAATGAAAAGTACATGTTTTATAAGAGGAGAAGTGTTTGTGTCATTAATATCTATGTTCATATCTGTATACATATATCTATATCTTCATCTATATTTGTATCTGTATCTGAACATGTATCTACACTAGTATCTTTACTTATATCTATATCTGTATCTGCAGCTATATCTCATCTGTGTCTGCACATGTATATACATCTGTCTTTGTAGCAATATCTGTATCTATATCCCTTATCCATGTAATAAAATATTTATCTCTAACCTGTAGATTATTATAGAGAATTAGTTGTTTCTAAGATTTAATTTATCTGTCTAAATTACTGTTCTAAAGCTCTGAAGTGATACCATAACCAAGGCAACTTTTGAAAAGGAAGCATTTAATTGAGGGCTTGTTCCAGTTTTGGAGGATTAGCCCAAAATCATGATGGCAGGAAGCAGGAAGGTAAGCAGGCCTGCCCCTGGAGCAGTGAGAACTCACATCCTGATCAGCAGGCAGAAAACAGAGATTGAAAGGGATTGGGCCTAGTATGGGCTTTTGAAAACTCACAGCCCACCGAAAGTGACACACCTCCCTCTACAAGGCCACACCTCCTAATTTTTCTTAAATAGTCAACTAACTGGGAACCAAGCATTCAGGTATGTAAGCCTATGTGAGCCATTCTCATTCAAACCACCACATTATGCATAGTTACTGTCATTCAAAAAACTTTCAGTGACCACAAAGTATATGTTGGTTCACAGAGACAGCAAAATGAAAACCAGTAAAATATATTCTCGCCCTTTATTTATGTTGTACATAAACTTCTGTCTGTTCATAGAAGTTCTATCTGTTTAAAGTTCCCCTCTCTTCTGAATATTTTCCACTTCCTTACATTTGCCCAAGTCTGCGCCAGACTTCAAACACTGACATCATTTCTGACTGACATGCATAATGGGATACTGACAGTTTCTTTCCTCTTTTAATTCTCAAAACATGTTTAGATGTACCTTTTTTAACATAAAGCACATTTAGTCATTTAAATGTTGTTGATGTTCATGGGATGTCTGCAAATCAATGATTCTACCATACACACACACACACACACACACATATATTATTATATATATATTATATATATATTATGCAATTATATATATAATATATATTATGCAATCATAGACATATGTACATAATACATATCTTTGTATATTTATGCTAAGGTATCTATCATTAGTATTTATACCTACTACTGTGTTTGACACACTATGGGTGTGTAAAAAAAAAAGAAGGAAAAAATTCCAACATTTAATGACTACAAATGACTGACTCAAACTCCCCTGGAGTTAGCATCCTTCTCAATAAGACTGCTCATTAGAGAAAGTGATTCTCTGAGACTGTCGCATTTTTCAATAAGAATGCTGAGGTCTGTTTGTACTAGACAGAATGAATTGCTTCCTCCTGACTCAGGAATCTATTTGATGGGCAGCATAACAAGTTCCTGTAATGACCACCAAAAAGGATGTTATCGATCTCTGGAATTGGCAGGTACATGTCCTGCAGATGGAATATTCATTTAAGAAGAGTATAAGGATCGATAGCTCAAAGGTCATCATGGGAGATGACAGGTTATGATTTCAATATATGGCCTGCCACCAGCTAATGAAAAGGGGCATGCCTGTTTGTGACATATGGGTGATAAATCTTCTCTTTCACTCTATATTGAAACAAAAACCATATAAGCAATCAGCTCCATGACTTGGCTATCTGAATATGGGAGATGGGGTAAGGTTTAATTTATGTATCAAAAGAATTATCCAAAGAAAAGTAGTGTAAGTAACACTTATGTGACAGTTATGGCCAAACCTGCAAAACACACTTTTAAAAATGATGCCAAAATAGTCAAAATAATCACATGAAAGAAGTGAAGTCAGATATGCTGCCCTCTTAGGTAGGTGGAGCCTGAGAAAAGAGACAGGCTTGGCACTGTACTCTAGATGCTCAAGGCCGTGAAGATGTGAACCAGCATGTGATGGCTCATGAACTCCCCAGTCTAACCAAGCTCTGTGGAATGAAGACAGCCCAGAATAGCAAATGTCACATTGATCCTTAAATGTCCCCTAGCTTCCCAACTGGGTTTATTGCTTTTCTTCTGGCTGACATTAAGACGACTCATTCACTCACTCAGCTTCAGTCTCATCTATAAAGCAGTAATGAGTCAGGGAGCTGTTTGAACTAGGGATATGCCTGGAGATTTCATACATAACTTTTTCAATAGAGAGTTTTACTTCCACTTTCATATATAACTATAAATATAAGGACAATGACATTTATTACTGATGAGTGTTTCTTTTGTAGTTGGTTACTTACCTACCTGATTCATGTATGATCCAACCCATTAACTTTAGTACTAAGGATATGGTGCTTCATCGCATAGAAACAGTGGAGTTAATTTCAATACTTGTTTTCTCCAAATGCAATTGTAAATAATGCCTTTACCTTATACTGATAGTTAAATATTAAAGCATCCATCAAACTTCTGCAACATTTTCTGAGTTGTAGAGGAATGACAGCAGAATAAATGGAGGCTTCAGCTCAAGCACAGCCAAAGTCAAACCCCAGATCCTCCTATAAAAATCTGTGAACAGAAAGCAAGAAACCAACTAATTTCCTTGGATGTTTTGAACAACTTCTCCATTGATCAGATGGGCCATGGTTTAATGTACTACTTCATTATAAGTTTTAAATGTGGGTGATGGTCAAGAAAGTAGAAAGAGGCACATAAGACAAAAAAGAAAAAAAATGTAAATGGAGGTTTAAGGCTTCATGTGAGATATGAAAGTGGAGAGGGAAAAACTGGGGATTGAAGGGTACAATGAACAAAGGAGGAAGACAGCCACAGGCAGCAGGAGAGCTGGGGAAAAAGAACGCAACAAAAATAAATAAGTATGGAATTTGCATAATGAAATGTTTTATTGGTAAGCTAATTAAAAATCACATTACTCAAAAAGATACCTAAGCTTTATAAGAAATGTTTGTCTGCACAGAATAGCTGCTCCTTAGTAGACAAGCACTATATGCAGAGCGAGCACACTGATTCTTAGATGCCAGTGTGTCTGAAAAGACGTGCAAACCATGAGCACAATCTTGGAGCCATCCAGAAGTTTGTGTGCAGTCCACACAGTGGCGCCATTTGAGCTACATGCTCCTCAAACAGAAGAGTAGAATAACTTCTCCAGCTGAATCCCACCAGTGACAGCACAGAGACATTCTATGTGTGCCTTCTTGGATACTGGGGTGTTGTTTAGAAAGGCTGTAAGAAATCAGAGATGAAAAGAAAGTCATACAGGAAAGAAAATTGTACAGCAAATCACTCCATGTTCTCTAGAAACACTGCCCTTTTGTCTAAGAAGTCTTTCCATGATGAAAGAGTACATTTTCATTCCGTTCAGTTGTCACCAGTCAAGGCTGTTGGGGGGCAGGGCTTGCTTAGTTTACTAGAATAATGGGGATTCCATTGACTATATGATAATAACAACCTTACAACTTGTTGTTATTGAAAACATAACTGTTAGGTGGTTCCTGGCTATAAGCTAACAACAGACCTCTAGAGTAGACACAATTTTTAGCTCTGAAAAGTGGAATGAAAAATATTTTTGAAGGAATCCTATGGAGATTATTTAAATTGGTTATGGTTATGTAGATGGTTTGGAGAAAAATATTCTATATGTAAATCCTCAAAAAAAATCCTCAGTCATGCTGTTTATGATGATCAATCACACCATGAAGTGTTATGTATGAAGGAGAAGCTATGTCTGGGAAAGGAGGATACTGGCTAGAGTTAAAATAAAGGTGGGGAAACAGGAGAAAATACTTGTTTTTCTGAGAGTTGGCTGAGGATGGTGATGTTGACTTGGAGAGTAAGAGATTGTGTCTTAGCCTGAACTGAAGATATCTCTGAAAACATGTTGAATAAATTGACAAATAGTTACAATTAAAGTGATGTCCAAGCATCTCCTATTTGATTGCTTGTGGGGAAAGGAGAAAGAAACTCTCTTTGGGCAGGAAAAGATAGGTAGCCAGTATCAAAAAGTGGGGGCCAGACAATGATGCAAAATCGTATACCTAGAAAGCAGTCCAGACCAACAAACTGTCAAGGCCTATAGAACAATAAGAAGCTGGAGAAAGAAAGCAGCTAGCTTCTGGGTGGGTTGCAATTCTGTATCACTGATTTATTTAAGTTCATGAGTCAAGGTCTCTGTTCATATAAAGGATATCACTGTAATTCAAAAATACATAAATATAAAATACTTTAGAAAAGTCCACAAGATTGTCTGAGTGCAGGGCCAGAGAAATGGGACCCAAGCTACTTATGGATGAAAGTTCGTTTCCAAGTGATGCTCTCATAGTTACTCCTTGGCTAACCCTTACAAAACTTAGTTTTAGTTACTTGAAGATCTGACAAAAGTACAGAGATAATAGCCAGCTACACTCTGACTCATAAGAAGTGAGGTGGGCCTTGGATCTAGCCTGACGGTCCTGAATGTTCATCTCTTTGCAGAGATGGGAAAATGCCAGTGAAGATAAAGGCTGACACTGGTTTTACTGTTAAGGAGAAACAGATGAGTTTCTGGGTACTTTTAGGGCTTATGAAACTGCTATATTGACCCAGGCCTGGGAAGTAGGGGTGACACAGAAAAGACTCCTCCTCCTTCTCTCCTGTTACACTGGATCATACACTTTGGTTGACTCTGACCATGCGAGACAGTCCAGCTCCTATGATAGCTTCTGAAGGTTATTGTTCATCCTCCCATTCCTTCTATGCCGAGGTAAAGCCCACCTGCATTTTTTCAGATACTAAAATATTGTATGTCACAGCGTTTTCTTTAAATAATAAATTTACAGCAGCAAAATTGAAACAGCCTTCAAAGCACTTTTCTGGAGATGAACCCTGGCTTGATGGATTATAACATTTGAAGCAGGAATCCCACACACAAAGGACTCATCAGGACCTGAAATGATTAGATGGGTATGAAAAGGAACAGTAATGGGAAAGGCAGGCCCCTGGCTGACCTTGTTGTCCACAGTCAATACTAATCATGTTCCTTTTTTTAATGACATCCACAGCTCTAGCCTAATGGAAGTTTTCCTACCACAAGCTTCTGTCAAGAGAATACCCCAGAATAAGATGTGCGTCCATGTCTGGGAACACCCAGAGGTGTACCAGCCGAAGGACTAAACTGCTTTCCCAAAAGTCTCTGTTAGCTCTTCCAAATTTTCATCTTTCTCAAGGGCAGAGTAAATCATTGGCAGGTTGACACACTGTGTACGACTCGCCCCTGATTTAATAGTGTGGGGCAACTTCAGAGGCATATTTTCAAATTGCCCTCTTCATATATTTGAATGCATTAGTTAGACACAGGGGGAGTGCAAGTCCTAGAGATCATATACTGTTTGCTGGTTGACACTTTAAACGGAAGCTGGGCCATCCAAGCAAATTACAGATTCTTAATTTAGGCCATTACATTTTTAAGTCACCTTTGAAATCTTATAATAACCTGTAATTGATTAGCTTAGTGAATTACCTCTTAATTGAAAAAAATCTAAAAGCTGTCTTAATTACTGTTATACGAGCATTTAGCAGCTAAGCTCCTCCAGACACAATGAAAATGAGTAATAGATAGATAGATAGATAGATAGATAGATAGATAGATACATACATACATACATACATACATACATACATACATACATACATA
>NW_026596034.1:19236168-19256769 GCF_907164565.1 Psammomys obesus
ATACATACATACATACATACATACATACATACATACATACATACATACATTACACAGTGAAATTCTAGCTGTGTCTACTGGTTGGTTCTAATTCAGAATCCAGAGTTGTGGTCTGGGACCCAGGGGTATTAGAAGAAAAACTAGGGGTGAACTGGTAATAGTCCAGGAATATGTCACTAATATTTTCTCCTAATTATTAGAGCCCTTTGAGTTTTCTTCATTTACCCAGCTGCTTTTTCAAAAGCAACATCATATTGTTCTTGGACTTTCATTTCAAATCTTGGGTTCTTTACTAAGAATTAAACGTTTTCTTCAGAGAGTTTTTTATAGTGTTCTGGAGAAGAAAGCCCTGGAGTCTAGCAATGCTTCGATGTTCATTCACTTTTGACAAATCACTTCTTCAGATAAGGATGTTGACTACAGCACTGTACAACGTGTAAAATGGTTCTTAAGCTTAAAATGTGTTTACATATGAGTCATGTTCAATATTAGGAAAGAAATAAATACGTATTAGGAAAGAAAAACAAATACAGATGATTAACTTTCTATGTTCTTTGGGTATTTTAATGTCATGTCTTTTTATACAAAGAAGAGTGATGGCTGATGACATCTATATCACTAGGAATGAAGGATAAACCTAAAGGTTTTCTTCTGCTTTTTAATGATGATTACAATAGTATCAACAATATTCATGGAAGGTACTAATAAATGAACAGGACACAGAACATGCAAGATGAAAAACCTTTCAATGGCATGAAGTTGTGTATTTTAAGTCTTATAGGAATTATAAAAGAAAACAGGAAAAGAAATGGAGAGGGATGAGGACACATAAGAAAACCTGTTTATCATATCAATAAAGAGAATATTACACTGTTAGCCCACAGTGATAAACGACTCTGAAAATACTTGGTTTTGGCACTAATTATCCTTCAATTTCCTGCTATTTAATATTTTTTTGTCAATCAGAGCACTTTTAGAGGAGTGAAATGAGAAGCTAATGGGTTACTATGAAAGAGACAAACAGAAAAGCAGCTGCAGCACCCTTGATAAAGAGTGCAGATCTAGTTTAGGATTTAGCCAGCGATTAAAGAGCAGGGCTCCTCCCAAGGAAAGCCTCATGTGGGCTCGCTAATTTGAAACTCTGTTTAGGGTTAAGCATCTCCTTTAAATATCTCCTTTGGATTAATAAGAACTCTTGTGATTATTTACTTTCTCACAAATCCAAGCACATAGTATGCACGCATGGCCTCCCTGTAAATTCTGAATGTGAGAACAAGGATGACATGTGTTTCTACATGGTTAATTGAAGAGATGAAGGAGATCAAAGAGTATCCCAAAAGCACTGCCCCAGAATTTTTCTTGCTGAGACTTGTTTTTCCCCCCCTTTGTCAGTCTAGAAAAAGATGGAGCTAGATTTAAAAGATGACCATCAATGTTTAATGGGAGGTTACAAACCCCAAAGGGATTTGAGGAAAAAGGTGTACCCATCATAATACATTTATAATAGAAAATAAAAGTGTTTGCCTTCCTTTAACGTTTGTTTATTCTGATACATTTTTTTTAACTCATCAGAACTGATCCTGATAGTCTTGGATACTTTATCCGATGATAATTTTATTGTTTATTTGTTCCTTTTTGTTAAATCATTTCTTTTGCCTTACCCCCAAATTTACAATTCTTCCTACCAGTTGATAAACACAATCTTTCTCTCTCTTTGTGATTTTTTTCAAAACTGAGTTTTTGTGTGTTTGTGCGTGGTGTGTGTGTGTGTGTGTGTGTGTGTGTGTAAGACTAAATGATCACAACTATGTCACATGCATACATAGTTTCAGTAATACTATGTAATTAAGGTATGTATGGCCTTCAGGACTCTAGTCCCTATTCTCTATGCCTCTACGGTTAGCTGACACAGATTTACAGTTCTTTCAGAGGTTTGAACTATATACATTTTGAGAGATGTTTTTTTCTTGGCTATTGATTGAAGAATAAAATTGCCAACTTACCAGTATTAGTAGTAGAGGGTGATGTGCAAACCGACATTTAAGGAATAGGCTTAGCCAGAACAATGCCACGGTTCCATGGTACAAGACAGCACTGAATTCTTGGTGCTGGGTGAGGGTTCCAAGGACATGATCATTAGGAAGCAAGAAAAGAGGGCAGTCACTAACCTCCAAAGTAATGGAAGAATTTTGTGCTGGTTGTCAGAATTAGCATAGCTGTAGCAAGGCTTGCTTTCTCAGGGGGAAATTTGATGGGAACTCTCAAATATGTTTATTTACTTGAATTAAGTTCTAGAACCTACTAAAAATAAAAAAAAAATTATCATATATGTAAGTTTTTCAGGGACTGTAGATTTGAGAGTACGGAGATCATCTCTGTCACTTTAGGGTCTGGAAACTTGAGGACAGATAAGCATAGATGATGAGACTTCTCATGCACACTCGGGAACACCCATCCACACATTATATATTCACATTATTAAACAATATTCTTTCTTTTACAAAGGCACTCAGTGACAGTCTCTGTACTAAGTTGTGTGGATAAAATGATAGAAAGGAATGACTGCCGTCGATTGTCTCCAAGGGGAGAAGTCATTACATAGCTAGTACAATTGGATGCTTTGGATGTACAATTTGGAGGAAAACTAGAGTAAATATTTCATAACATTGTTAAAAGCAACAAATACAGTGTGAACTGTTATTTTCTGTTTCTTTTCTGCTTCACAATCAGACTGGTGCTTTTGCTTTGTACAAAGTTTGATCGACATGCCGATATGGCAGTCTGAAGGGCATTACTGGTTTGCTTTTTATCCCTCTGAAGCAGGTTTCTTCCTGTTCAAAATAGAATATCTTTAGAGCAAAGTTTGGCCAAACATGCATATAATAAGCAGCCAATACATGTTGGGTATATGCTTTGCTGCCACTGCTTGTTCTGAGCTTTCACTGTGTGCATTACTTTCTCCTGTATGGTTTGTCCTCTGTCTCCTCTTTTATTACCTGTGATTGACTTACAAACTCATAGGCATACTGTGTGCATGAATTTATAGACTCTCCCAGCTATTTTAAGCTGAGTACCATCACCACTGTTATCTTAAAAGTTAAGAGGCAGGTGATCCAAGATGGTGGCTACTAGCGTGCACCATATCTGAGGGGCACAGGATCTGCAACTCTGAAATTGGTTAGTGGAGGGGCAGCTGAAGCCGGAATATAGACATTGAGACCTCCTGGCTGAGAGCGGACAACCCATGAGCTGGGACAGTTTAGATCCATGTCACCCACGGACATCTTCGCGGTCTCAGAGTGGCAAATGTTCAACACTCTTGTACTTCCCCTTGCCACAAGCATGGGCTTCCCTGCTCTGCTGAGGCTGCAGTGGTGGCCCCAAGCATGATCCAATGTGCTCAGTGACTAAGACGAAAAAGGCAGCAGTAGTATGGGCCTCCCAGTTCTGCTGCTGCTACTACAGTGACTGACCCAAGCAGGAGCCTCTATGCTCCACGACTGAGACTGTAGAGGCAGCTGCCCCGAGCCCTGCCTAGTGACCAAACAGCAGACACCTCTGAGCTGATGGATCTCCTACACTTTCATTTTCTCCTGAGGACACAAATCTGAAAGTAGAGAACCAGGGGAACTCCTTTGCATTCTCTATATGTCTGTGAGCTAGTGAGTGCACTTCAAGCAAGTGCATGCAAAGCCCCACATCCAGGGTCACTCTGTGATAGCAGCCAGACATCAGATACCTCCCACCCACACCCCCACGATGGGCAACATAGTGATTCTAGGGACAACATCCTTAACATTGAAGCTCCTGTTCTGTGGATCTCCCAGTGGAGCCCAATTTCTGGAGCCACGATGGTGCAACCCACAGAGATTTGAATACCTGAAAGACAGTACAACAGGCCTATGGGCCAATGAGACATTCAGATAACCCATACATGCACATTGCACCCTCAAAATATGCCAGCACTCCCACCTACACTTACACTCCACACTTCTAGGCATCTACATGCTCTAGCATCCTGTCCTTCAATGCACACTTCCACTCAAATCAATGGATATTTTAATTCATCAGAAACACAGGAAAATGATCTCAAATCTATGCTTGTCCAGTTATTAAGGGCAATAAAGAAGAAATGAACAAAGCTCTCAAAGAAATACAGGCAAATACATACAAACAAATAGAGGCACAGGTAGAGGCATATAGAGAGGAAACAAACAAAAAAGTAAAGGTCATCATGGAAAAATAAGAATCCATGTTTAAACAGGTGAAGGAAATGGTATAAGACATGAAAACAGAATTAGAATCAATAAAGAAAACACAAACAGAGAAAACCTTGGAGCTGAAGAACTTAGAGAAAAGATCAGAAACCACAAAGGTAAGCATTAATAATAGAATACAAGAGATGGCAGAGAGAATGCCAGGCACTAAAGACAGAATTGCAGAAATGGATATATCTCTCAAAGAAAAAATAAAACAAAAATGTTCCAAACACACAACATCCAAGAAATCAAAGATGCCATGAAAAGATGAAATCTAAGAATAATAGAAATAAATGAAAAAGAAGATTGCAGGTTACAAGGTCCAGAAATATTTTCAAGAAAATCATAGAAGAAAAATTTCCCAACTTAAATAAAGAGATGTCCATGAATATGCAAGAGGTCTACATAACACCAAATAGACTAGACCAGAAAAGAGAATCCTCACATCACATAATAGTCAAAACACTAAATGTACAGAACAAAGAAAAAAATATTAAAAGCAGCATGGGAAAAAGGCAAAGTAACATATAGAGGTTAGACCTATCAGAATCACACCAGATTTCTCAACAGTATCTATAAAAGCCAGAAGGGCCTGGGTAGATGTCATGCAGACTTTAAAAGACCACAGATGCCATCCCAGACTGCTATACCCAGCAAAGCTGTCAATAAACATAGATGGAGAAAACAAAATATTCCATGATAAAACTATGCTTAAACAATATCTACACAGCAACCCAGCCCTACAGAAGATACTACAAGGAAAACTCCAATCCAACAAAATCAACTATACCCAAATAAACAGGATATAGATAACTTCACAACAAAAATATTAAAAGAAAATAAACATAGAAACACAGTGACACCACCATCTTCACAACAAAAAGAACTAACATTCATTGGTCACTATTATCTATCAACATCAATGGACTCAATTCTCCAATAAAAAGACATAGACTAACAGAATGGTTGCAGAAACAAGATCCATCATTCTGCTGCATCCAAGAAACACACCTCTGCAACAAATATAGACAGTACTTCAGAGTAAAGGGCTGAAAAAAGGTTTTCTAAGCAAACAGACCTAGAAAACAAGCTGAAGTAGCTATCCTAATATCTAATAAAATAGACTTTCAACCAAAATTAATCAAAAAAGATGAGGAGGGGAACATCAGTCTCATCAAAAGAAAAATCCACCAGGAGGACATCACAATTCTGAACATGTGTGCTCCAAATACAAGAGCACCTACATTTGTAAATGGAACATTATTAAAGCTTAAATCACCAATGGATCCCAACACCTTAATAGTGGGAGGCTTCAACACTCCACTCTCACCAAGGTACAAATCATCTAGACAGAAGCTAACTAGGGAAATAATGACTCTTACAGAAGTCCTAAATCAAATGGACCTAATAGATGTCTACAGAACTTCACCCAAACTCAAAAGAGTATACCTTCTTTTCAGCACCTCATGGAACCTTCTCAGAAATTGATCTGATAGTCACAAATCAAGCCTCAACAAACACAGGAAGGTCAAAACAATCCCTTATCTCCTATCACACCACCATGGCCTAAAACTAAGCCTCAACAACAACAGAAATAACAAAAAGCCTACATACACATGGAAACTAAACAACTCTCTACTCAATGACAGATTGGTCAGGAAAGATATGAAAAAAATAAATAAGAGACTTCCTAAAATTCAATGAAAATGAAGGCACAACCTACCCAAACTTATGGGACACAATGAAAGCAGTGTAAAACGAAAAGTTCATAACACTAAATGCCTCCAGAAAGAAGTTGGAGACATCTCATACCAGCAACTTAACAGCACACCTGAAATCCCTAGAAATAAAATAACTAGACACTCCCAAGAGGAACAGAAGATTGAAAATAATCAAACTCAGAGGTAAAATGAATGAATTAGAAACAAAGAAAACAATACAACGAATCAATGAGACCAAGAGCAGGTTCTTTGAGAAAATCAACATGATAGACAAACCCTTAGCCAAACTAATAGGCAGAGAGAAACTATCCAAATCACCAAATCAGAAACAAAAAGACCGACATAGCAACAAATACTGAGAAAATCCAAAGGATCATTAGGTCTTCTTACAAAAGCCTATATGCCACAAAATTTGAAAATCTAAATGAAAAGGACAATTTTCTTAATATATTCAATTTACCAAAAGTAAATCAATATCAGTTAAATAGAGGAAATAGTCTTATATCCCCCAAGGAAATAGAAGTAGTCGTAAAAAGTCTTCCTTCCAAAAAGAAACCACGGGCCAGATGATTTCAGCACAGACTTCTACCAGACTTTTAATGAAGAGCTAACTCCAATTTCCTCCAAAATATTCCACAAAGTAGAAACAGAAGGAGCATTACAAATGTGTTCTATGAGGCCACAGTCACTTTGATACCTAAACCACACAAAGATGCCCCCCAAAAGAGAACTTCAGACTTATGAACATTGACACAAAAATATACCATAAAATACTTGCAAACCAAATCCAAGAACACATAAAGATACCATCCACTATGACCAAGTATTATCCATTCAAGGCATGCAGAGGTGGGTCAATATACAATATCCATCAATGTGATCCACCACAAAAACAAACTGAAGGAGAAAAACCACATGATTGTCTTTTTAGAGGCCGAAAAATCATTTGACAAAATCCAACACCCATTCATATCTAAAGTCTTGAAGAGATCAGGGGTACAAGGCACATAACTAAACACAGTAAAGACAATACACACAGCAAGCCTATAGCCAACATCAAACTAAACAGAAAGAAACTTAAATAAATCCCACTGAAATCAGGGACAAGGCAAGGCTTCCCACTGTCTCCATATCTCTACAACATAGTATTGGAAGTCCTAGATAGAGCAATAAGACAACTAAAGGAGAAAAAATGGGATGGAGCTCATGGTAGCTCAGTATCCAAGTTTGTTTTCCTAGTAAGGGGAACAGAGACTATTTCTGACATGAACTCAATAGCGGGCTCTTTGACCTCCCCCCCCCCCCCGAGGGAGGAGCAGTCCTGCTAGGCCACAGAGGAGGACTTTGCAGCCAGTCCCTAAGATATCTGATAAACCAGGGTCAGATGAAAGGGGAGGAGGTCTTCCCCTATCCGTGGGCTTGGAAAGGGGCAAGGAGGAGATGAGGGAGAGAGGGGGGATTGGGAGGGAATGAGGGAGCGGGATGCAACTGGGATAAAAGGTAATAAATTTTAAATAATATTAAAAAATAAAAATTAGAAACATGGTTGAGCAAATGTCCTTTTTGTGTACTTGAGCCTGTTTTGAGTATATGCCTAGGAGTGGTATGGCTGGATCTTGAGGAAGCGCTATTCCTAGTTGTCTGAGAAAGCGCCAGATTGATTTCCAGAGTGATTATACAAGTTTACATTCCCACCAGCAGTGGAGAAGGGTTCCCCTTTCTCCACAACCTCTCCAGCATGTGTTGTCACTTGAGTTTTTCATCTTGGCCATTCTAATGGGTGTAAGGTGAAATCTCAGGGTTGTTTTGATTTGCATTTCCCTAATGGCTAATGAGGTTGAGCATCTCTTTAAGTGCTTCTCTGTCATTCGATATTCCTCTACAGAGAATTCTCTCTTTAGCTCTGTTCCTCATTTTTTAAGTGGATTACTTCCTTTGCTGTTTTTCAGCTTGTTTAGTTCTATATATGTACTGGATATGAGTCCTCTGTCAGATAAAGGGTTGGTGATGATTCTTTCCCAATCTGTAGGCAGTCGCTTTGTTTTGATGACAGTGTCCTTTGCTTTACAGAAGCTTCTCAATTTCATGAAGCCAGAAGCTGGAAACAGCCCAGATGCCCCTCAACTGAAGAATGGATGCAGAAACTGTGGTACATCTATACAATGGAGTATTACTCAGCAATGAAAAATAAGGAAATCATGAAATTTGCAGGTAAATGGTGGGACCTGGAAAGGATCATCTTGAGTGAGTTGTCCCAGAAGCAAAAAGACACTCATGGTATATACTCACTCATATAAACATACAACATAGAATAAACCCACTAAAATCTGTATATCTAAACAAACTAAGCAAAAGAGAGGACCCTAACTAAAATGATCAATCCCCATCCTGAAAGGCAAAGAGAATGGACATCAGAAGAAAAAGAAAATAGGAAACAACCGCGGAACCTGCTACAGAGGGCCTCTGAAAGCCAGAAGAAAACAGGAAACAATCTTGAAACCTGCCACAGAGGGCCTCTGAAAGCTTCTGCAGTATAGACTGTCAAAGCAGATGCTGAGCCTGATGGCCAACTGATGGGCAGAGTGAATGGAATTTTATGTAAGAAGTGGGAAATAGTAAGAGCTGGAGGGGACGGGAACTCCACAAGCAGAGCAACAGAACAAGATAATTTGAACACAGGGAACTTCCCAGAGACTCATACTCCAACCAAGGACTATTCGTGGAGATGACCTGGAACCCCTGCACAGGTGTAGCCCATGGCAGTTCAGTGTCCAAGTGGGTTACATAGTAATGGGAAGAGGGACTGCCTCTGACATAATCTGATTGGCCTGCTCATTGATCACTTCCCCCTGAGGGGGGAGCAGCCTTACCAGGCCACAGTAGAGGACAATGCAGCCATTTTTGATGAAAACTGATAGACTAAGATCAGAAAGGAGAGGAGAACCTCTCCTATCAGTGGACTTGGGGAGTGGCATGCATGCAGAAAGGGGAGGGCGGGTGGGATGGGGAGGGGAGGAGGGAGGGTCTTATAGGGGATACAAAATGAATAAAATGTAATTAATGAAAAATTAAAAAATAAAAATTAATAAAAAATGAAATTAGGGAAACTACACCCTTCACAATAGCCCGAGCAACTTAAAGTACCTTGTTGTGACTCTGACCAAGCAATTGAAAGAACTGTTTGAAAAAACCTTCAAGTCTGAAGAAAGAAATTGAAGAAGATATCAGAAAATGGAAAGATCTCCCATGCTCATGGATTGGTAGGATTAACATAGTGAAAATGGCCATCCTGCCAAAAGCAATCTACAGCAAATACCATTAAAAAACAATTTTTTATAGACCTCAAAAGAAAAATACTCAACTTCATATAGAAAAACAATAAACCCAGAGTTGCTATAACAATCCTGTACAACAACAAATCATCTGGAGGTATTTCCATCCCTAATCACAAGCTGTACTACAGAGCAATAGTAATAAAAAATGTATGGTACTGTCACAGAAACAGAATGATGGATTGAGTGAATGCAACAGAAGACCCAGAAATAAACCCACACACTTATGGACACTTGATTTTTGACAAAGAGTCCAAAACCATATACAATGGGAAAAAGACAGCATCTTCAACAAATGGTGCTATTCTAACTGGATGTCTACCTGTAGAAAAATGCAAATAGAGAAATATTCATCACTCTGTGCAAAACTAAAGTCCACATGGGTCAAAGACTTCAACATAAAACAAGACACACTGAATCTGTTTAAAAAAAATGGAGAAGAGCCTAGAACTCATTGGCACAGGAGACAACTTCCTGAACAGAACACCAACAGCACAGGCTCTAAGAGCAACACTCAAATAATTTGACCTCATGAAACTGAAAAGCTTCTGTAAAGCAAAGGACACTGTCATCAGAAAAACAACAGCCTACAGACTGGGAAAGGATCTTCACCAACCCTTTGTCTGACAGTAGGCTAATATCCACAATACATAATGAACTCAAGGAGTTAGAACACAACAAATCAAGTAATCTAATTAAAAATTGGGGTACAAAACTAAACAGAGAATTCTCAGTAGAGGAATATCTAATGGCAGAGAAACAATTAAAGAGATGTTCAACATCCTTAGTCACCAAGGAAAAGCAAAGCAAAACAACTCTGATATTTTACCTTACACTCATCAGAATGTATAAGATCAAAAACTCAAGTTACAATACATGCAGGAGAGGATGTGGAGAAAGGAAAACCCTCCTCCATTGCTGGTGGGAATGTAAACTTGTACTATCTATCACTTTGGAAATCAATTTGGTGCTTTCTCAGACAATTAGCAATAGTGCTACCTCAAGATTCAGCTATACCACCACTAGGCTAATATCCAAAAGATGCTCAAGTATACAACAAGGCCATTTGCTCAACCATGTTCATAGCAGCTTTATTCTTAATAGCCAGAATCTGGAAACAACCCAAATGTCCATTTGAGGAATGGATACAGAAACTGTGGTACTTTTACACAATGGAATACTACTCCTCAATTAAAAACATGGTATATAGTCACTATTAAGTGGATACTATACATATAATATTGGATAAACCTACTAAAATCTGTACACCTAAAGATGCTAAGCAAGAAAGCAGAACATGGGTAAGATGCTCATTTAGAAAGGCAAACAGGATAAACATCAGAAGAGGAAGAAAACAAGTAACAGGACAGGAGCTACCACAGAGAGCCTCTGAAAGACTCTACCCAGCAAGGTGCTCAGATTCATAGCCAAACTTTGGGCAGAGTGAAGGGAATCTTATGAAAGAATAGGGAAATGAAAGACATGAAGGGGACAGGAGCTCCAATGGGAAAGCAGCAGAACCATAAAATCTGGGCACAGGGGTCTTTTCTGCGACTACATTTCAACCAAGGGTCATGCATGGAGATAACCTCTAACCCCTGAACAGATGTTGTCCATGGCAGCTCAGTGTCCAAGTTGGTTTCTAGCAAGGAGAACAGGGGCTGTTTCTGAAACGAATTGAGTGGCTGACTCTGATCACGTCCCTCTGAGTGGGGGAGCAGTCTTACCAGGCCACAGAGGAAAACAATGCATCCAGTCCTGATAAGACCTGATAGGTTGGGGTCAGTGGAGGAGGTGACCTCCCTATCAGTGGACTTGGGAAGGGGCATGGGAGGAGAAGAGGGATGGAGGTGGGACTGGAAAGGGACTAGGGATGGGGCTACAGCTGAATTCAAAGTAAGTAAATTGCAATTAATAAAAAATAAAATTTTAAAAAGTTAAGAAGCTTCAAAGGGTAATTCAATTATTTAATATCATCTTCTCAATACTTTTCTGTGACAATTTACAGACCACGGGGTACAAAGTCATGACTGAGACAGAAGAGACAGGCAAGAAACAAATAACATAAAAAGATATGTTGCGTTATGACATGAAACATAAATTCAAAGAACTCAATTTTGAGACAGTTGGAAAATTAAAAACATGAGTGATGCAAGTGGAAAAAAACATCTCGAGAGAGCCAAGTCTATAACGTAAGTGGGATATATGAAGTCTGAGACTCATAGCTATGCTATAATCTTCAGTGGCCTGACAATTTGGACAATACTTATTACCAACTGAACAAATGTAGCAGGCTATATAAGAATTAGAGAAAGAGGTAAGGTTGACTACTACAGCTGACATGGACACGAAGTCCCCTCCCAGTCTCAATAGCCCAATATGAACCACACTTTTGATTCTGAAATAAAAAAATTCCTTTGCAAGCAAGACAAACAATCTCTTGCTCATTTCTATAATCTGTACCCTTGTCTTTAAAGTTCAGAATTTTAAAAAGAGCACTTCTAAGTGCATCGCTAGTCTCAGAAACACTTAAAGAAGAAAAAGGTTAATCTAATGCAGCCACGTATATCTGAGTAGATTGATATGTAGTAAAGGTATATATTACTGAAGACAAACTAAATAGAGAAAATTCCCATGTGACATGATAACTGCTGCTTTAGTCAATACATTAAAACCCAAACAGTGATCTCTAAGGGTTGTGGTTTGATGAGTTGAGATAGAGGAAAGCCCAATATAAGTAGCTATTTGTATATGAGATCACACACCAAAGAGGTATTTTCACTAACACCAAAATGGATACCCACCAGCCCATCTGACAACAGAATAGACTATACCCTTCATAATGCATGTGTGTGAGCAAGGGTAGGTCTCTAGAGGACATAAGGGAGTGCTGTTGATGGAGTTTCCGAGAACGGTGATACTTATTGCTAGAGATATCCAGACTTCCAAAAATACAGTTCTTCCTCTTCACCTACACTCTGCACTTTGTTGCACTTTAGTTGTCCGGTTAGCACCAAAGAGAAACATTCCAAACTATGTTTATTTTCCTTTGTGATGTATATTAGATTGGTAGGTGCCATATATTTATATACATAAATACATATGTTTATCCTTAAAATGTCAAAAAATCACCTTTTTCTAATGTAAAATAGTGGATCTGACCATTGTGATATATATATATATATATATATATATATATATATATATATTCTGATATATATATATATTCATAAGCCTGTCCAACCACTCATTCATTCACCTATTAGCATATGCTAATGTGACAACCATCCTATGTGTTTTTATACAAAGATTAATAAAGCATGATACCTATTCTCTGTGCGTAGAAAACCTCACAAATTGATAATTACAATGTAATATGACCAATTCTATGATGTGTATGCATGCTTCTATGTGTGATTAACAAAGTTTATCTTTTAAAAGAAAAAGCAAAGTAAAAAAGAATGTTAGGTCACAGACCGAAGAATCACTGAGGGTTTTTTGCTGGAATGAATTTGAGTATGTCAGCACAAGTGTACTGAAAGAAGTATTTTAGGAGAGATTAAAAGGAGGCATGTGGCACAAAGCACCTAGCACTTCTGAGGAAATCTGTGCTTGAAAACCTGATACTTCCTGAAAATGGAAAATGATTCATAAAAAATAACACTTTCTTCCCAAAGCTGTGAAGATACAAAGAAATATATATAAGATCTAAACAGAGCATCTCATGATAGCACAGGGCCTATGCCATAAATTTTTTTCTGTCAAAATCCTTGAACCTACTAGGCAACTTGGCCATATCGTAAAGCCAATGATGTGTTTGGTTTTTTTTTTCCAAAAAGAGCTAAGCCCCATCAACACGTTCTGATTTATATAACATCAAAAATACACAAAGTTTAAATCCCAACATGAGAAATCCCACACAGTCTTGCTCTGTAGGTTTGCTTAGGCCATTAATTCTAGGCCAGCATGTCCATCTTTCAAAATCACCATGTTTGTAGCAGCTTTATTTGTAATAACCAGAAGCTGGAAATAATCTCAACTGAAGAATGGATACTGAAATTGTGGTACATCTACACAATGGAATACTACTCAGCAATTAAAAACAAGGAAATCATGAAATTTGCAGATAAATGGTGGGACCTGGAGAGGATCATCCTGAGTGAGCTATCCCAGAAGCATAAAGATACACATGGTATATACTCACTCATACAGACATATAGTATAGGATAAACCTACTAAAATCTGTACACCTAAAGATACTAATAAAGAGGGAGGACTCTGGCTAAAATGCTCAATCCCCACTCCAAAAGGCAAAGAGGATGGACACCAGAAGAAGAAAACAGGAAACAAGTTAGGAGCCTCCCACAGAGTGCCTCTGAAAGGCTCTGCCCTGCAGACTATCAAAGCAGATATTGAGACTTATGCCCAAACTTTGGGCAGAACGAAGGGAATCTTATGAAAGAATTGGGAAAAAAAATAGTAAGATCTGGAGAGGACAGGAGGTCCACAAGGAGAGCAACAGAACCAAAAAATTTGAGCAAAGGGGTCTTTCCTGAGACTTATACTCCAATCATGCATTGAGATAACCTAGAACCCCTGCACAGGTGTAGCCCTTGGCAGTTCAGTGTCCAAGTGGGTTCCATAGTAATGGGAACAGGGACTGCTTCTGACACGAACTGATTGGCCTGCTCTTTGATCACCTCCCCATGAGGGGGGAACAGCCTTATCAGGCCACAGAGTAGGACAGTGCAACCACTCCTGATGAGACCTAACAGACTAGGATCAGAAGGAAGAAAGAGAAACCCTCCCCTACCAGTGGACTTGGGGAGGGGAGTGTGTGGAGAAGGAGGAGGAAGGAAGGGATTGGAAGGGGAGGAGGGAGGGAACTGGAGGGGGGGATACAAAGTAAATAATGTATAATTTAAAAAAAATCACGAAGCTCAAAAATCCTTCTTAGAAGTGAGTGTAGCTTCTAGCCTTAGGCATGTCAGACATGTGAGTTCAGTTACTTTGAACTACTTCACAAGTCTACCACACTTATGAAACTGTTCAGCCCTGGAGTTGTATAAAACATAATTTGTAGTTAGTTGTTCTTTAACTCAGTTTCATAAATGTTTTCACATACACACATTTATAATTTGAAGCATAACCCTACTGAGGTGGTATTAAGGAGTAGATATTTTATGATATGGTTTTTCTAGAGGCACTTAGCATTTAAATCTTCAAGAAAAATGGAAGTTAAAGTAAAGCTATCAGGAATGGGATTGGTGCTCACACAGCAGAGGCCTGAATGGGCTGGTTTTTCCTCTAACTGTGGAAGAACAAAATATGAAGATCCGTGCCACCACCCCAGAACATGGCCCTCACAAACAGTGAATACCCCATGATCTAAACGTAGACTTCTCCGCCCCAAAATCATGTGAAATGGATTTCAATATTGATGAGGTTCCTATGCCATAATATTTTGTTACAAAATTTAGACCAAATATTTTTATCTTAATAATTTATAATGGACCCTTTTCTACCATTCCAGGATCTACTGGCATTAGTTCTGGTGAATATTAGCATAATGTCTCCCATGTTTTTAAGAAGTTAGCAGATTCAGAGCTGTGGAGATTGAAATTTTATTTTCAACATATCCCGAAACCTGTGTTCAGGCGCCATAAAGATCAAGTTGGTGCTCCAAGAAGTCCTAAAAGTTTTTTTTTTATATTTTCATTATTAGTTATTAGTTACATTTTATTAACTCTGTATCCTAACTGTATCCCACTCCCTCATTCCCTCCCAAACCCTCCCTCACTCCCTCCCTCATCTCCTCCCTGCCCCTTTCTAAGTCCACTGATTGCGCAGGACCTTCTCTCTATTCATCTGACCCTGTTTTATCAGGTATCTTCAGGACTGGCAGCAAAGTCCTCCTCTGTGGCCTAGCAGGACTGCTCCTCCCTTGGGGTTTGGGGAGGTCAAAGAGGCTGCCATTGAGTTCCTGACAGAAATCATCCTTGTTCCCCTTACTATGGGAAACCAATTGGTTACTGAGCTACCACGGGCTACATCCGAGCAGAAGTTCTAGGTTATATCCATACATGTTCCTTGGTATAGTGTCAGTCTCAGAAAAGTTTTTCTCCTTAAAAATACAAAAAAAATTCTTTCCTCCCATTAGAAAAGTTCACCACACAGCTATGAAACAACAACCAGTCACTATAATTTATATGCATTTATCACTTTATTTAGGATAATGCATATACTCAAGTTTGCAGGTGAGTTTCCAAACTAGTGTAGAACCCAGAGAAATTTGATAATGTGAAGCCATCCATCTTAAATCATTGAGAAATAGAAGCAAAGACGTCCCTGTATTGTAGTAAAAAAATAAAATAAAAATGTTCCTTGATGGGGACATTTGACCACATGCCCCGATGGAATCACCTCTAGTTTAGTAAGCAGCCCAAGCCTAACAAACCCTTAAAAGAAAAACACATGCATATTACCAGGAGAAAGGCCAAGGACCTCAAGAATGCAAAAGAAACTCCTAAATTTTTAGCGTGTGACAAGACATTAAAAATCACCTGGTCCCCCTTTCATCATTGGTAAGAACATTTCTTACGTTTTCTTTAAAACATTCCTGTAAATGAGACACTACTAGTTCTGTAGAGTGTGTGTGATTTGGTAGATGCAGCTTTATTAGAAAGCTCATGCTTCTACTGAGATGACTGTTCCCTCCTCCAGTCCTAATCTGACTGGAGATAGGAGAGTAATCCCTTAGTTGTGACTCACAACAATAACCCAAAATGGGCTGTCCTCCTCATTCTACAGAAATCCCTTCCTCTGGGTAGTCTCTGAATCTAGTCAGTATCCTGTAATAAAAGAGTTCTTTTTTGATTTGTGCTGGGAGAAAGCTCCATGAAATGATCTGGAATGGCTATCATTATAAACAAACCTTAAAAGGAGAAAAATTGGTCCTAGGTATTTTGGAACTCCTTGGATGGGGAGATCAGTCAAAGACCTGAAAAGATTCGATAGCCTTGAAACAGATGCTCCACAAAAGTGATTTTCCTTAGTGGCTCACAGAGATGAGACGGATGAACATTAGAACACGGAGCTGATAAGAGGAGTACTCCTCTTGCAAACCCATACACTTAAGTGCCATTCTTCCTGTACCTCTCTGGTCTTATATGCATAAATGTTTAATTCCCCATTTTACCATCTATCAACTTGCTGTGAAAGGGTCGTTCTGTGGATAAAAGCCACCCAATGTGGTCTGCCCAGACCTCCATAAGCACTCAAGGCACCCAGGAGGTTCTAAAAAGCTGATGTCAGGATAGGGGAGCCTGATTAATGATTCTCTGGGACATTCTGACACCCTTGTATGGATGAAAAAGATAAGAGCCCAACAGAGAATGTCAGAGAGTCCTGCTTGAAAGGAAGGAGGTGAAGGTCAGACACATTGGGAAATCTGCCCAGAATCACAAGGCATCGTTTCCTCTAGGGTAGTGTGTCAGCTTGCAAAGCCGGGAAAACAGTGAAAGTCCATGCTGTGGTGCTGGAGGACATGCAAGTGACAAGGCAGGTGGTGTGAACGAGAAAGTAGACAAATGAAATAACCCACAGATAAAGACAGCAGAGGGAGTCTGGGGATTCTTTCTGGAATGTTGTGACTTCATTTATGAGGGAAGGACTGCAATGGGTAACTAGCCTTTTGGGATATTCACTTGGAGAAATTCATTTGTTAACACAGGAATTCTTTGGATAAGGCGTAGTTCTAAGTTTTCAAAAGTGAGAAAAACTATTCTCTGTAGTTTGCATCCTATCTGTGGAGAGTTCTTTAATCCAGATAGTGTGATTATTGAACAGGTCAGGATGAGAAACTTGGAAAGAAGAAGGAATGAAAAGGCTCCTGAATTTCACTGCATCAGTTTCTCTTCTTCAATCACAGCCCTTCTCCCCAGCTCACTTCAGTCTGGTCTTTGCCACTTTCAGATTAAAAAAAAATCAAGATGTTATCTGATTGCTATTTAAGATACCTCCATAGAGTCCTAATAGCTTTTTTGAAATAATAGTGATCTCAGAGGTCAGTAAAATAGGTGTTGAGAGAGAGTAGGGAGGAATCTTAGCATCTAGTAACCATTTAAAGTTCTTTTGAGCCTGTTTTTCCAACAGCATGTATGAATCCACACAGTGTTCATAGGTATAACAACATGTTGATATGGATGCATAGAAATGCTATCTATCAAAGATATCTACCTATCTATCACCTATGCATTCATTTATTCATCCACCTACCCATCTTCACTCTAGTATACTATGCAAATTTAATAACCCTTTTAGGCATATAGAAAGATCTGATCATAGTGTTTCCTAATAGTCCTTCTTAGGCATCAATCTCCATCTTTTGCCTATTTGATTGAGGTTGCTCATTCCTCAGGGGGAGGAAATATTCTTTATTTTAGTATTTTCTTTTTAAATATTTATTATTTATTACATTGTATTCACTTTGTATCCTGCTATAGTGCCCTCCCTCATCTCCTCCAGGTACCACCTTCCCTCTCTCTTGTCTCCCTATACCTCTCCCATAGTTCACTGATAAGGGAGGTCTTCCTCCTCTACTACCTGACCCTAGTTTATCAAGTCTCATCAGTACTTATTGCATCCTCTTCTTCTGTGGCCTGACATGGCTGCCCCCTACCCTAGGGATTGTTTACCAAAGAGCTGGCCACAGAGTCCATGTCAGGGAACCCTCCTCTATTGCTGGTGGGAATGTAAACTTGTTTAACCACTTTGGAAATCAGTCTTGCTCTTTCTCAGAAAATTAGGAATAGCGCTACCTCAAGACCTAGTTATAGCACTCCTGAGTATATATTTGAAAGATGCTCAGCCATCTAACAAGGACATTTGTTCAACTATGTTCACAGCAGCTTTATTCATAATAGCCAGAATCTGGAAACAACCTACATGTCCCTCAACCAGGGAATGGATTCAGAAATTGTGGTACATTTATGCAGTGGAATACTACTCAGCAATTAAAAACAAGGAAATCATGTAAGTTGCAGGGAAATTGTGGAAACTAGAAATGATCATCCTGAGTGAGGTATCCCAGAAGCAGAAAGACACACATGGTATATCCTCAATTAGAAGTAGATATTAGCCATATAATATAGGATAATAATATTAAAATCCCTAATCCAAAAGAGGAAATACTCTTTAACTTTGCTGTCAGAGGACTGTAACTATGGGGAACATCTTTTCATACATTCATTTATTCACTACTAATTCACTGGTTAGACAGTATATGGGCCATTACACTTCTAATAATCAAAACAGTATAGTATATACCCAAAAGAATTTCACGTTTATTGAAAAATTAATGGAGGTTCACAGACAAATGTCAGTGAAAGTGTACAATTTTTTTTTGTTTTTTGTTTTTTGTTTTTTTTGTTCTTTTATTATTATTATTATTATTTATATTTTATTAACTCTGTATCCCCATTGTAACCCACTCCCTTAGTCACTCCCAAGCCCACCCTCCCTATCTCAGCTTCTCCCTGCCCCTTTCCAAATCCACAGATTGGATAGGACCTCCTCCCCTTTAGTCTGGCCCTATTTTATCAGGTATCTTCAGGGCTGGCTGCAAAGTCCTCCTCTGTGGCCTAGCAGGACTGCTCCTCCTCCCTTGGGGGGTGGGGAGGTCAAAGAGCCTACCATTGAGTTCCTGTCAGAGATAGTCCCTGTTCCCCTCACTATGGGAATCATATTGGTTATTGAGCTACCATGAGCTTTGTCCGAGTAAAGGTTGTTGTAGGCAGTAATTAAAATTTACTATTGGTTTATCTTCTGGTAGCGCTGCTGTTAATCCTCAGCAGCTGTATAACCAAATCACCACACAGAGACTGGGTTTTTAGTTAACCTAGAACACAATGATGGGCAATATTTACTCCCTCCTAGACCTCCAAGCCCTCAGTTTCCTAACATTTAGATTTCCCACATTATACTTGCTTTTTGTGAAATCTTAGGTCTGGTTCATGCTCCAAATCCTCCAAGCTCTCTCCTCCCGCTCGTGCTCTCCTCGTGCTCTCTCTCCTCAAGTTCCTCTTCCTTCTTGTCCCTTCCTATTCTCTAGCTCCTCCCCTCTTTCCTGTCCTCTGGCTCCTCCCATTGCACAACATTGTATCTAGTTGCTTTATTTGTGTCCTGTTTACACAAGAGTGAGTATCACAGTGCAATATCCAGATTGAAACCAGAGAGTTGGGGGTGGGGAAATCAGCATTTGAATTAACAAGGGTAAGGCATATACATTTAAAAAGAACATTATACCAACAAAAGGTTCTAGGTTATATCCATACATGGTCCTTGTTTGGAAAAACAGTTTCAGAAAAACTCCTGTGCCCAGATATATATGGTCCTTGTGGGATTCCTATTTTTCCCGTCATACTAACTCCCTTTCTGCCAAGGTTTGGTTATGAGTCTTAGTATCTGTTTTAAAATGCTGCTTCTGAGGTAGACTCCTGTCTGTCATACGTTCAATGCACATCTCATTTGTCTTTATAAGTGAGGATTGATCATCTTACCTTGTCTGCTTTCTTGTTTATCTACTTTAGGTGTATAGACTTCATTATGTTTATCATATCTTGTAGGTCTTGTATATAAGCGAGTATATACCATGTTTGTCTTTCTCCTTCTGGGATACTTCACTCAGAATGATCTTTTCTAGGTCCCACCATTTGCCTGCAAATTTCATGATTTCCTCATTTTTTATTGCTGAGTAGTATTCCATTGTGTAAAAGTGCACAATTTTTATAGTTGATACTTAGTTTTATCATCAGTACCTTCCTGGAAGAAACCTCTCAAATGCATTCTCACATATATGCCATATAAGATGTGTAAATAAAATGATTGATTTAAAGAAGTAATTTTCTTTTTTAATTAATTAATTAATACAATTTATTCACTTTGTATCCCTGCTGTAGCCCCCTCCATCCCCTCGCAGTCCCACCCACATTATCTCTTCTCCCCCTATGCCCCTTCCCTAGTCCACTGATAGGAGAGGACCTTCTCCCCTTCTTTCTGAACCTTTCCTATCAGGGCTCATCAGGGCTGGCTGCATCATCTTTCTCTGTGGCTTGGCAAGGCTGCACCCCCACCAGGGGGGAGTGATCAAAGAGCTAGCCGCTGAGTTCATAGAAGAAGTGACTTTCAATAAAATAAGCTGTAGTAACAAAGAGAGCAATAACAAAATCTCTTGAGTCTGTGATGTGTGTGTGTGTGTGTGTGTGTGTGTGTGTGTGTGTGTGTGTGTGT
>NW_026596034.1:19256779-19267746 GCF_907164565.1 Psammomys obesus
TGTGTGTGTGTGTGTGTGTGTGTGTGTGTGTGTGTGTGTGTGTGTGTTTGCTCCTGGTTTAATTGAGTGGACATAATCCTAGGCCAACCATTCTGGGAACCAACGCTGGGAAGAAGAAAAGTATTCTTAAATTGCCTCTCCTTCTAAGGTTACAATTGAGCAGCTCAGGTTTTTTGTTGTTGTTGTTGTTGTTGCTGTGAAGACAAAGTCTGAATTCCTGATAGACAATGGTAAGAAATTAAGCATTTGCAAAATGGTGTGGGTTGATTCGGAGAAAGTTCAGCATTGAGCAAAAAAGAAACGCAGAGTGGCCAACAGATCTGTGGTCTTACTATGCTTCTTTCCCAACCGTAATTATCAGTCAAAAGTACTGTGAGGTATGCCTGACTCTCAGCTAGGCAAAGATAATTAATTAAGTGATTAAACAGATACAGGAATATGGACAGGTTATATACTGCTAATAAAAGTGTGAGGACATGTGATTTCAGAGATACTGTAGAGAAAAAATAGCAATAAAGATGAGTTTAATTTAGATTTTAAAAAGAAAATATCATTGAAAAAAACCAAATCAATGACAAATAATTACTTAATTTAAAGAAAATGTCAGATACTGTGTTAAACAATGTATATCATCTTAGTTGAGACTTTATAGCCTCTGTGTAGACATATATAACTAAATGTTATTATTAATGCCTATGCCTTGTGTGTGTCAGTCAACTGTGTAATCCCTCCAGACACAATTAAAACATTCAACATAAACTAGCTCCCAAAACTCTGGAGGCTGATGCAGGAGAATAGTGACTTTAATGCTAGCTTGCAACGCAGAGTGAAAATTTCACTATTTTACAAAGCAAATAAAACTGTTTTAAAACAAAAGTCAATTCAAAACAAACAACAATTATTTGTTGAAGTTTATTTTTAGTATGAAAAAAAGAATTTAGAATCTGACCAAATAAATGAACTGCTATTTTTATTTAAGGATAGAACCCAGGGCTCTAGCATTGTAGGCAAGTGCTGTTCCACTGAACTACAGTTACTAGATCCTGGAAAATACACAACTAACTCTTCATAAATAGTCAAATCAAAAGTGTGCATATGTGCCCTAAATTTATACATGAGTGATTGAAGGAAAACAAAACAACAACAAACTGATGATTGTTTCTTCTGCCTATGAATTTTTCAGGTGAATCTATGTTTTGCATTTTTTTGTTGTTTAAAATATCATTGTGGATATGAATTAATCTTATAGTGAGTATAAAACTAATTATACTCTAAAACTATGATAAACAGATATAATATTAATTCAAAGGCTGTAATTACAAAGCAAGCAAATGAATTAGTACTCAGGTAAGCATTTTTTTCTCTTAGTCAAATTTCCAGGAGCCTAAGCTTGTCTGATTTTGTGTGTGCTCAAGTTTAAGAGGGAGGCTGAAGACAAAAAGGGGAGCAAAAAAAGAAGGGAGAGCAGTAAAGGGGAAGACAAAAGAAAGGAGGAAAGGGGAATGGAAAAGAATGAAGGGAAAGTATGTGAAAGTGAGAAGGTAATATAGATACCCTTGGTATTCTTTTGTGTTCCTGGGAACACATGAAAACACATCAATATTAAGTAGTTTTTGAACATGAGATCCTATTCTAGTTTACTTTTCTGTTCCTGTGATAAATACTATGAAAAAAATAGCAAGTTGAAGAGAAAAGAGTTTAATTTATCCTACAGTTTATATAGTTCATTATGGACAGAAACAGAGGAAGGATCGAAAGGCAGGAGCTTGAACCAGAAACCAGCTAAGGAATTAAGTTTATTTGCTTGCTTTCTCTGGCTTATTCAGCTTCACACACACACACACACACACACACACACACACACACACACACACACACACATATATATATATATATATATATATATATATATATATATATATATATACATATGTATCTTATGACACTGCCTATGGTAGGCAAGGTTTTCCTATATCAGTTATTAATAAAGAAAATACCTCACAGATGCAGTCACAGACAGTACTTCAGTAGGTTTCCATCAAGTCGGTAGATGAAGCTAATGGTGATAGCTGAAACTTGACTGCACATGAGAATTCCTTGGGTCACATGTGTAGAGGTGTAATTGGTACATGTGTCTGTGTGAAACAGTATATATTCATGTGAGGGTGTGTGCTGGTGTGTGTACACTAATGAGTATAGGATAGATGTCAATGTTAGGTGTATTCCTTTATTAGTTTCTACTTTATTAATTCTCTCCCTGAAACCTTGAGTTCACTGATTCAGAGAGGATGTCTAGGAAACAAGATCCAAGGATCTTCTGTCTTCTCATGCTGTGGTTACAGACAGCTTAGACGTGCCTGTGATTTTTTGTTTGTTTGCTTGTTTTCTTTGTTTCCTGAAAATCCAAAAGCATGTACTCAAGATTTCATAGAAAGTACTCCACCCTTCTTGGAATATTTTTAGTTTATGAGAACTTGGGCTTTAGATCAATAAATACTGATTCAAATGTACTTGAAGTGCATCAACCTAGGCTTTACTAGTTTTTAAAACTTACTGGTTGGTAGTGATGTGTAACAGAGTTGAAAAGACATAGATCATGTCACCTGAATTGCAAATAGTCTCCCCCTAACATGTCTGATTACTGGAGAGTACAAACTTTTGCAATGCTTTCCTCGGAAGCTGCTCCACTGAGGGACTGGCTAAGCCAAATCTGAACAGAAGGGCATTCACTGTTCTCTCCTAGTTACTCTTGAGTTTCTGTTCAAGTTTCAGATTATATACAAAGGACAGTTAGCATTCTTAGAATTTTAATCCATTGAATATCTTCTTTGATTTGAGGTTTTTGATTAGTGCTTCAAAGGACTGGAATATTTTTCTGGCTCTTGATATTTCACACATTTCATTCCAAAAGGCTCCTGAATTTGTGAGCTTATCACAAATTAAACTCATCAGCTTATTACATTTTTCTTTCTTTGATGACTACAAAATCATTATCCACTTCTGTTCTTCTGAGTGGTAGTTGTTTCCCCTTGCTTGGATGTCTTTCACGTCAATGCATGTATTATAATTTGAGATATATTTTATCTTAAGTATTTTAGACATTACTAACTGTGTGAGAATTTCAAACAAATTTTTTTCTGCTTATTTTATTATTGTTCTTATTTTATTTGTCTGTAGAGAGGCATTATATTTTATGAGAGGTAAAAATGTATAAAACTACATTTTGAAACTTACAAATGTATTCTCCTTCAAAGATCTCATATAGTGTTAATGTTATTTTAATTTTATGTGCTTAGAATATATATCTTATTCTATTTTATATCTATATATATACATTTATATGTATATATAATTAATAACTTCTACACATCTATAAATCAACATAAATTCCTGTGGGACAATGAATATATATGCATATGCATTATGTCTAATATATAATATATACAATTATACATCTATAGTCAATCGAGGATTTATAGCATTTTATAGATATTAGGTTACAGAAATTTTTATTTCCTCAAAGATTAGCTAGCTAGTTTTAAAAATACCATCTATACATTGGCTCTTTCTCAACAACTACACAATAAACGTTGTAAGTCATATGGGTAAATGCACAAATAGGTTTTCCCTTCTATCTCACTGATCCACCTGTCCAATTCTGTGCAAATTCCATGCTGTCTTCATTTCTGCCACTGTATGACATCTTTTGTTATCCAAAAGGACTGGTATCCATTAATTATTTAAGATAATATTTTACATTTGCATGTGTGAGTTTAGTATCCATTAATTATTTAAGATAATATTTTACATTTGTATGTGTGAGTTTATTATATATGAAATTAGTTTATCACAGGATATCTCTTATAATAAAATTAAATAAAATGTATGTATTCGTTTCTGGATAAGAGGCATTTTAAGCATACATGACTCTTTCTTGTTACTGTCTAACAATAAAATTTCATGAGACAGTAACTCCTCAGAGATCAAAGCAGTATTGATGAATTTGATTTCTGTTCAGGACTTAGTTCTTAATGGTGCATCTTTAATACACGCCTCTTGCAAATCGAAGGGATAGGAATCATGGAGAAACACTAGGTTTGATGTTTACTCTCTGCTAGTGACATTAGGCAAGTAGTGCAGTCGTGTATAAACGACTAGCGCTGGATCCAGGCTTCATCTGCAAGCAAAGCAGGTGGTGTGATGGTGATATTGGGTGCATAATCTTGCCTTGTGAACAAGAAAAGGGCCGAGGTGATTATTCAGGGCACACACATTGGGGTGCCAGCCTTTCTCCTCGCTCAGTTCAAATATTATTGCTTTTTAAATGTCAGCGTATCACCAGTGTAAGCACGCAGACTTATTAAAACTTCTCTTCCCTCAGACACTTGAGGTGGGCACCTTTGAGCACGATACATATTTAAATTTTAATCAGAATTCTAGGTGCAGCAGTCCTTAGATAGCACTGGAATTATTTCAAAGGAGAGAAATAGATTTGAACTTAGTGCCCCCTTGCTGTGGGAGGCTCTGTCAGGCACTGCACAAAGAGCACTACATTCAGTCCTCAGGAACACTCCTTAAAGAAACATTGTTTGTAATGTCACAGTTCACAGGTGATAAGTTGACTTTCTATCTTTCTGTTATTATTTATTACAATTTATCCACTATGTATCCAGGCTGAGGGCCCCTCCCTCCTCTTCTCCCAATCCCACCCTCACTCCCACTTGTCCCCCTATGTCCCTCCCCTAGTCCACTGATAGGGGAGGTCCTCTTCCCCTTCTATCTGACCCTAGCCTACCAGGTCTCATCAGGGAAGGCTACATTGTCTTCCTCTGTGGCCTGGTAAGGTTACACACACACACACACACACACACACACACACACACACACACACCACTCCCATGGAGAGGTGATCAGAAAGCCTGTCACTGAGTTCATGCCAGAGACAACCCCTGCTCCCCTTACTATGGAACCCACTTGGAGGATGAGTCTACAGGCTACATCTGAGGAGGTGTTTTAGGTCATCTCCGTGCATGGTCCTTGGTAGGGGTATCAGTCTCTGCAGGCCACCCCCACCCCCCCACACACCAGGACCAGTTTTTTTGTTTTGTTTTGTTTTTGGCTCTGTTGGTCTCCTTTTGGAGCTCCTGTCCCCTCCAGGTCTTTCTATCTTCCCTTTTTTTTTTTTTTTCATAACATTCCATGTTTTTTGCCCAAAGTTTAGCTGAGTCTCAGCCTCTGCTTCATACCTCCATCAGTAGAGTCTTTTAGAGGCCTTCCATGGTAGGCTCCTGTCCTATTCCCTGTCTTTTCCTGCTTCTGCTATCTATGGTGTTTGCCCTCCTAAATGAGGATTGAACATTTCCCTGGGTTCTTCCTTGCTTTGCTTCTTTAGAAATATAGAGTTTGTCTCATAGTTATCCTATATTTTATCCTCTATTAAAGAATATGTTTACCCTACATTTTAAGTCTAAATCCACTTATGAGTGAGTATATACCATGTGAGTCTTTCTGCTTCTGGGATACCTCACTCAGGATGATCTTTTCTACTTCCCATCATTTGCCTGCAAATTTTATGATTTCGTTGTTTTTAACTGCTGAGTAGTATTCCATTGTGTAAATGTACCACAATTTCTGGATCCATTCCTCCTTTGAGGGACATCTGGGTTGTTTTCAGGTTATGGATATTACTAATAGAGCTGCTAGGAACATGGTTGAGCAAATGTCCTTCTTGTGTACTTGAGAATATTTTGGATATATGCCTATGAGGAACATAGCTGGATTTTGAGGGAGCAATATTCCTAATTGTCTGAGAAAACACCAGATTGATTTCCAAAATGGTTGTACAAGTTTACATTCTCACCAGCAATGGAGGACAGTTCCCCTTTCTCCACATCCTCTCCAGCATGTGTTGTCACTTGAGTTTTTTATCTTAGCCATTCTGATGGGTGTAAGATGAAATCTCAGAGTTGTTTTTACTTGCATCTCCCTGATTACTGATGATGATAAGTTGATTCTCATCATCTGAAGTCAACTCTACATTCATTTTACTAACAACTGTTGGAGCCTTCAATTTCTTCATAATATTATAGAAATGTTCTCCTATATAGTCACATGTTGAGATTCCCGTGAAGATGGAATGCTAAAGAGTGTCCCTCTGGAGAAGGTTCCTTCTGACATTTGAGTCCTTGGATCTAGCTATGGATTAACAAAAGCAAACAGCAGTGTTCACCACACTAGGTCTCACTTCCTTACCATCTCAAACTTTAGGATCCTAGTTGACTATTCTGGAATTAGGTTGGCTGCAGCTCAGAGTAACCGAGAGGCAATTGTTCCCACTGCATGGAACACAACATTCAGAAGTCTCTTTTTCTTTGTTTTCTGTTTTGTTTGGGTATGCGTGTGGGTGCAATGCTATGCCCACTCAAGTTCATGTTCAAAGTTGACATCCACTCATTCCCTTATTGGCCTCCCAAACTTAATATTCTGAAATTGAGTTTCCTCTTATCAAACCTGGAACTCTAGTTAGACTATCTGGCAAGAGCAGCCTAGCTAATCCCCTGTCTGCCTAACCCAAAACTGAGATTACAGATACCTTTTCTGCCTATGTTTATGCTGGGGATCTAAACTCATGTCTTCATGTTTATATGTCCAACACTTTAGTGGCTGATCTGTCTCCCCAGCCTCCATAACATGGATGTCTCACATATAAGAAACCATTCCTTCAACAATGAAAAATTTTAAGGAAATACGATTATCCTTTCACTGAGAAATGCCTGGACCACAACCCAGAAAAATGTGTGGCCCCATCATCCCCATCAACCTTTCCTAACACTGTGGACTCTTGAAGCATGTCACCTTATTATTTCTTAGTAACTTACAGGAATCTGGAATTTTAAAATCATCTCCTCAGCAACCCTGCAGGTTGTACTCTTTTCAACATCTTATTTGATCTGCCTTTGGGTCTCTGTGAGAATGAGGAGGTGACTTGTTCTAACAGTTCTTGGAAAAAAAATATTTCTCTTGGGTCTGCTTGTGAGAGAAACAAGAGACATTGCTATTCAAAGTTCTGCTCTCTAAGGTGGGCTTAGAGTTACAGGACTCAGGTAAGGGATTTGATGTCAGGACCCATCAGCATCCAATCAGTGCAAAATCATTTCCTGACTCCAGCTGACCACACACTTTTCTCTGTAGCTGCAACTTCATTAAATGGAGGACTGAGTTTCCAACAAGAAAAGGTCAACATTTCCATTTGGGCATTCAAACATCTCCAAGATGGGTTTGAGGCTTTAGCTTTCTATTGATTCAGCCATCCCCATGCTGAGCAAAGAACTTTGCCCAGAATAGATGGGCTGTGTCAATCAAAGCTCGCCAGTGGGGCTACTTATTTTCAGTTTGATTCACAGAGCTATCAAATATTGAGTTGAAGGGGACAAAGGTAATTCTAATGTAGTATAAATTTGCAAATGAAGCTTTCATCACCAATGCATTACTAACACTGAAATACATGAAGAGTGCTTTGAAATTACACACACACACACACACACACACACACACACACAACATTAAAAAAAATCCTCTTTACTAAATACCAAATGTACAGGAAAAAAAAATCAAAATTAGAGGCCTCCTGAGGACACACTGATTTTTCTAAAGAAACTGATGACATACAGTGATTATTAGGAAAGGCATCTTTCATTTGAAACCTAACACAGAATGGAGAATGTTGGATTTCCTGTGTGAAGACATAGCAGATATTCTCCGGATAGAAGGAATGTTCACTTGGTTCTATGATTGCCCAAATAACACTAATAATGGCAACAACTTTGTAAATGAGTCTAGCATTTTTGTATAACTTTATATCATTTTTTAATTTTTAATTATACTTTATTTACTTTGTATCCCCCCTCTAGTTCCCTCCCTCCTCCCCTCCCAATCCCTCCCTTCCCCTCTTTTCTCCACACACTCCCTGCTCCATGTCCACTGGTAGAGGAGGGTTTCTTTTTCTTCCTTCTGATCCTAGTCTGTTAGGTCTCATCAGGAGTGGCTGCATTGTCAACAAATAATCTTGTCATCTTCTGTGGCCTGGTAAGGCTGCTCCCCCCTCAGGGAGAGGTGATCAAAGAGCGGCCAATCAGTTCATGTCAGAAGCAGTCCCTGCTCCCATTACTATGGAACCCACTTGGACACTGAACTGCCATGGGCTACTTCTGTGCAGGGGTTCTAGGTTATCGCCATGCATGGTACTTGGTTGGAGTATGAGTCTCAGGAAAGACCCCCGTGCTCAATTTTTTTGGTTCTGTTGCTCTCCTTGATGAAAGAAGTGGGAAATAATAGTAAGAGCTGGAGAGGACAGGAGGTCCACAAGGAGAGCAACAGAACTTTATATCATTTAACTTCATCTGGAAATATTATTTAAAAGTTCTTTAGAATTATGCTTTTAAAACCCTCAACCATACAAGGTATTGAGTAGATGTTATTTGTTGATTTTGTGGCATTCCTGAATCATTTCGGTTTCCTTTTACCTTCAAATTTTCTCACCTTTATCTTCACAGGTTTATTTTGTTCCCTAAATGGGTCACATCCTTGCTTTCTACATGTTATTATTATTGTTATTGTTATCATCATCATCATCATCATCATCATCATCATCATCATTATTTTAGCCTGCCTTCCTGATCAGGTGGGAAGGTGTCCAGCCTTCTGGTACTCAGATGGAAGGAATGTCCAGAAAACCCATAGCCCTGAGACCCAGAATCTAAGTTACATGCTTTGAGGACTGGGAAGGTGTCCCAGCTCTGAGGTGGGACAGTGTCCCAAGGTTACCCTGAGTCATGGGAGCTCAGGAACCTCACAGCTCTGAGAGGAGGCCTCCTCAACGGAGATGTTGCATTCCCAAGAGAGGGTTGCTCCAACTCTGAGGAGCTGAGGAGCTGAGGAGCCTAGGAACCTGAGTTCAGCTCCTTCTTCCTTTCTTCTTTCTCTTCTTTTTCTTCTTTTTTTGCAGACAGTAAATCTCTTTTTTATGTATTATTTTTATTACAATTTATTCACTTTGCATACCAGCTGTAGCCCCACCCTCTTCCCTTACCAATCCTGCCCTCCCTCATCTCCTCCCATGCTCCTTCCACTGAAAATGGAGGTGCTCCTCCCCTTCCATCTGACTCTAGCCTATCAGGTCTCATCAGGACTGTCTTTCATAGTCTTCCTCTGTGGTCTGGTCAGGCTGCTTCTCCTTCAGGGGGAAGTGATCAAAAAGCCAGCCACTGAGTTGATATCAGAGACAGCCCCTTCTCCCCTTATTAGGGAGCCCACTTGGAGACTGAGCTGCCACGGGCTACATTTGTGCAGGGATTCCAGATTATCTCCATGAATGGTCCTTGGTGGAGTATCAGTCTCAGAAAAGACCCCTAAGCCCAGATTTTTTGGTTCTGTTGTTCTACTTGTGGATCTCCAGACCTTTCCAAGTCTTTCCATCCCCCTTCTTTCATAAGATTTCCAAAGTTTGGATAAGAGATCTATTGAAGGGAAGAATCCAGGATAGATGGGATGAATTCGGGAATGGCTGCCTCTCTTCCTGGGAGAAGGCAGCCAACTGGGGTAAACACAGACTTCATATAGGAACTCTTAGAGGAGCTTTCTTGGGCAGGAATTTCCAGAGTGTAGATTGATAAGATTTCATGTCCTGAGCTGTGGGATGCTAAGGAATTATGGCCTTTCCTGCTTAGGGATTCTTGTGTTTTTATGGAAAGTTCTAGAATTGGTCAGTTTTCCTGCTCAGGGATTGATGGAGTTTTGTCCAGTCTTTTCACCTCAAATTTGCCTAATATGGAATGAGTCCTACTGAGGGCCTAGAGATGACAGTTACAGAGGTGTAGGGGTGGGGTGTCAACTGGGCTGCTGGAACTTCCTCAGGCAGAGGTCTGGCAGCTTTTCTGCCCTTAGGGGTTATAAAGTGTTCTAGGTGTCCAAAATTTACAGAGTTTACTGTGAAGGCGGTAGACTGAAGCAGGAAAGAAGGAAAGGATGTTGTTATCAAGCACAGCTATTTTTAACAGCTGCAGTAGGCATTGTGAGGCAGGAAAGCTGTCCAGTTCCCATAGGCTGAGGCAGGAAGAGTAACCATGGACAGCTCCCTTTGGAGGAGTTGCCTGCCATTTTGTCTCCTGCCTCCACAGCCTCAGGGAGGGAAGGAGGGGCTCACTGCCCTGAGTTTGGAAGAGGAACCGGCAAGAGCCACTTGCTACTATGTATTTAATTGACCTCTAGACATAGCTCTTGGAGGGTGCACTGGGCTTTTCCGATTCCCCGCTGCCACCAAGCGGGGAAGGCCGGCAGTATGTCACTGAGGCATCAGAACGGCCTGGGTTGGGCTGCTCCCTCAGCTTGGGGTGAGTAGGGACCCCCTTGGCTTGGAATTGCCTCAGCCTGGGACATCTGCTTTAGTAGGCTTTAGGTAGCAGATTAGCCTCAGCTCCAGCCTTGCATAGAACATGTAATAACAAAGGGGGTCTTTTTAGGGAGAGGAATAGAACACTTGAGAAAGGTTAGGGAGATAAAAAGAATGGTTTATAATTGTGTGCATGCATGAAAACGTTGAAAGGAAACAGGTTATTTTTATTCTAACTTAAAAAATGATATTATTCTTTCTGATCTATAAAAAGTCTTTGTTTCCCGTTTTCTTTTGTGTTCTCCAAAATGACCTGAGGTAATCTTAAACATATTTAACTAGCAGTGAATGCATAAAATCAATATTAACTAAAACAATCAGATTGCCTACAAACTTATCACTCACAAGCAAGTGCTATTTAGTAAACCTTCTGATAAATGCTCTGGCTTTTTACTTGTGTTCAGATCTTGCCCATGTCATTTCTAGTGTTTTAGTTCAGTGATTTAACATTTTACTTTTTATAACAAGGGACAGTGTGTGTGTGTGTGTGTGTGTGTGTGTGTGTGTGTGTGTGTGTGTG
>NW_026596034.1:19267756-19297635 GCF_907164565.1 Psammomys obesus
GTGTGTGTGTGTGTGTGTGTGTGTGTGTGTGTGTGTGTGTGTGTGTGGAGGGGGTATTATTAACAGCTGATGAGCCTGTTCTGTCTAAGAAATAGTCTCTTATGATATTGTACCTTCCCACTACACTTTCATGGCACACACACATACAATAGTGCCTCTCTAAAACTATGACTGTCCTAGTCCTGTATCTATACATGTTAGATATATGGCCTCAGCCTTATTAGTTTCTGACAATACCAACTCTCTTTGCATTCTTCCTGTGAATTGCATTGGAAACAATGCAAGGTAATTGTTTCAAACTTGTAGCCAGAGGTGAAAAACAGGATTTAGCAAAGCAAGCTGAATTCCGACCCGGTCCTACCTTTCCTCATCCTATATTGATTTTCAACTCCTGTTCCTTTAGCCTACTATCTTCCTACATCCTCAGTGCTCTTTTCCCTTGAACAGCAAACACAACAGCCCTCATGTGAATCCTTCTGATGAACTTGGTCATGAGGTAATTCTATGAGAAGAACCAGCTGTAACAAGAGTGGTTAGGGGACTACTATCAGCAAGGAATTTTCCAACTTTCTCATTTTAATGGAAGTACAATGGGGAATGCCCTGCGGAAGATGGTAGAAGGTGACAGCAAAATAATCTCTTACTACTCAGATGTATGCCAGAAATGCGCCTTCCTAATTATACAGCATTCGTATGGTCTTACTTCCTTCCATTGCTTGCAAGATAACCTGTAGTTCATTTCACTAATTCTTACCTAGATGCACTGGCATCCTCTCTTTCTCTATGCCTTGGCATTTATCTTCCTAAGGACTCACATATGCTTCACAGGGATGTAAATTGATGCAACAGTCTTGCAAAACAATTTAGCATTAATAGATCAAGAGTCTTAAAATTGCTCATACAGGGTTATTATGATCCAGCAATTCCATTCCAGCAACCTCTCCAAATGAAATAACCTAACACATTGGGGAAAACAAATATGTAAAATATATTTGCAGAAATATGTTTATTACTGAACAGTTTCCCACTTTGGTGATATGATAAAAAACTAAAGAGATAATAAAAGAAATTATTAAATGATAACACATCCATATGATGTACTGTTATGCAGCCATTAAAATGGTGCTTATGGAAAATTGGTAATATAAAAAATATATATGATATATTACTAGGAGAAAGATGCAAGGTGCAAAATTGTGCATAGAATATGATCATAGTGATGTAGAACTTGCATATATAATAGGCTAGACAGAAAAGGAAGTGTTCTGGAGAAGAGCAGAGGGAGGCTTGATACCAAGGTCATGGCTACTGCTTTAATCTTTTGTTTCTACTTCAGTGACCATTCTAGGTTCTTTGAGAACATTTTTCTTTAAAATATAACATTCACAATAAAGTTCTAAAGTACATTTTAAACGACAACTTTGTCTTCCTTCATGCCAGTTTATGCCAGATACAGAGGCACATAGCTCATTTGTCTCCATTTATTTTCCTTCATTATCAGAGTAGAGTCCATAAATGTCTACTTTTTGAAGCCTCTCAGCCCACACAGGCAAAATCAGACAAAAAGATAACTCCCCTCCTCTCTCTCAGGGTCACTTCCACTCAGCCCACCCACAGGTCGTAGAGTCTGGCTATTTTAACATGTAATAAACCTAGGGAATTTTATAACTCATCCGGTGCTGATGACCTGTATAGAATGAAAAATAAAATTCTAGATTGTTCAATAAAAACTTTGTTCTTCATCCAGCTACCACACTACTCTTAGTCTTTCTGCTTCTCTTTTTGGGGATGTCTATGATTTAGTGTACCACAAAGGCAAGTGTGAGCTTTTTTTGTGGTAGTCTCAGAACTTTGCCCTACTTCTTGCCTTCTTCTATGCCAGCAAAATGCTATTGTAAAATTTCATAAAATCTCACTGTCTTCATTTAACCATACTTGTGCTTTGGGCAGACTTTTTCTCGTGTTTTATGATGACTGAGATCCTAACTCTTCCAATAACTCTATCTCACATGCCCTTGGGGCAACCCAGCTTAAGATTTCAAGTTCAAAAGTCAGGAAGATGGACCAAAATTCTTCTGCATAGATGATAAGATTTTTACATCTTCCTTTCTTCTTTCTCTTCATCCCCTTCTAGGAAAAAGTCAGTAAAAGGAAATTCCATTTTATATGATTAATCAATAAGTAGACATGTACTGAGCATGTGACACATGAAAAGTGTAGTGCCATCTTCATGGGGAATTCAGGAGAAGAGACATATATTGCCTGCCAATGCTGATACTCAAGCAATGGAAATGGACAGACTTGTTAACACTGAACACAAAGGAAGAGCATATTTAGTGATGCAATGGGAGAAGAAAAGTAATAAGCATGTGTTAGTTTTTATTCCATGCATGTAAGGTTCTGCTTCAGATTTGTGAAGGGGTCAGACAAATTTGATAAGTGCTTTCAACTGAATTTGTTTTTAATGGAAGATAGAAAATTATGAGAGCAGGCAAATATTGAGGGTCTCTCAGAAGTCTAAGCTTAAGGAAGAGGAGTTGCTACAGCTAAAAGTAAGATAAGCAAATGGAGATCACATATGATCAAACATTTGGTCATGCTGTCTCCAAGATACATGTATTTGGAGGAAAAAAATAATTCCAGCATTTTCTAATTAGCCAGCATCTTTTGGTCAGCAAAAGACCAATTCAACTGGAGAAAATTTTTAAGGAAAACAAACATTTAAAATGTCTTTCATGTATCCAAAGAAATATTATAATATATATAATATAATATATAATATATATATATATCCACTCAAGTAAATGTATCATGGTTTTATAGAGAAAATTAAATTTGGTGTCATATGAGTCATGAGTTGTGTTGGTCAGGTGTATCCAAAAAGATGGAGACAACATATTCCCATGGTGAGAACTTGAGATAGAAGCTACACATTCTAAGAGCATCCTGTCTGCTTTTTCCATACCCTCTACTTCTCAAAATATACCAAATAAAACTTTTATTCTACTCAATAACAGAGGGATAAGTGAATGTCTTTATTTACCTACTTTTCACTTCCTCAGGGTAATTTTCTATACATAGAACTGGGGATAAAACAGAGGACCGCCATTATTTCCTAACTTCACTTGAGCACATACGTTGGCCCCAAGTTCTAATTAAACAGAGAGGCACTAGGGTGCTTGCTTCCACAATGGTTTCATTTTTTGGGCTGGGGAAAACTTCGGGCCTACAGTTGCTCAGTAAAACCTTGAAGATCCAGAAGGAAGACAGTAACTATATGATGTAAGCAAAGTGTCAGGAGGAACAAAAGTGTAAAAGAAAGCACAGTGCACAAAGGAAATGAAAAGATATTTAGAACATCCTGGATCTTAATTAATTCCCAAGATAGTGGGGTAACATTTTGTTCAGGAGTAACAGTCTAAAGCCACAAGGGAGCAAGAAGATAAGAACAAAGAGCAAAAGCATGAGCACACTCACATTTCTCAACTTGGAGTAGAAGCTTTTCTTCAAATTGAGGCTTCTCTACAGTCTGACAGACTTTTCTGAGGCGTAGTGAAATCAAGAAATTATTTTGATAAGTGAAGTCATATTCAGTGTGGTACTCTGAAAGACTGTCTGAATACCACTCAGGAGAAATTAGAGAAGGAACTCAAGCCTTATGGGACAAAATACTACTGATGTGGGGGCTTCTATAACATAGAAATCCAATAGCAAAATGAAGAAAGCTTAAACACTAACATTAATCAATATGTAATTGTGGCTGCCCAGGGCAAGTATAAGCACAAGTCATCTAAAGATCTGTGCAGGACATGAAACACTGGACACTGCCAACCTGTAGATGTCATAGAATCACCCAAATCACAGAACAAATAAGGGATCAGACAAACAGACAAAATCAATAGCTTCATGGGGGCTCTATCCAAACTCATCATAAAAAATATGTTAACTAAAAAGTCCAGGACTCAGTAAAAATTGACAAGGTGTGATATATATCCTTTTGATATCTAAAATATTTTGTTCTTAATAAGAAACTATGTGACATGTAATGGTCATGTAAGCCATGTACTATTTGAGTCTAATTGTGTAACATGATCACCTTTTAGTCAGTGGATAGGCTGGAATCAGAGTCAATGAATAGTGTGTGCATATGTACACAGAACTTCTATGAGGGAAAAATAAAATGTGCCGAAGTTGGATGATAGCAATGTTTGATATGATATTAATATAGATGTAAATATACATTGAACTTGTAGCTTTTGTCCTATAGTATTTTTTTCTTTATTTACTTTAATTATTCACTTTATGTCCCCACCACAGCCCCCTTCCTTTTCTCCTTCCGGTCCCACCCTTCTTCCCTCTTGTCCCTACCATGCTCCCCTAGTCATCAAAAGGGGAGAGCCTTCATACCTTACCAGGTGGCCACAGAGTATCAAATCTCTTCAGGACTGTCTGCAGCCTATTCCTCTGTGGCCTCAGAAGGCTGCCCTGTGTGGAGAAAGTGATTGAGGAGCATACAGTAGAGTCCATATCAGAGACAGCTCCTGCTCTCCTTACTAGGGATTCTACATGGAGACCTAGCTTCCTATGGACCACATCTGAGGAGGGGCCAAAGTCCTCTCTATGCATAGTCTTTGGTTGGTGCCTCAGTCTCTGCAGGCCCTCCTGGGCATTAATTTATTGGCTCTGTTTGTCTTTGGTGATCAAAACAGAAGCTGAGACTCAGAGTCAAACTTTGGGCAAAGTGCAGGGAGTCTTATGGAATTCATACTTAATATTAATAAATTATATGGCATGTGAGTTACATACCAATAATTTCATTTGTAAAAGATGAATATAACAAGAACTCGTTGCTTTATAAAGGGACATTTGAAGGAATGAAGACATTATTATCCTGAGATACGTCACTTTTAAGAATATTGTTTCCAGAGACAGAGGTAGAACAATACATGAAAAGATATCTGATTATTCAAATAAGCTGAGATCTAAGAAGTAGAGTTTGACTGAACATAAGAAATTTTAAGTAATAAGTTATCTTACCTTAGATGATATTGGATGAAATAAAATTAAAATTGTCAGGAGCCTTGAATACCCTGATAAGTGTTTGTGTCTCATTAAACAATGAGTGAAGAGTTCCTGAAGGCTCTAAATATTAGACACTGAATTTGGAGTCAAATACCTGAATTTTTTTTCAGGAAATGTCGTAGGGAAAAGATTAATCGTTTTTTGATGAAATTAGGTAAATAGATGAGGAAGGTGGTTTGAAAGTCTCCTCACATAAAATGATTGACAATATTCATCAGTGTTATGACCCATACTCAGACCTTTGGCAAAATCTAGAACAGAACAAGAAAGACATGAATTTCACAAAATTTAAATAATCTAAATTATCTGCTAAACCAGGTTCTCTTTCACCTATCTAGGGAGTAGATGGCAGCATGCAGGTTAAAATATCATTTTGTATCCATTTTCCTGCCACAGCATAACCACTCCATTACTTCAATATCTGATCTCAAGAATCTCGTTTCTTTTCAGCCTCATGTTGTCCTCTTTTATTTTATACCCTAAGTATTCCAAAGGACCACATTGGTGACTCATGTTCTTGTTTGGACTACACTGATCATGATCATGTTACCAGCCAAACACAGAGTTCTTCCAGCTGTGGACAGCTGGATCCACTGCTCTGAAAACTGTTAAGTTCCCAGTTTTATCAGAATGACACATTTGTTTAAATTTAGATGAATAACAACTAAGATGTGGAGACACGTGTTCCCCTGGTTAAAAAACAAAAACAACAACAAAAAACCTTCCTCCACTTCCTGCATCAGGAATGCTTTTTAAACAAAGACAGGTTGGGCTCTAGGTAAAGTGGAGATGCACAGAAAGTTCATCATCCAAATTAATACATGTTTCTGTACACTCCACAGAGGATACATGGATGCAAGAGAGAAAAGCCCATTGACAAAAGGCTACCTCTCACATTTAGCCTGAAGTTGACTCTCCTAATGGCCAGAGCTCTGATGCCAATCTCTTCAGGTTCCCATTTTCTCAGTTTTATAATTTGAGCAAATTCCTTTCCAAGAACTGTTGGTCTATCTGTTGCTTAGACTACCAAGCAGATGGAGCACAGTTTATAGTTCAACCAGGAATCCAAAATAAAGTCATTGGCTTGTTTTTAATGGGATTAATAGGAGTGGAGGAATACTTTCTGGCAGCTTGAAAAGCAGCCTAGCATTGGCAGGAGGCCCACCCTATGTTAAACACACATAGGTGTGCCAAATAGCCAAGTCCACAACTTCTACACCAGAAACACCACTGTGGCAACGCGTTGAAATCATGATGCTTTTCCTTCCTAATGCAAAAAAGTTCTGTGACCTAATATATTTTTCCAAGCATCCTATGGAGGTCTAAACCACATACTTTAACTTTGTGTTTTTCAGTGCACTGGTCTGAGTTTATCAAACACAAATAATTACATAACTAGGCTCTTAATCAAGATTTAAGAGAAATTCCCTGTTCTGTCAAATTATCCCTACATCTTACATGCTTTGTAATCACTGCTGTTTATTTTCTGCATTAATTATTTTTCTCATCACTGTCACAAAATACCAAACAAAGGCAATTTAATGAAAGGAAGACTCATATGGACTCATGGGCTTCATCACAACGAGGAAAGCATGCAGGAGTTCACTTCAGTGGTAGAATGTGTCCCAGGTTGTACATAGGGTCTTCTGGCTGGAATCAGTCATACAGAAAAACATGCTGACATAAATTGGCTCTTGACTATCTCTCCCTTGTGTTAAAGATTGGTCTGTAGATTTGTATTATTTGGAGATGACAGAAACTGACTACTGGAGAATCATCAGGCCCTGGGAGAGATGCCTTGAGGGAAAGTGGAATGGAAAACTTCCAGGACACATTGTGGCTACAGCTCTTCTCCCATAGAAATTAGGATATCATCAAGCTGTTACCAAAGGGTGGAGGGATGGCCATGTGCCACAGGCACAGGTAAGTTTCATGGTTCTCCTGGAACACACTGACATACTGTGGGCAGTAATAAGAGATGGCTGTGTTGAGTGCCTGTGTATGATTAGAAAAAATTTCTAGTCTTTTACTTGACAGCAGTGAGCTTTTAAAGAGAGCCCTCACCTGCTTCACTGTTTTCCAGAAAGAATTGTGAACACTGAAGTGGAGACAGCGCCTAAGAAGGCTGCTCTGTAATGCACACTTAGGACAGACAGGAGGACAAGGTCCATGATTTGGTTTTATAATGTTAGGTTGCAACTGTGTTCCAGCCATTTCCTCTTTAAATGGGAAAGTGTTTAATTTTTTTGATTTTACAGGAGCTCACAGTTGAGAAAATTTAAACTTCTAAAAAATATTTTGGAGGCGTAGAGAGACTTTAGATTTTTGAAAGAGGTTAGATATTTTTCAACAGTAAACTTTCAAAGCATTTGAATTTGTAAGATTGTAGGACTTGTACATTTGTAAAAAAATTTGTACTGCGACATCTTTAATAATGTATGATCTTAGGGATGAATAAGAAAGAGGAGGTTGTGTTGTATTCCTGTGTCAAGTTTATAAGGGATCAGTTGCGCTGGCTAGTTTTATGTCAACATGACACAAACTGTAGTCATCTGAGAGGAGGGGACCTCACCTGAGAAAATGTCTTAACAAGATCTGGATGTAGGCAAGCCTAAAGAGCATTTTCTTAATTAGTGACTGATGGTAGAGTGGCTGATACATAGTGGGTGGTGTAACCTCTGGGTAGAAGGTCCTGGGTTCTGTAAGAAATCAGACCGAAAGCTAGTAAGTAACATCCCTCTGCAGCCTTTCCATCAGCTCCTGCATCCAATCTCCTGCTCTGTATTAGTTGCTGTCCTGAGTTCCTTAGATGATGAGCAGTAATGTGGAAGTGTAAGCCAGATAAACTCTTTTTTCCCCAAGTTGCTTTGGTCATGGTGTTTCATCACATCAATGGTAGCCCTAATTAAGAAAAAGTTTCAATATATCCCCAGAGAACTAGGCAATTGCAAATTATGCAGGGCCTTAAACATTTCTAAGGAAATGTCAGCTTGTTAAAATCCCTTTTTCTTTGTTCTTCTGATTATGTTTAAGGTATGTAAAGCTAGAGAGAAGTCCAGTAGAGCAATTATTAGTTTAGGAACTTGAAATTGTCATGTTATTTTGAAATATAAATTGTGGACTAAATTACACACCCCACACCCTCATATATACATATATATATGAAATATAGATGTGAATATATAATATATATATATATATATATATTAAAACCTGGAAAATCTGCTCTGACCTAAGTATTTTGTTACTTTTACTATGTTTAAGCTGCTCAGACACATTCTGATTACAGCTTTTCTCCCATAATAATTTGGATAGCTTTAAGCTTTTACAAAAAAGATAGAGGAATATGTAGGTGCTGTAGGGTACCTGTAAAGTCCATGGCTCTACTGGAACACACTGACATACCATGTATATTAAGAGACAGGTTTCTTGAGTGCCTGTATATGATTTGGAAAAAAAGAAGATGGCAGTATGACATAAAAATTCCAGAGCCCCTAGAGGAATAGGGAGGCTGCTCCTATCCCTGTTTCTTCTACTCTGGTTGTTGCAGTTGTTGGTTGCTGGTTGCTGGTTGCTGGTTAAAGATATACTGACTATGAAGAAAAAAAATGGCCCCAGGGAAATCAGCTCCTCTAATCAGCAAGAAATAGTCTAAAGATATCAATGCTCTCTTTCCCCTCTACTTCTTTCACTCTTACCTACTATTGGGGGCTTGGAAGGAATAGCAGTGGTATAGGCAGGTAGGAAAAAGAACCCAGCAAAGTAGCCAAAAGCCTAATTACACAACTCTTTATGTTTTATGGGTAAAACTCATTAATAATGTATCCACGTGCATTTTTCCTTCATTCTTAGCTTTCCATTGTTTTTCTCTTAAAGTCTTTAAAGAGAAATTATTAATACAAATGTAATTCAATTGATCATGTTTTTTTTAAAATCTTTTATTTTTTTATTAATTAATTAATTAATTTATTAATTCATTTTTAATAATTATTTTTTATTAATTAATTAATTAATTTATTAATTCATTTTTTATCCCCCCATGAGCCCCTCCCTCCTCCCCTGCCGATCCCACCCTCCCTCCCCTTTCTGCATGCCACTCCCCAAGTCCACTGATAGGGGAGGTCCTCCTCTCCTTCTTTCTGATCTTAGTCTATCAGTTCTCATCAAAAGTGGCTGCATTGTCCTCTACTGTGGCCTGGTAAGGCTGCTCCCCCCTCAGGGATCATGTTTTTGTGTTCCTAGAACAGGCTAAAATTTCTTTGCCACATTCAAAGTTACAAATACCTTTCCCATATTTTCATGTTATTTTACAGTTTTTAAAATCTTATTTTTAATCATAGTAACCTCTGATTTAATTTAGCATAAGATATAAAATATAGAGTTTTTTACTTATAGATATTTTTATTTTAATTGAGGTTTGATCTTGTCTTAAGCCATCTGCTCATGTTCTTATCCACTTATTTGGAAATATTTACAATGTAATTTAATAATTAACATTTAGGTTTTTGTTTCTAATTTTCCTCAACTTTATCTCTACTATTTCCTTCTCTTTATTTATTTATTTGATGATGATGACGAAATTGATAATATTGAATATAAAAATACTTAGTCTTCTTGATCTACAATACCAGAATTGTTTAAGCTCAGAGGTCTTTTTGTCAAATTGATTTTTAAAAGTTCTCCATTTATTATATAAATTGATTTTTCTGTTGTTGTTTTCTTTCTCCTTCAATTAGGTATTTCCCTCAAAGTCTTGATTCTCAGCCATTAGTATGGTTTTAGCATTTAAATGTTAAGACTTCGAGGCACATAGTCTAAAGGAACATGTAAGAATTAAATCTCTGGGATTTAGGTAAACATAAGTTTGTTGCTGTTGACTCCAAATCATTAGAAGACAAAGTTATTAAGCATTATAGGTCCAGACCTTACAGGCAAATTAATTTGAAATTAGTTTTCAAATTTTCTCCTTTGTAACAATAAGAAAGCAATACCTTCCGAAAACGAATGGTTCAGTAGCCAAGTATGTTCTGCAAAACAACAAATATCAAAATGTTAAGTACTTTGATCTTACAATCTCTAAGCTGAGAAAAGCAGCATTTTCATAGAGTGGGTTTACTTTGACATAGCCCTTGTTATACTAAGGAAAATAAGTACGTGGGCTTTTCATGTTCTCTGTAACCTAATGCATATTTTTTATTTCCTGTATCTACAAAATGTATCCATGCATCCCTATAACCTAGCAGAATACCCTATGACAAAGGATGCTGTTAAACAGTGACTATAAAGCATTTACTTAAATACCCTGTGTAGCGGAAAGTTTGGGTGTCTTTAAAGATTCAGTTACGTTATGTAAACATGCTTTTGTTTTAATCCCAGGTGTGAGATGTGAAGTTGATGCAGATAATCAACAGCAGCAAACTATTTGCCTTGTGCAGGCTCTGAGAGGGGCTCTTTGCCAGCTGCAGAATGTTTTAATCCTGACGACTCTGGAGAGGGAATAAATGTCAGAGCCCAAAGAAGAATGCAGTTGTTTCCCACCGCTGCTCCTGGTTGCTATTGGTGCCTTTGACAAGAAGAACTTAAAAATATCCTGAAATGAAGATTGGACTTGCCCTAAAGAACCCAAGGACCCTTAACCAAATGGAAGTAGCTAAGGAGAACTATTCCCCCTTTTCCTACTTTCTTTCTCTTCTACCTTGTGTTGGGGTGAAGAGAGGTGGAGGGATAAGAAACCAAAATAAATAAAATAGATTTTAAAAAGTATACCAACAGTACTGTCTTATGGGGAGTTTACTGTTTTCTGAAAACATAACTTGCAGTATTCCCTTGCCCTGAGAATTTTCTTTCTTATGAATACTCTATATAACACGATCTTAGGAAACACTTGGAGTTCAGCTATCATACCATTTATATGAGCTTGGAGTTCAGTTCATGAAGTATTTGATGGTTCCAGGGTCTATTTTATAACCCAGTAAAAAATATGATGACATTTAACTCTTTTGATTTTAAAACTGTTTATTACTTATATAGACACCAATGTTTTATTTTCTTTATTTTTTTTGACAAATGGAATATTGATGTTTGAAAGAAATCTAAATATACTGTGTGCCCAGCAATGACAGGAATATATTATTTTCCCCTTTATTATTTTCTGTCTGCAAACGTGTTTAGAAAATAGATACTAAAAATGAGACAACTTTAATGTCACACTAAAAGACCTGTGTAAGTTTTCTAGAATAATCTCTTCATAAAGTATAATTTAAATTTGTACCTATTTAAAACATCTGGTTAGTCCTCCTTTTTTTTTTTTTTTTTGCTAAGTTTTAACTTTTGTTTTTTTTTAAATTTTATTAATTACACTTTATGCATTTTGTATCCCCCTCCCTCCTCCCCTCCCCTCCCTATCCCACCCTCCCTCCCCTTGCATGCATGCCACTCCCCAAGTCCACTGATAGGGGAGGTTCTCCTCTCCTTTCTGATCTTAGTCTATCAGTTCTCATCAAAAGTGGCTGCATTGTCCTCTACTGTGGCCTGTTAAGGCTGCTCCCCCATCAGGGGGAGGTGATAAAAGAGCAGGCCAATCAGATTATGTCAGAGGCAGTCCCTCTTCCCATTACTATGTAACCCACTTGGACACTGAACTGCCATGGGCTACATCTGTGCAGGGGTTCTAGGTTATCTCCATGAATAGTCCTTGGTTGGAATTTGAGTCTCTGGGAAGTTCCCTGTGTTCAAGTGTTCAAGTTCTGTTGCTCTCCTTGTGGAGATCCTGTCCTCTCCAGCTCTTACTATTTCCCACTTCTTACATAAAATTCCATTCACTCTGCCCAACAGTTGGCCATCAGGCTCAGCATCTGCTTTGATAGTCTGCATGGCATAGGCTTTCAGAGGCCCTCTGTGGTAGGTTCTTAGTTTGTTTCCTGTTTTCTTCTTCTGGCTTTCAGAAGCCCTCTGTAGAAGGTTCCTAGGTTGTTTCCTGTTTTCTTCTTCTTCTGATGTCCTTCCTCTTTGCCTTTCAGGATGGGGATTGAACATTTTAGTTAGGGTCCTCTCTCTTGCTTAGTTTCTTTAGATGCACAGATTTTAGTGGGTTTGTCCTATGTTGTATCTCTATATGAGTGAGTATATACCGTGTGTGTCTTTTTGCTTCTGGGACAACTCACTCAGGCTGATCCTTTCCAGGTCCCACCATTTACCTGCAAATTTCATGATTTCCTTATTTTTCCTTGCTGAGTAATACTCCATTGTATAGATGTACCACAGTTTCTGCATCTATTCTTCAGTTGAGGGGCATCTGGGTTGTCTCTAGCTTCTGGCTATTACAAATAAAGCTGCTACAAACATGGTTGAGCAAATGGTCTTTTTGTGTACTTGAGCCTCTTTTGGATAGATGTCTAGGAGTGGTATGGCTGGATCTTGGGGAAACGCTATTCCTAGTTGTCTGAGAAAGTGCCAGATTGATTTCCAGAGTGGTTGTACAAGTTTACATTCCCACCAGCAGTGGAGAAGGGTTCTCCTTTCTCCACAACCTCTCCAGGATGTATTATCACTTGAGTTTTTTTTTTTTTCCAGTTTCATTTTTCTTTTTTTTTTAAATTTTATTTTTTTCTTATCAGTTACATTTTATTAACTCTGTATCCCAGCCGTGTCCCGATCGATCCCTTATTCCCTCCCAGTCCCTCTCTCCCTCCCTCATCTCCACTGTGCCCCTTGTCAAGTCCACTGATAGGGGGGACCTCCTCCCCATTCATCTGATCCTGTTTTATCAGGTATCTTTAGGACTGGCTGCAAAGCTCTCCTCTGTGGCCTAACAGGACTGCATCTCCCTTGGGGGGTGGGGAGGCCAAAGAGCCAGTCATTGAGGTCCTGTTAGAAATAGTCCTTGTTCCCCTCACTATGGGAAACCAATTGGTTACTGAGCTACCACAGGCTACATCTGAGCAGAGGTTCTATTTTACATTCATACATGGTCCTTGGTTGCATGTCAGTCTCAGAAAAGACCCTAGGCCCAGATATATTTGGTCCTTGTGGAGCTCCTATTCTTTCCTCATCAGACTAACTCCCCTTCTTTCTTATGATTCCCTGTACTCTGCCAAAGGTTTGGTCATGAGTCTTTGCTTTGAAAAAACTGCTAGTTAGAGTCTTTCAAATGCGCTCAGTAGACTCCTGTCAATGTTCAATGCGCATCCCATCTGTCTTTCAAAATGAGGATTGATAATCTTACCCCATGTCCGCTCTCTTGATTATCTTTTTTAGGTGTGTAGATTTCATTATGTTTATTATATCTTATAGGTCTATATAAGTGAGTATATACCGTGTTTGTCTTTCTCCTTCTGGGATATTTCACTCAGGATGATCTTTTCTAGATCCCACCAATGCCTGCAAATTCCATGATTTCCTTCTTTTTGATTGCTGAGTAGTATTCCATTGTGTAAAAATACCACAATTTCTGTACCCATTCCTCCGTTGATGGACATCTGGGTTGTTTCCAGGTTCTGGCTATTACAAATAAAGCTGCTATAAACATGGTTGAGCAAATATCCCTTTTGTGTACTTGAGCAAACATTGGGTATATACCCAGCAGTGGTATAGCTGGGTCTTGAGGAAGCACTATTCCTAATTGTCTTAGAAAGCGCCAGATAGATTTCCAGAGTGGTTGTACCAGTTTACATTCCCACCAGCAGTGGAGGAGGGTTCCCCTTTCTCCACAACCTCTCCAGCATGTGTTGTCCCTTGAGTTTTTCATTTTGGCCATTCTGATGGGTGTGAGGTGATATCTCAGGGTTGTTTTGATTTGCATTTCCCTGATGGCTAATGAGGATGAGCATTTCTTTAAGTGTTTCTCTGCCATTCGATATTCCTCTGTTGAGAATTCTCTGTTTAGCTCTGCTCCCCAGTTTTTAATTGGATCACTTGGTTTGCTGCTTTTCAGCTTCTTTAGTTCTTTGTATATACTCGATATTAGTCCTCTGTCAGATAAAGGGTTAGTGAAGATTCTTTCCCAATCTGTAGGCAGGCGTTTTGTTTTGATGACAGTGTCCTTTGCTTTACAGAAGCTTTTCAGTTTCATGAGGTCCCATTTATTGATTGTTGCTCTTAGAGCCTGTGCTGTTGGTGTTCTGTTCAGGAAGTTGTCTCCTGTGCCAATGAGTTCCTGTGCCAATGAGTGACGTGAAGAATTTCTTTTCTGGTCTAGTCTACTTGGTGTTCTGTAGGCCTCTTGTATGTTTATGGCCATCTCCTTCTTTAAGTTGGGAAAGTTTTCTTCTATAATTTTCTTGAAGATATTATCTGGACCTTGAGCCTGATGTCTTCTTTTTCTTCTACTCCTATTATTCTTAGGTTTTGTCTTTTCATGGTGTCCTTGATTTCTTGGATGTTTTGTGTTTGGAACTTTTCTGATTTTATTTTTTCTTTGAGAGATGTGTCAATTTCCACAAGTGTATCTTTGGCTCCTGAGATTCTTTCTTCCATCTCTTGTATTCTGTTGGTGATACTTACCTTTGTAGTGCCTGATCTTTTCTCTATGTTCTCCAGCTCCTGGTTTTTTTTCTATTTGTGTTTTCTTTATTGATTCTAATTCTGTTTTCATGTCTTGCACCATTTCCTTCATCTGTTTGAATGTGGACTCCTGCTTTTCAATGATAGCTTCTATTTTTTTGTCCGTTTCCTCTCTATGTATCACTAATTGTGCCTCTACTTCTTTGGGTATAATTGCCTGTATTTCTATGAGAGCTTTGTTTATCTCTTCATTTGCCTTCATTTGTGTGGACATTTCTTTGAGAGCTTTGTGCATTTCTTCTCTGTTTGCCTCAATTTTTGTGAGAGCACGATTTGTTTCCTCTTGGTTATTCTCGATTTCTTTGGTTATTTCTCTGAGCGCTTTGTTCATTTCATCTCTATGGGCCTCTAATAGCTGGAGAAACATAGTTTTGAGGTCGTTTTCTTGTATATCTAGTGAATTGAAGTTTCCATTGTTTTGTGGGGTTGCTGGTGAGGTCATTATGTCCTGATTTTTGTTGGGAGTGTTCTTACGTCTGCCTCTAGCCATCTGGTTATTTATAATCCTCACTGGTTGTTCCTCGAGATTGTAGTTTGGGCTATGATCCTCTCTTTCTGTTTTCTGGACTGTTTTTTCAGGAAGATGAGAGAGGTTCACTGGTTTGGGAGTGTGCACTGTGTTTTGCCTAAGTAAAGAATGTGACGCTGGTGCTATTCGCATGCGCTTTTAGTGGGCGCAGTGTGCATGCGCGGATTCTCTGACTATTGCAGTGGCCTGCAAGCCACTATTATGCAGTTCTGACTGAGATCCAGGGATTGTTTGCCTGGATTACCCTGATGGACCCGCAAGGCAGAGGCTACAATGTTGGGGTCGCTATCCCAAGAATCCCTCTGATGCCCACACTAGGAGTGTTGGTGGCGGGGATCTTGTCTGGTTGCTTCTGTGGAGAGGCCCTGGGTCTGGGGCAATCTCTCCCTAGAAGGCTCACTCACTCTCACTCACTCTCTTGCAGGACCATTTGGAATGCACAGGGGTTCCCCTTGTTCACTACTCTCTGTTTTGGTCCTGCTGCGGAAGTGCACGGGTAGGCTAACAGTCAGCTCTGTGACACTGTGGCCACAGGACTCGGTGTCCACCTTTCCTGTGTGCTGCCTCTTTGTCCCTTCCCTCTGCCAGGAGGGGTTATGTTGACTGGTTCCTGGGTGGCGCGGGAAAGAGTTAGGGTGAGCGTACTCAATCCCAGATCCCGGGCCCAGATCTCTCTGCCAGAAGCAGCCTACCGGTAGAATCTATGTTTGCTGATCCCAAGAGAGTACCGGGTAGGGTTGAGTGTCCTCAGATCCAGAGCTTGGGTTTCTCTGCTAAGGGCCCCTGGAGAGAGGGTGCTGTGTCCTTGGCAGGCTGCCTCTCTGTCCTTCCCCTCTGACCTTCTCCTCTGCTAGGGTAAGCTTATGGAGGTGCTCTCAGGGGAGTGCCAGCAGGGGTTGGGGCTTCTCAGTTGGATCCCGGGTCCTGAGCTGGCGGTGTTTCTGTCCGGGGGGGGGGGGGGGGGGGCCGGTGATAGAACTTGCTGCTAGACCTTATTGTGCTGGACCCAGGAGAATCTCAGGACGTGTAGAATGACCACAGGTCCAGATCCCGAGCTGTAGTTTGTTTGCTAGGAGCGGCCGGCAGCACTGGAGTTCCGGCACTGTGAAGCCGCTGTGCGCCTCTTTATCCTTCTGCTCCTCTGCGGCAGGGTGTTGGCAGCGTTTGGGGGATTGCCCAAAAGGATTGGGTTTTCTCAGTCCCGATCTCAGGTTGGGGTACAGACAATGTGATCTGTGGCAGATTCTGCTGGCCGCCTCCTGCCTCCTCCGAAGAGGGAGTAGGGATTTTGAGCTGAGTGCGCAGCTGCAATCCGTGCGTGGCACGGGAGCTCAATTGTGATGGCGGCAGGTACCTGCCGTGGTCAGAGAGACCTTCCAGGGAAAGACTGGGTGACCCGTGAGCAGTCTGGCAACTTTCCTTCCCCGTGGGGTTTTTTTGCGACTGGGACTCCCAGCCTTAGGCCCCTTTGTGCCCACTAATCAGCCTGGGAAATTGATCGTGAGAAGCAGGCTTGCGGCACCAGCCCGGAGACCCAAAACCCGCGTTGCCGGGTTCTCTTCCGGGTTCTGGCTGGGCAGCCGAGAGTGGACCCGACCGCTTCCCACGCCATGGGAGCCTCCCCTCACCTGGGAAACATGATCGATCGCTTTTGTTTTAGGGCCCAGAGTTCAGTCTCCTGGTCGCTGCACGGAGTGTGTTGTCCCGCTTCTCAGACACGGTGTTCTCCTGGTGCTGCCATCTTGGCTCCCCCCTGTCACTTGAGTTTTTGATCTTGGCCATTCTCATGTGTGTAAGGTGAAATCTCAGGGTTGTTTTGATTTGCATTTCCCTAATGGCTAATGAGGTTGAGCATTTCTTTAAGTGCTTCTCTGCCATTCGATATTCCTCTAGAGAGAATTCTCTCTTTAGCTCTGTTCCCATTTTTTAAGTGGATTACTTGGTTTGCTGCTTTTCAGCTTCTTTACTTCTTTATATATACTGGATGTGAGTCCTCTGTCAGATAAAGGGTTGGTGAAGATTCTTTCCCAATCTGTAGGCAGTTGCTTTGTTTTGATGACGGTGTCCTTTGCTTTGCAGAAGCTTTTCAGTTTCATGAGGTCCCATTTATTGATTGTTGCTCTTAGAGCCTGTGCTGTTGGTGTTCTGTTTAGGAAGTTTTCTCCTGTACCAATGAGTTCTAGGGTATTTCCCACTTTTTTTTTCTAGCCGATTTAATGTGTCTGGTTTTATGTTGAGGTCTTTGATCCATTTGGACTTCAGTTTTGTGCAGGGTGATAAGTATGGATCTATTTTTATTTTTCTACATGTAGACATCCAGTTGGACCAGCACCATTTGTTGAAGATGCTATTTTTTTTCCATTGTATGGTTTTGTCAAAGATCAGGTATCCATAACTGTGTGGGTTTATTTCTGAGTCCTCTGTTCATTTTCATTGATCTACCACTCTGTTTCTATGCCAGTACCATGCAGTTTTTAAAACTGTTGCTCTATAGTACAAAATAAGATCAGGGATGGAGATACCTCCAGAAGACCTTTTATCGTAGAGGATGTTTTAGCAATTCTGGGTTTCTTGTTATAGGGGCATGTGTTTGTAACAGTGTGCATAGGGAGATCAGACAACTTTTCACAGTCAGTTCTCTTCTTCTGCCTTTATGTTAGTTTCCACTATTGAACATGTGTCTGGAAAATTTGAGAAGAGAATAGATTTTTAGTATTTTAGTGAATTTGTAACTATGAAAATTTGAATATATCATTTGCATATACATATATAAATATATATTCTAATCCTTAACACAAATAGAAAATGATACTCAGATACACTGTTGGTCAGTAGAGTTTTACACAGGTACCTAGACACAAAGATGTAAGTACATAGATACATACGTGATAAGTATATGACAGAAATGCATATGCAAATCTGCATATTATATATCTAATATACAAACACCTCCACAAGGATAATAAATAAGCACTTTAACACAGGAATATGAAAATTTACATATTTGCATACATATTTTACAAATTTATAAATGTAAACTCTAACTCAATTTTACATGTAAACACACACACACATACACACACACACTCGATTTATTAATACATCAGAAGCATTTTCTTTCTTTCTTGTTTTGTCCTGAGACAGGGTTTCTCTATGTTGCCTTGCCTGTCCCTCGTCGCACTTTGTAGAACAAGCTGGCCTCAAACTCACAGAGATCCACCTGCCTCTACCTCCTCTAGCTGGGATTAAAGGATTCTGTCACCACACCCAGTTCAAAAGAATTTTCTATGTCACTATGCTACCAAATCTATTGTTTGTTTGTTTGTCCATTTTCTTTTGATTATTTTTTAAATGATTTATTATTTGTTAAAATTTATTCATTTTTTTATCCTCGCTGTAACCCCCTCTCTCATCTCCTCCCAGTTGCCCCTCCTTCCTCCTTCCCTCTTCTCCCCCACACCCCTCCCCAAGTCAACTGATAGGGGAGGTACTCCTTCTCCCCTAGTTTTTGACCCTAGCCTATCAAATCTCCTCTGGATTGGCTGCATTGTCTTCCTTTGTGGCCTGGTAAGGCTACCCCTCACCCCCACCCCCAGGAGAAGGTGATCAAAGAGCAGGCAACTGAGTCTATGTCAGAGACAGCCCCTGCTCCCATACTAGGTAACCCACTTGGAGAATGAGCTGCCTAAGATCTGCATTTGAGCAGGGGGTCTGGGTCCTCTCCATGCATGGTCCTTGGTTAGCACATTGCTCTCTGCAGGACCCTCTGGACCCAGATATTTTGGTCTCCTTGTGGAGCTCCTGTCCCCTCTAGATCTTTCTATCTCCCCTTCTCCCATAAAATTCCCTGTGCTCTGCCCAAGGTTTGATATGAGTCTCAGCATCTGCTTTGATACCCTGCTTGGTAGTTTCTTTTTGAGGCCCTCTGTGCTAGACTCCTGTCTCCTCCCACTTCCCTTATTTATATTGTTTGCACTCTGAATGATGATTAAGCATTTTTTTTAAGCATGATTAAGCATGGTCCTCCTTGTTGTTTAGCTTCTTTAGGACTATAGATTTTAGTATATTTATCAAGGAAATGCAAATCAAAGCAACCCTATTTCACCTTACACTCATCAGAATGGCTAAGATAAAAAACTCAAGTGACAACACATGTTAGAGAGGATGTGGAGAGGAACCCTCTTCCATTGCTTGTTGGAATGTAAACTTGTACAACCACTTTGGAAATCAATCTGGAGCTTTCTCAAAAAATTAGAAAGGGTGCTACCTCAAGATGCAGCTATTTCACTTCTGGGCATATATCCTAAAGATACACAACCATTCAGCAAGGACATTTGCTCAATTATATTCATAGCAGCTTTATTCCTAATAGCCAGAATATGGAAACAACCTAGATGTCCCTCAACATAAGAATGGATACAAAAATTGTTGTACATTTGCACAATGGAATATTACTCAGCTATTAAAACAAGGAAATCATGAAATATTCAGGCAAATGGATGGAACTAGAAAAGATCATCCTGAGTGAGGTAACCCAGAAGCAGTAAGACATACATGGTACATAGTCACTCTTTTTTTTGTTTTGTTTTCTTTGGTTGGTTGGTTGTTTTTAGAGACGTTTCTCTATGTACCCTTGTGCTGTCCAGTACTCACTATGTAGACCAGGCTAGCCTAGAACTCACAGCTATCCACTTGCCTCTCTGCCTCCCTGAGTGCTGGACCAGAAGCATGCACCACCGCTCCCAGCTATCAAATCTTTTTTGAGTTATTACTTTTCATGTCTATACTCTAATCCATGGTAATGATATCTTCCATCACATTGTGTGACTGGCTATTTAATTCACCTTGGACATCACTGGACACTCTTATAAGTAAAAGCGAGCTAATAATTTTTTCATATTTGAATTACATCTTTAGGTAATTCAGATTCTCTGAGGTAAAATGATGGTGCTTGCAACAATTTGTCTCTTGATACATATTGTCAAATTGGATTCCAATTTATACTTCTGCCATCAAAACATTCAAGTGTTTCTCTGAAATCTTGCCAAGATTACTATCATGATCTTAGCTCTATTTGTTTACTGTATCTTAGTTTTGTTAAATTGTATCTTTCAAAGTTCTACCTCTGTTTAGTGTTTTATTTTATTGCAATTAGTGGTGATATACATATGATTTCTCTGTGTTGTTGCCAGCCAGTTGCATTTATACTTGTTTGATTATTCATAACTTTCACTCACTTATCTACTGGAGTCTGACTTGTTTATAGGAGATGTTTCAATGGCAAATTTGAATTATGTTCCTACACAATTTTCTGTAAATATTTCCCAGTATTCATTTAGCTCTTCAAATTTGGTTGTGTTCTTTCTTACTATTTCCTCTGCCTGAAAATTTCTTCCACTAGGTATCTTTGTGATTAGCTAGTCACATCCCTCCGATGTGACTCAATACGATAATCTCTTTCCATTTTCTCTATTTTAATTATCCTACTTATAGTTACTGTTTTCAAGTTGAATGAAATTTTAACTTTATGCATATATGTATATTGATTTTTTTAGTGCTTTCTTCAAAGATTATTTATTGTCTATCCTTTCCTCTTACTAGTTTCCTTTCCCCCAACTCCTCCCAGATCCTTCCCACATTCCCATCCACCCAAATCCGCACCTTTTCCCTCTCTCATATATAACCAGAGTTACACATGTTCACACACACAGAAATCCCATATAATACCTACAGAAAGGACGTGTAAAGTTTTAAAACAATTAGCTCTGACAAACACGAAACAAAATAAAGCCCCAAAGATGTCACTGAATTCACTTAGTGTTGCTGGGTATGGGATCTATCCTTGAGTTGTTTAGGTACCCAGTGAGACTTCATTGGAGAAAATTAATCTTTCCTTTGCTTGCAGTTATCATTTGGAGATAGCTTCTTCTTTTCTGGTGGGGACATATGTCCGTTTTCCCTCTCTGAGCTAAGATCCCTTTTTGCCCAGACCCATGCAGGCTCTGTACATACAGTCACAGACTCTGTGATTTCATATATGACTCATTCCTACTGATCTTAAGGAGCCTGTTCCTTGGTGTCTTCCATCCAGTCTGGCTCTTACAGACTTTCCTATTCTCAGGTTCTGTAAGCCCTGAGAGAAGGGATTTGATGGAAACATCCTATTTAGGACTGAGTGCTCCAACATTTCTTATTCTCTTCACGTAGTATATCTGTGAGTCTGCATTTGTTCCCATCTGATGCAGGAGGAAATTTCTCTGTTGTTGGCTGAGCAAGCTGCTGATCTATAAGTATAGCAGAATATGGTTAGGAATCATTTTATCACTACATTCCTTTATCATTCTATTAGTATTTGATTTTCCCACTGGTCCCTAGTCTATTTTATCTCAGGTTCTTGTTAAATTCTAATGGTGTTGATTCTCCTCAGCATTTATGTTCCTATCGCTTCCATTTTAGAAAGGCTGTAAATATTATGTTCTTTTCCTACCTTCAGGATATTTGCCCTGCTGAAAATAGACATAGCCTGAAGTCAAATGGTTCTGCAGAGTCTTCTCATGAAACTTTAAGGCTAACAAAGATGCAACATGAGTGGTTAGAAGACATTCCTAACATGAGTGGTTAAGAAAAACATTAAGTTTTTCTTTCACCTCAGCTAAAGCAGAGATGTGTGATGGTGAGGAAGCCTACCTAAGGTTAGATTGTGGCAAGACCTTCAGGAATTGCGGCTTTGTAAGAAGAGAAGGTGATTTGATTTGAACTCAAGAGAGGCTTCTCTATGCCCTGCTCACCTCTGAAAGGCACTTTTTCATCTATATGTAGCATATTGTACTGGGGACCTGAAGGTACTGTCTTAGTGTAATAATAATAGAAGGTTCTTGGGGAACTTTTCTAAATGCAAATTATTTCAATATTAACAGTAATAGGATTTTCATTCTTATTATGAAAGTGATTGATTAGTGCATACTTAATTTTCAATTATTGAAACTAAAGATAAATGCATATGCAAATAGATACAAGAGCTTTCAGAATCTTCATCATTTTAGACATTTACATAGTAATACTAAGACAAAGGAAATTAAGAATTAATGATCGTGGTTCTGTGAGTTTAGAATGGTGGGTTTTTCAGATTGCCATAAGAAGAACAATAATCATACCTGTTTCAATGTAAAGGAACTAATTTAAAAGATAAAGAATGGAACATCTTGCAAACCAGTATCCAGTACAAACTAAAAAGAACTGATGACATTAATATTAGGGAAATTGCTCCTGAGAGCACAGACTATTACCAGAGATAAGACAAGGTAGCTATCTTAAAAATATGTACCCAATAATGGCATTTCAAATACCTGAAACAAAAATGAATAAAGATAAAAGAAAAAAAATAAAGAAATCCAAGATTATAATTAGACATTTTAACAGGAATTTTTGAGGTAAAACTGAAAACTGGTAAAATACAGAGATTTGATCATGCTCCTCTAATTTATTTTAATAGGCATTAGTTGAAAATCCAACCAATGATGTAAGCATATTCCTCAACACTGCAAGATTAACGAATAGAGAACATTTTGGTTCTTAAAAATAATTGCAAAATTTCACAAAATTGAAAACACACAAAATACTTTCTCTGGCCCCAATAAAATTAAACTAAAACTCTAAACAAGAAATATATAGGTAATGCATGTGCTGTTTGACACTAGTCGTAGAGAGTTGTAAATCAATGTTTACTCACCCACATAGGAAACTGATGACAGAACAAAGTATAGACATCATCATATTCCAACTTGGTGAATCAATGGGTTTTGTTGGGGTTACTTACAGAAATATGGGCTAGTAATTACTTACAAGACACAGAATAAGTCAAGAACAAGTATGTCACCAATGGCCACCCTGTCATGGATGATAGCTCAGGAAAAAGGCAATGTATACTGTACAACAGGCAGCTCAATAAATTAGAGGGTTGTTCTTTTCAGGTAGGTCAGTTGATCTGAGCCTCTTCTAGGTGGCTTGACTGGTCTCTGCTTCTTCCAGGTGGTTTGGGTGGTATGAGCGTCATTTAGTCAGTAGTTCATCTTACCCAAGAGTGACTGTCAGTGGTCCTTAGGACTTATATATGCTGGGGATGGAGGATCTTAGTGAATCTGATCAGTTACAGTGACTGTCTAAGTAGATTGGGGTTGTCTATTTTTTGAGGTCAACGTGCTTCCCTTCAGGATGAAATGTTTCACCTCACCTCAGAATGTTCTCTGTCTTACCAAGGTTTCCTCCAAGCTGGAAGGTTGAGATCTCAGATGAAACAGTTACACACCAATGGTGTTATGAATATGAATGGGATAGTTTTGAAAATAAGGATTTAGTGAATATTTTGAAAATCAAGCAACATGGGACTAAATAGATAGCTTAATGGTTTAGAGATCTTCCTGCTCTTCCAGAAAAACCTGTGTTCATTTTCTAAAACCTATGTCACATGGTATACTATTGCCTGTGCCTCCAGCTTTAAGGAGTCTCTTGCTCTCTTTTTGCCTTTGCAGGCATTTGCATGCATGTGGTGTACACTCACACATACACACATAAATATAAATCAAAACTAATATAAACCTTACAAATATCAAACAATGAAACTTCATACAACCTGACTTCAAAATTGTACATGAAGGGTACATAATGGCAATATTTAATGTATATGTCAACAAGGCAGAATACATAATTTATAAGCTGACATATACTTACATGGCTGACATGTTAATGATAAAATTATAATTAAGTGCCATTTTTGAAAAATAAATACTAATGGTGCCGATGTAGTTTAATTTTGGATGCTGTGACAAAAACAAACACAGGGGAGAAAAGTTTTGTTTTACCTCAAATTCCAGATTCATTTTAAAAGGAGAGTCGAAGTTGTGGAAACTTCAAACAGCTTAGTCACATCACATCCATAATAAAAGCGGAGAAGAAAGTATAAAATCTTGTCACTCGGCATATTTTTCTCCACTTGAATCAGTCTTTAACTCACACCTAGTAAAAAGTGCTACTGACAATGGGAAGGGTCATCGACACTTTAATTAAAACAATCAAAGCAATATCTCACAGTCATAGGTTAGCCAGAGTAAAACAATTCATCATTGAGACTCTCAGATGATTCTAGACTATCAATGGAAGTTGACAAATAAAATTAATAATTACTGAATATGTTCAATAAAGGAGCTTCATTGGCTGAATATTCAAATGAGAAGACCTGAACTCTCAACTCAAAGTACAAAAAAAAATTTTGAAAAGTTTAATATAAAAACAATGGGGAAATAAAAAGAAAGTATTACAAATGTTTCTGTGCATAATATTTTAGTGTCTATTATTAAAAATACACAGACTTAAGGTCAAACACAAAACAGGGAAGATATTTTAATGAAATGTTAAACATCATCTTCACAATATTGACAAAGAAAGAAGTCTCAAAAGCCTAAGATTAAAAAGCAAAACAAAGGCGGGGGCAAGATGGCGGCGCCGGGAGGACTCTCATTCTGAGCAGCAGCAGCAGGATCAGCACAGTGACCAGCAATCAGAACTCGCAGCCATAAAACACAGTCATTGTGTTTCCCAGGTGAGAGGATACCCCACGTTGGGGGATTCAATCAGCTTTTAACTCACCCAGCTAAACCGCAGAAGAGATCCCGGTTCCGCCAGCCGCTTGGCTGCCAACCGCCAGCCCCAGCCCCAGCCCAGAGCCACAAGCCAGTGATTCTGGTCACAGTCCCAGACTGAACCATGCGCACCACACTATCAGAGACTGGAACTTTCAGTCGAGAGTAACCCCACGGTACAGGAAACGATTGGGACAGACCTTAGGTCACCCAGACATCCCCTGGAAAAGACTCGGGTTCCACAGGTGCCCAGGAGCCAGCCCGGAGCCAGAGCTGGGGACCCAGGCTCCGCTAAAGAGCCCTGCCTGCCTGCGTGCCTGATTCGCCACCTGAGATAGAACTGTGGGCACCAGGACACAAGCGAATGAGTTTCACTGTCCGGTGCAAACACATAGGGAGGGAAACAGCTGGTCTGATCTCAGAGCACTCAGCCGACACCCCCCCCCCCAAAAAAAGGTCTTGGGAAAATTACCCAGTTTAGGCAAACACCCAGGCTCCCAAAGGCCAGAAAGGCGGAGACTGAGCCGCTGTGCTCAGTCTCAGCTGAGCTGTGTCTGAGCTCAGACTCAGCTGTGCTCCAGACACAGGCAGTTTCTGCGGCCAGCCAGATGGCAGAGACTGAGCAGTGTGCACCAGGGCAAAAAAAAGAGACTGTGTGTCCCTGTCTCAAGAGAATCAACAGGGAAGGAAGGAAACTGTACTGACCTGAATCACCCAATCCTTCCCGGGAAAAAGTCTAGCAAAGACCAATGGGGCCGATCCGCCATCACTCAGCTGTGCTCCAGACACAGGCACAAACAGTTGCTGCCTGCCAAATGTCCAACTGGGTCACAGCAGCTGATCATTAAATTTACAGCAAGAAACCCAGAAACAGGGCAGCTGTCCTCAGGACTTCCCTGGGTGAGAGGAGAACCCTCTCGCTTAACAAAGACCACAGTTACCACTCAGGTCTCTATCCCTGAGGTGAGCAGCAGCAACTCCTGAAAAAATGCCAGCCATCCAGAGACTATACCCAAAAAGCTGAGAAGACATCCTTCAGGAAAAAAACAGCTTTCTGCAAAGGAGATTCTTTGCACCACAGGATCCCCAGGAACCACCAGAAAATAACCCCAAACACCTGAGATAGCAGAATGGGTGGAGGCCAGCATAAAAGCTCAAACAACAAAAGACAGAGCAATATGGCATCTCCAGAACCCAGTTACCCAGGGGCAAGTAGCCCTGGACACCCCAGCATAACTGAAATCCAGAAGATGACCTAACAACTATGCTCATGAAGATGATAACAAAGGAAAAAAATAAGATACGTAAAGATATAGAGGAAGATAAACTCAAACAGAATATTGCCATCCGTAAAGAAATAGAGGAAGCTGCAGCCAAACAATGCTTAAAGCACTGAATGAAATAAAAGAAACAGAGTTGAAGGAACTAAAAGAAAAACAGGAAAGTACAATCAGACAGGTGAAGGAAGTAAACAAAACAACTCAAGACCTGAAGATAGAATTGGAAAAATTAAAGAAAACACAAATGGAGGAAATAATGGAGAGGAAGAATCTAGTGAAGAAAACAGGAACTACAGAGGTAAACATAACCAACAGACTACAAGAGATGGAAGAAAGAATCTCAGGTGTAGAAGATACAATGGAAGAAATCGATGTATCTGTCAAAGAAAATGTTAAATCCAAAAAATTCCTGACACAGACCGTCCAAGAAATCCAAGACATTATGAAAAGACAAAACCTAAGAATAATAGGTATAGAGGAAAAAGAAGACTCCCTTCTCCAAGGCCCAGAAAATATTTTCAACAAAATCATTGAAGAAAATTTCTCCAAGTTAAAGGAGAAGCCAATAAGAATACATGAGGCCTACAGAACACCCAACACATTTGACCAGAAAAGAAAATCCTCCTGCCACATAATAATCAAAACAGTAAGTATACAGAACAAAGAAAAAATACTAAAAGCTGCAAGAGAAAAAGGCTAAGTAACATATAATGGCAAACCCATTAGAATCACACCTGACTTTTCAACAGAAACTATGAAAGCCAGAAGGGCCTGGACAGATATCATGCAGACCCTAAGAGAACACAGATGTCAGCCCAGGCTACTATACCCCGCAAAACTCTCAGTCCTCATAGAGAAAACAAGATATTCAATGACAAAAACAAATTTCAACAATACCTACAAACAAATCCAGCATAACAGAAGACACTAGAAGGGAAAATACAACCCCCCAAAATTAGCTTCTTTCAAGAAAACATAGGATATAATTAACCTTACTACAGTAAAACAAAAAGCAACCAAGCACACAACCTGATGACCACAGCCAACATCAAAATCAAGGGATCTAACAGCCACTTGTCATTAATCTCTCTCAACATCAATGGACTCAACTCTCCAATAAAAGGACACAAATTAACAGAATGGATACATAAACAAAACCCAGCAATCTGTTGCATACAAGAAACACACCTAAGACACAAAGATAGACATTACCTGAAGACGACTTTCCAAGCAAACGGACCAAAGAAGCAAGCAGGAGTAGCCATTCTAATATCTGATAAAATAGACTTTCAACCAAAATTAATAAAAAGAGATGGGGAAGGACACTTCATACTAATCAAAGGAAAATTTCACCAGGAAGACATCACAGTCCTGAACATCTATGCCCCAAATACAAGAGCACCCACATTTGTTAAAGAAACATTGATAAAAATTAAACCACATATAGATCCCCACACATTAATAGTGGGAGACTTCGACACCCCAATCTCAACAAAGGACGGGTCAACAAAACAGAAATTAAACAAAGAAACAATGTCTCTAACAGAGGTCATGAATCAAATGGACCTAACAGACATTTACAGAACTTTACACCCAAACACAAAAGAATTTACCTTCTTCTCAACACCTCATGGAACCTTCTCCAAAATAGACCATATTTTTGGTCACAAAGTAAGCCTCAACAAATAGAAGAAGATTGAAATAATCCCTTGTATCTTGTCTGATCACTATGGAATAAAGCTGTACCTCAACAATACAGAAATAGCAAAAAGCCTACACACACATGGAAACTGAACAATCTGTTACTAAATGACAGCTTTGGGTCAGGGAAGAAATAAAGAAAGAAATTGAAGACTTTCTAGAAATCAATGAAAATGAAGACACAACATACCCAAACTTGTGGGACACAATGAAAGCAGTGCTAAGAGGAAAGTTCATATCACTAAGTGCCTTCAAGAAGAAATTCGAGATAGCTCATTCAAGCAACTTAATGGCTCACTTAAAAACCCTAGAAAAAGAAGTATCAGACACACCAAGAAGGAGTAGACAGCTGGAAATAATCAAATTCAGGGCTGAAATCAATCAATTGGAAACAAATAAAACAATTCAAAGAATCAATGAAACCAAGAGCTGGTTCTTTGAGAAAATCAACAAGATTGACAAACCCTTAGCCAAGCTAACTAAAAGGCAGAGAGACACCACCCAAATCAACATAATCAGAAATGAAAAGGGGGACATAACTACAGACACTGAGGAAATCCAAACAATCATTAGGAATTACTTCAAAAGTCTGTATGCCACTAAATTTGAAAATCTAAACGAAATGGACAATTTTCTTGATCAATTTGACTTACCAAAGCTGAATCAGAACCAGGTAAATCACTTAAAAAGTCCTATATCCCCCAAAGAAATAGAAGCAGTCATCAAAAGTCTCCCAACCAAAAGAGCCCAGGACCAGATAGCTTCAGCGCAGAATTCTACCAGACCGTCAAAGAAAAGCTAACACCAATTCTCTTCAAACTATTCCACAAAATAGAAACAGAAGGAACATTACCAAACTCATTCTATGAAGCCACAGTCACCTTGGTACCTAAACCTCACAAAGACTCAACAAAGAAAGAGAATTTCAGGCCAATCTCCCTTATGAACGTTGATGCAAAAATACTTAACAAAATACTTGCAAACCGAATCCAAGAACACATCAAAGATATTATCCACTATGACCAAGTAAGCTTCATCCCAGGTATGCAGGGGTGGTTCAATATACGGAAATCCATCAATGTGATCCACCATATTAACAAACTGAACAAACAAAACCACATGATAATCTCCCTAGATGCTGAAAAAGCATTTGACAAAATCCAACATCCATTCATGTTTAAAGTACTGGAGAGATCAGGGATACAAGGCACATATCTAAACATAGTAAAGGCGATATATAGCAAGCCTATAGCCAACATCAAACTGAACGGAGAGAAACTTAAAGCAATCCCACTGAAATCAGGGACAAGACAAGGCTGCCCACTGTCTCCATATCTCTTCAACATAGTGCTGGAAGTCCATGCTAGAGCAATAAGACAGTTGAAGGAGATCAAGGGGATACAGATGGGAAAGGAAGAAGTCAAATTATCACTATTTGCAGATGATATGATAGTATACATGAGTGACCCCAAAAACTCTACCAGAGAACTCCTACAGCTGATAAACACCTTCAGCAAAGTGGCCTGATACAAAATTAACTCAAAAAAATCAGTAGCACTCCTGTATACAAAAGACAAAAGGGCTGAGAAAGAAATTAGAGAAACAACACCATTCACAATAGCCACAAATGACATAAAGCACCTTGGTGTAACCCTAACCAAGCAAGTCAAAGACTTGTATGAAAAAAAATTTCAAGTCTCTGAAGAAAGAATTAGAGGAAGATATGAGAAGATGGAAAGATCTCCCATGCTCATGGCTTGGCAGGATTAACTTAGTAAAAATGGCCATCTTACCAAAAGCAATCTACAGATTTAATGCAATTCCCATCAAATTGCCAACACAATTCTTTACAGACCTGGAAAGAAAAATTCTCAACTTCATATGGAATAACAAGAAACCCAAAATTGCTAAAACAATCCTCTCCAATAAAAGAACTTCTGGAAGTATCTTCATCCCTGATCTCAAGCTGTACTATAGAGCAACAGTTATAAAAACTGCATGGTACTGGCATTGAAACAGAATGGTGGATTAATGGAACCAAACGGAAGACCCAGAAATAAACCCACACACTTATGGACACCTGATTTTTGA
>NW_026596034.1:19297645-19339796 GCF_907164565.1 Psammomys obesus
CTACATGTAGAAAGATGAAAATAGATCCATACTTATCACCCTGCACAAACTGAAGTCCAAGTGGATCAAAGACCTCAATATAAAACCAGACATTTTAAAAACGCTAGAAAAAAAAGTGGGGAATTCCCTAGGACTCATTGGTAAAGGAGATAACGTCCTGAACACAACACCAACAGCACAGGCTCTGAGAGCAACAATCAATAATTGGGACCTCCTGAAACTGAAAAGCTTCTGTAAAGCAAAGATACTGTCATCAAAACAAAGCAATTGCCTACAGATTGGGAAAGAATCTTCACCAACCCTTTATGTGACAGAGGACTCATATCCAGTATATATAAAGAACTAAACAAGCTGAAAAGCAGCACACCAAGTAATCCACTTAAAAAATGGGGAACAGAGCTAAACAGAGAACTCTCTGTAGAGGACTATGGAATGGTAGAGAAGCATTTAAAGGAATGCTCAACCTCATTAGCCATTAGGGAAATGCAAATCAAAACAACCCTGAGATTTCACCTTACACCCATCAGAATGGCCAAGATGAAAAACTCAAGGGACAACACATGCTGGAGAGGTTGTAGAGAAAGGGGAACCCTTCTCCACTGCTGGTGGGAATGTAAACTTGTACAACCACTCTGGAAATCAATCTGGCGCTTTCTCAGTCAACTAGGAATAGGGCTTCCTCAAGATCCAGCCATACCACTCCTAGGCATATACACAAAAGAGGCTCAGGTACACAAAAAGGACATTTGCTCAACCATGTTTGTAGCAACTTTATTTGTAATAGCCAGAAGCTGGAAACAGCCCAGATGCCCTTCAACTGAAGAATGGATGCAGAAACTGTGGTACATCTATACAATGGAGTATTACTCAGCAAGGAAAAATAAGGAAATCATGAAATTTGCAGGTAAATGGTGGGATCTGGAAAGGATCATTCTTAGTGAATTGTCCCAGAAGCAAAAAGACACACAGGGTATATACTCACTCATATAAACATACAACATAGGATAAATCCCCTAAATTTCGTACATCTAAACAATCTAAGCAAAAGAGAGGACCCTAACTAAAATGTTCAATCCCCATCCTGAAAGGCAAAGAGAATGGACATCAGAAGAAGACGAAAACAGGAATCAACCTAGGAACCTGCCACAGAGGTCATCTGAAAGCCTCTGCCCTGCAGACTATCAAAACAGATGCTGAGCCTGATGGCCAACTGGCAGGCTGAGTGAATGGAATTTTATGTAAGAAGTGGGAAATAGCAAGAGCTGGAGAGGACAGGAACTCCACAAGGAGAGCAACAGAACAAGAAAATTTGAACACAGGGAACTTCCCAAAGACTCATACTCCCACCAAGGACTATTCATGGAGATAACCTAGAACCCCTGCACAGATGTAGCCCATGGCAGTTCAGTGTCCAAGTGGGTTACATAGTAATGGGAAGAGGGACTGCCTCTGACATAAACTGATTGTCCTGCTCGTTGATCACCTCCCCCTGAGGGGGGAGCAGCTTTACCAGGCCACAGAAGAAGACAATCCAGCCATTCCAGATGCGATCTGATAGACTAAGATCAGAAGGAAGGATAGGAGGATCTCCCCTATCAGTGGATGTGGGGAGAAGCATGCATGAAGAAAGGGGAGGTAGGGTGGGATTGGGAGGGGAGGAGGGAGGGGCTTATGGGGGGATACAAAATGAATAAAGTGTAATTAATAAAAAAAACCCAATTGCATAAACAAAACAAAACAAAAAATTAAAGTACTCATAGAGGGCCAGAAGAATGAGAGATACTATCAGTTTGAAGAGAATTCCAGAAGATTAAGAGAGTTAAGAAATATGATGCTTCACAATAACCCAATAAATAAAAGCTTATTTCACTTCCCCCTTGGGGGTGCAGCCTTGCCAGGCCACAGAGGAAGACCATGTAACCAGTCCTGACAGGACCTGATAGGCTAGGGTCAAATAGAGCAGGAGGAGGACCTCCCCTATTAGAGAGAGAGAGAGAGAGAGAGAGAGAGAGAGAGAGAGAGAGAGTAAGATTAGGAGGAGATGAGGGAGGGGGCCACAGCAGGGATACAAATTGAATAAATTGTAATAAATTATAATAATAAAAAAGGGAAAAAAATCTTACACTTAAAAAATAGGAAGTGCAAATGCATGGCATCACCCTGAAACTAAGTTGCATGCTTTGCTGTGAAAAGACTAAATGACAAAACCCTTTTTTCCCCTTTTTTGAAGTTAATTTTTGTTTTTTACAATTTGTTCACTTTGTATCCCAGCTGTAGCCCCCTCCCTCCCACCTCCCCAATCCCACCCTTTCTCCTTCATATCCTCCCATGACCCTCTCCAAGTCTACTGACTGAGGAGGTCCAGGTCCCATTCCATACCACCCTAGCTTATCAGGACTCATCAGGACTGGCTGTAATGTCCTGCTCTGAGGCCTGACAAGGCTGCTCCTTCCTCAGGGTGGGAGCTAGCCACTGAATGCATGTCAGAGACAGTCCCTCTTCCCCTTACCAGGAAACCTACTTGGATACTGAGCTGCTATGGGCCACATCTGAGCAGTTATAAGTGGATACTAGACAAAATTCTTTAGAAATAAAATGTGTTTAAATTCTCAGGTTCCCAAAAAGTGACATTTGTATGCTGATTCCCAATTCCTCTTCTCAGACTCTCAGATTTCAATGTCTATCCAAGGGAATAAGAACTACTAACACAACACTGTGTGTTTGTGTTTGGGTATATGTGTACATACACATACACATACATACATGTACAAATATTATATATTTATGTATACATTGAAATGTTATATATAATACCAGAAGGGAGCAGACTGAGTTCCATTCTAATTTATTACGGCTTGTTTCTATGTCCTCTGTAATTACAGGTTTTAGTTATGTACCTCTGTTGGTACTTCATTTTCCATCTGGACATTCCCTCTAGAGCTGAATTCACCAGAAGGTAGGAATGTGGTCGACATTACTACTTCTATTTTCCTTGGGACCTCACCAACATTCATCTTTGTAAGCTTGATGTTCCTGTCAAACACATTTAGGAGTTTCGTAAACTAGCAAGTACCGACTCATTCACACTGTATGTACTTGGGCAACCTTTGGAGTAAGAGTTGAAAATATTAATTTTTCATATTCACCACGTACCTATCTTGAATATAATATAGAGAACATGAAACTACATGAAGAGTATGAACATAGCATTTCTCTCTAGTTTGTAATATTTATTGATCTCAGGAGAGAGGCTTAAGGCTGTTTTTTAAAGTTAACACTAAACTTTAGAGCTGCAAACAGTGGAAATGTTTCTAGAAGATTAAGAAGATTCAAGTTTCTGTAGCTTTTTCTCCTTTCCTTGGGCCATTGGAAACCCAGTACACTACAAACACAGTATCTAACTATATTATTCATTTCCTGTAATGGGTTGGTTTGAAGGATGACAATGACACTCTTTAAAGTTACCCTAAAACCATGATCATGAAACAATCTCAAAGAGAAATAAGACAAGGGGTGGCTACAGAGATTAGCAACACCTGTAAGAAGTACCCTGGCCCAACCTATCTCTAGTAGACAAATAAACGGGAAAAGGTACTGTTATGATATGTTAGATCCTTAGGACTTCAATAATCTCTCCAGGTATATTGTAGCACACAGGTACAATCTTAGCACTTGGAAGGCAGAAATAGGAGGATTGGTGGTTCACCATAGTAATCTACTACATAATGAGTTTAATTCTAGCCAAAGATACATGATACAATTTTTCAAAAACTAAAATCATTGCCTACTGAGATGATAGGAAGATAGAGTTTCTTACCACCAATTACATTGAATCTACAAAGTAGGAAGAAAGTGATTTCCAATAATTGTCTGCTGACATCTGTAAGTGAAGCCTTACATGTTTATTCTGATTCTATAAAAAGTAAATATATACCTCGGAGTGGTATACCTGGATCTTGAGGAAGCACTATTCTGAGAATATGCACTATGTCTGAGAAAATGCCAGATTTATTTCCAAAGTGGGTCTACAAGTTTACATTCCCACGAGCAATGGAGAAGGGTTCCCCTTTCTCTACATTCTCTCCAGCATGTATTGTCACTTGAGTATTTCATGTTAGCCATTCTGATGAGTGTAAAGTGGAATTTCAGGGTGATTTTGATTTGCATTTCCAGGATAAGTAAGTATGTTGAGCATTTCTTTAAGTGTTTCTCTACCATTTGATATTCCTTTATTGAGAATTCTCTGTTTAGCTCAGTACCTATTTTTTAATTGGATCATGTAATTTGTTGCTTTTTAGGTTCTTGAGATCTTCATATATTCTGGATATTAGCTTTCTGTCAGATATAGGGCTGGTGAAGATCCTTTCCCACTCTGTAGGTTGTCATTTTGTTCTGATGACAGTGCCCACTCCTAGGCATGTATCCAAAAGATGCTCAGGTATACAATGAGGATATTTGCTCAAACATGTTTGTAGCAGCTTTATTCATAATAGCCAGAATCTGAAATAAAACATATGTCCCTCAAGTGAGGAATGGATACAGAAATTGTGGTACATTTACAAAATGGAATACTGCTCAGCTATTAAAATCAAGGAAATCATGAAATTTGCAGGCAAATGGTTGGACCTAGGAAAGATCATCCAAAGTGAGGTATCCCAGAAGAAAAAATACACACATGGTATATACTCACTTATAAGAGGATATTAGACATATAATATAGAATAAATATAATAAAATATGTACACCTTAATGAAGCTAAGCAAGAAGGAGGACCCTGGGTAAGATGATCAATCTTCACTCAGAAAGGTAAATGGGATGGAAATCGGAAGAGGGAGAAAACAGGGAACAGGACAGGAGCCTGTCACAGAGGGCCTCTCTAAGACACCACCTGCATGGTCTCAAAGCAGATGCTGAATCTCATAGCCATATTTGGGGCAGAGTACAGGGAATTTCATGGAAGAAAGGAGAGATAGAAAGACCTGGAGGGTACAGGAGCTTCACAAGGAGAGCAACGGAACCACAAAATCTGGCCACAGGGTTCTTTTCTGAGACTGATACTCCATCCAAGGATCATGCATGGAGATAAACTAAAACTCTTGCACAGATGTAGCCCATGGTATCTCAGTGTCCAAGTGGGTTCCCTAGTAAGGGGAACAAGGACTATCTCTGACATTAACTCATCGGTTGGCTCTTTGATCACTTCCCCCCTGAGGGTGGAGCAGCCATATCAGGCCATAGAGGAAGACAGTGAAGCCAGTCCTGAGGAGACATACAAAACTAGGTTCTGATGGACGGGGAGAAGGACCTTCCCTATCAGTGGACTGGGGGAGGGCCATAGGAGAAGAAGAGGGAGGGAGGTTGGGATTGGGAGGGAATGAGGGTTGGGACTACAGCTGGGATACAATGTGACTCAAATCTAATAAATAAATAAATGAAATTTTAAAAAGTAAACCTATAATTACAAAACTTAAAAAAAACTAAAAATTACCCTGCCTTGAATATCACAAAAAATAATATCAACAAATCTGTGACATCATAAACATTATGCATTTGTATAAAACAATAAGACATTTAAAAAGAGTTCACCAAGACTTTTAAAATTACTTAGTATTTCAACTGCAGTAGGCCATCAATAAATTGCCATTTGATATTTTAGGGCATGAAATAAGTATATCATCCAACATTACAGGTAAAAGCAGATGTTTAATATTTAGAACAATGCCTAGCACTGATTGAATTTTCTTATGAAATCTAGGGACTCTGTATTATCTCCAAATTTAACCACAAGTTGATCACACCGACCACAAGGAAACTTCATGCCTAGAAAGTTCACATTACTGTGGAACATTATAATAGATGTGTGAAACTTCCTTTGGTTTAAAAGTGGGACCCTGAGCAAAGCTGTTCCTATGAACTTTTTGCCAAATAAAACATCTGCATTCCCTTCATCTACAGATGTTTGTATAGCACAGGAGATATCTTGATTTCTGGTAACCTAGCTTTTGGATACAGGAAAAGCTGAAAAGAAAATCCCAGAAAGGATTAACACAAGCAGCTGAAAGTCTGCTTTCCTATAGATGTGATGACTATTCTTTAGGAGGTAATATAGATCAGCTGTCCTATCTTGATCAACATTTGCTTGGCAACCTTATTGGTAATGAAAATGATTAAAACAAGAGGTTGACTGAAAACCATAGCCTTAGATTTTTTGCTTTTTTTTTTTTTTTTAGGGTTCCTAAAGGTTTCTTCCTCCCTTCCACCCATTGGCCAGAGATAGGACAGAAAGAATGTTGTTAGGTAATGGGGGTTATGGACGTTTTTAGAATTAGTTCTTTGGAATGAGCCCACTCTTTGTTATTTGGATACCAACAGTCCAGTCCAAAGGCCAACACTAAGCAGCAACATGAATCAGCATGATTCAGAAGATCAGGCAAGTTAGCAAAAGCCACAAGCACTCAGTTGGATTGCCCTGAAAAGTTCTCTGGAAGGTTTCTCTCTGTGAATTCAACCTTTAAAATCAGCCCAGCAATATTGATCCAAAAAGTGATGTCTCACTACCTGAGAGCTTCTATATACCTCCTCTCCTCAGAGCCCACCCATGGATGTTCTTAGCTACCCAAAGTCATGTCCCTCTTATGAGAAAGCTCACAACAAAATTTAGTGTACCTCTCACTAGCCAGCCTCCAAAAACATATCACATGCTCTCTCACAAGACAGCTTCTAGAAAAACATCACATGATTCAACTGAGTCTTCAAAGAAACCAGGAACTTCCAGTTCAGGAAACACTTAAACTATGCAACCAAACCTTAAGAGTTGGTTTTTGATAATGCTTATTATTATTCATTCATTTGTTAGTGCTTATTTATTAGGATGACAATAAGCACCAGGTGTGGTTTTTTATTCTTGCAGGGTTTTTTGTTTGTTTGTTTGTTTGTTTTGTACAGAGAAGTGAACAAAGCAGGTTACTGTCAATGTGAAATGTTCACTATGCCATGTGGAACTCTGGAGTGAGTGGGCGAAGGGGCACACATGTGCACGAATACAGACAAATCTATAAATAACAATTATCATAAATAACATCAGTCTGAGTGCATATAGTAAAAGAAAAAGTAAGACTCTGAAAAGACTGCCTTAGAGATACTCTAATATTTTATGAATGTGATCAACAGAGGCCTTTTTGAGGGAGTGACATTCCAGGAGATCCACAAGGAACAGGAGGTGAAGGGCATAGCTTCTTCTAAATATGGATAGTTACAAAAATAATAATAAAATAATAAAATAATAAAATAATAAAATAATAAAATAAAAACCAGCCACAAGAAACTGCCTCAGACTGATCAACATTTCCCTTTGTCATTCTAGGGGTCTAAAATTGAGAGTGAGGCCATAAGTAGAATATCTGAGCTTTCTTTATAGATCCTCTTTCTTCCTTAATCCTCTGACATCAACTTTGCTTACCTTTCGGAATTTTGGTTCCCACACACAGCAGTGAGCTCTTGCAGATTAAATATGGAATGTTTCCCAAAGGCTCTTGTTTTAAATGCTTGGTCATAACTTGTGATGCGATTTGGGAAGCTCTGTGTATTTTTGGAAGTGGTACCCAGCTGGAAAAAGATCACTGGGAATATGTCATTGTCGGTATTTTATACCTTTCCACTTGGAGCCATAGTCTCTGCTTCATTTCCCATCATTCCCTGGTTCGTGTTCTTGCCATCATGATGGCCTCCTGAGGCTCACAGATTCAAACATCCTGAAACTGTACCCTCTGAAATTTTATGTCAAAATTAATAATTACTCACGCTGTTTCTGTCAGGTATTTTGTTACAGCTTTTTAAGTGTAACTAATACATACTGGTTTCCCCAAATTCTGAGGACCCACTTGAGTTCATCAGCTTCTTCTTTCCCATAACATACGTTAAAGCAACAGACACACTATTACTCAGTCTGCAAATCCTTAAATTGTTTGTTCTTAAGCAAATGCATTTTGAAAGAAAATTTGCTGTTATTTCTGTGTGCGAAAACTTTCATAAATATAGAGGAAAATAATTCTATTATATTCTTTCTAGACATATTTTGCTGAAGATTTTATCTTATCAGTTTTTTTTTTTCTTTTTCAAACCCAGGGTTTTATAGTGGTTAGCCATATAATCCCAACTTTGGACATAGCCAATCAGATGTAGTTACAAAACCTTTATCAACACTTTCAAGTCACCAGTGATTAATTATAAGCAGCTACAACATTCCAGGCCTTGGAATATGCTATAAAAAGGATGTCTTTGCTCCTGCTTTTATTCATCTTCTCTTCTGTGTATAGAAGAAAGATAGTGAAAGAAGGAAAGAGAGAGAGAGAGAGGGAGGGAGAGGAAGGAATGAAGGAAGAAAGAAATCCTGAAGGTAAGATTCAGAGGCAGAAATATGCTCTTTAGACAATGGTAGAAATGTGGTAGACAGCCTTTGCATGGTTTGGTGATCAGAAAAAGAACTTGTGAGGGGAGATGTGGCTGTCTCACAGAGGGAGAGCAGTATAAAATGACCTGATTCCTCTTACTAATTTAGACAGGATTATGCCATTCTCTTTAAAATATCACTTACTACTACTTTTTTTTTTTCCCCAACAGCCAGTGATAACAAAAGCCCGATTTCAGACTTAGAACGTTTAAACCCATATAGAGGTTCCCCACTACCCAGACTTTCTATGAAACTGATTTCTAGCCTATGGGACTAAATGGTGGTGCTAGGTTAAGAGAACTCCTGGGGTGGCCATCATTACCCAGAAATTGACCAGCTCCATCTCCCAGAATCAGTACCCTGTGGCTACTTGATCAAAGGCCTCAAAAGGGAAGCCACTGGCCCCTCAACTTCATCTTTTTTATCTGAGGCTTCCTCCTAAATCTTTCCCCAGTACTAGATAGATCTGGTTTATGGTAGGACAACTTTCGTATGATGATAAAGCAATGAAATCATTAATTTATGCACTGAGTCATACATTTGCCTTTAGAGTCTATTCTAGGTTCATACTTTTTGAAATTTTTGGAAGCATGCCCCAAACAGATTTTATCACCCTATTGTATGCGGATAAAAGGAGACTCACAGAAGTGGTGAACCTCTAAGGGTTTGTGAGTCACACAGATAATCCAATGGCATGTCACAAATCTGTTCAGTAGGGTGAGTACCTCCTCACTAAACATGAGAGCTAGACAAAGGGAAGACACCTATTCAAACTAACATGTTGGCTTAGAATGCTGTCCTAAATAGAACATGAACTGGCTAACTTATTTCCCAGTCCCCTGAATGCCTGTCCCTAATGATTGCTGAATGCACATTTTGTTCTAATAATGTAAAATTTTTAATTTAAATAAAAATGAAATAGGTATTCCGTAAGAGCCCACTGGCAGGTCTTCACACCCTTAGATATGTGCTTAGGACCTTATTATTAAACTGACCATCTATTTATTAAATCATAAGAAAAAGTGGTTTGCTAATTATAGTTTAAAACAAATAAAACCTTTTTTCTGAGTTATTGCTTGGGAATAAGGAGAATGTCACCAAAGCATGTAATAATTCCAAATTTCCAAGCGCTGAAATGATGGAAGTATTGTAGTAAAACTCATTAGACTTGTAATGAAAATAGTATTTTTGTGTTAAAACCTAAATATTTTCAGAGAAGAGTTATGTGTCTAATAAAAGACAGCACCATTACTTGAACAATGAGGCAAAATTATATCAAACATGAAATTACTTATGTTGGAATTGTCAAACGCTCTGCAGTTCTTGACAAGTGCAATCAAATTTCAAATATCAGTTGATACATAGTTCCTCTCCAATTGCCCTGAGTAATTGTGATTGTCAATTTCAGTGGGTTAAAATATGCCTAGGCAGGTAGGGACGAACACCTCTTCATGTGTCTGTGTGGGTATTTTCATATACAGTTAAAACTTGAGGGCCCAGACTTTCTCAATGGATTAAAGTACTGACAGAAATGGGCCTTTAGTAACCTACTGGGAAGTGGTTGGACTATGGCACTGAGGGCATGGATGAAGGAAGCAGGTCACTAGATGCACATCCCTGGGCCTCTGTCTTGTTCTCACCCTGGTCCTTTCCTGCTCTGCCTTCTTCCTGCTGTGATGTAAACAAACCTGTTCCCCCACACCCTCCCTGTCATAGACTGATGTTGAAGATTGTGCACAAAATAAATCCCTCCTCTCCAAAATGATTTCCTTTGAGTGTTTGCTCACAGTAATGGTAGCATCAATACACCAGTTATATATATATATATATATATCACAGTCATGTGAATTTGTATTCTGAAGAAAATATTTAATAGTTGTTTTATATCTTTCTTTCCCAGTATTAAGCTAGTTAGTTTACACAAAATTCCGTGTATCCACTGAAAAAGTAGTTATGTTGTTGGTTTATTTTTATCTTTTGGGTTAGGAACACTCAATCAGGTCTTTGCCTAAAAAAAAAAAAAAAAACAGTGGTTGTGTCAAGACATCTGTCATCTGTGACTTCAGGAAATAACAAACAAACAAAAATGGAGTGAATTGATTTCTAAAGAAATAAGATAATTAGAGGAACAAGGGTTAAATCTTCCCTTCCATTGTCTAAGGACCTGAAGTTGCGGAAGCAATAAAGGCATTCATAAGATAGCTGCTACCTCCTTGTGAACCCTGGGTACACTTAGTAGATCCAGGAACAGGAGTTTTTTCATTTTTTCACCACTGCTGGCAGATTAGAAACGTTATTTATGTTGTACATTTGTAGAAATAAATTCAGTAGAGATCAGCTACCTGAAGTTAAAAATCAATTACATGTAGGAGTGCTTTTTATAGAAAGGATTAAATGTATTGTTTTTAAACTTTAGCTGAAGAAGTGAGGTCTCTGCATCCTGAGTCTTAATCAGATTTGCCTCATTGAACCAGTGAGATATAGTGTTACAGGATAGTTGATTATGCTGTGAACACCAAGATTCTGTACTGGAAAAACCTGTTTCTAGTCGTGGTGTGACTCAGCACTCGCACACACTTTTAATCCCAGAGATTTCTGTAAACGAGATTAAATAAAGTCAACCATAGTTCAAGAGGCAGAGCCAGCAACCAGTTGGCAGGGAGTGAACAAAGGACATCTATCTACTGAGGAGGATTTTTTTTTGTTTTGTTTTTATACATAAAAATATGACATATCAGACTTCTCTTTTTTTTATTTTTCTTTTTAGTTACATTTTGTTAACTCTGTGTCCCAGCTGTATCCCGCTCCCTCATTCCCTCCCCAACCCCACACTCCCTCCCTGGTCTCCTCCCTGCCCCTTTCCAAGTCCCCTGATAGGGGAGGACCTCCTCCCCTTTCATCTGACCCTGTTTTATCAAGTATCTTCAGGGCTGGCTGCAAAGTCCTCCTCTGTGGCCTAACAGACTGCTCCTCCCCTGGGGGGGGGGGTGTCAAACAGCCTGCCCTTGAGATCCTGTTAGAAATAGTCCATGTTCCCCTTACTTTGGAAAACTACTTGGTTACTGAGCTACCACAGGCCACATCCGAGCAGAAGTTCTAGGTTATATCCATAGATGGTCCTTGGTTGAGTGTCAGTCTCAGAAAAGACCCTGTGCCCAGATATATTTGGTCCTTGTAGAGCTCCTATCCTTTCCATATCATACTAACTTCCCTTCTTTCATATGATTCCCTGCACTCTGCCGAGGGTTTGGTTATGAGTCTTAGTGTCTGCTTTGAAACACTGCTAGGTAGAGTCTTTCAGATGCCTTTTGTGGTAGACTCCTGTCATAAGTTCAATGCACATCCCATTTGTCTTTCTAAATGAGGATTAATCACCTTCGCCTGTGTCCACTTTCTTGATATGAAACATAATATGAACACCTATGGATTGCCTAATCACAGGTGTGGCTCCTAAGTCACTTTGGACTTAGCAGGCAACTGAGTCCTCTGAGCTTTGATGCCAGCATATTCTAAAACCATAGTAATAAACTAAGCAAATAAACATGATGAAACCCCTATTGCCTTTCAAGTTCTCAAACTTGTATCAGCTAAGCTACTAATCCTGAGGAACAGCCATCTCCATTAATATCATCAGCTTTAGCTTATAGTGTGAAGCTCATGGTCAGGGTGGGATTGCCTAGGTTCTTTTCTATGAACCCCTCACATGGGTTTCTGTAATTCTATGGGGAGACATTTAGCCTTTCAAGACTACAACATACTTCACTATAAAACACACTTTGAGTTCTCCTAGTGTTTACATGTAGTAAGAGTACTCAAAAGCTTTGCTAGTTTAAGGGAATAATCAGCACACCAAATGATATTTCTGTTCTAGTTTTCAAAGATTTTTTTATATGCAAGAGTAAATTTTATATGCATTAACTATCTTATAAAGCAAAGTCTGTATTAATCTTGAAAACCAGTGGTACCTATCCCAATTGAGATGTTCTTTTAAAGTTGGGAGAGAACAGTGAAAACCACTTAGAAGAACTGTTGAGTTTGGGTGCCCACTTAATAATCTCTCTGCTCACCCCTTGCTTCTCTAGCAGGTGCTTACACACATGTTCTTATGTGTTCCTACTTGATAAAAACCCAGCTGGGAGGACATCTCTAATTTACATGACTCCCTAAATTTAATGAAACTTCTTTACTCTAATCCCATTCTCTTTTCTTCATAACATAATCTCAGGTGTCAAGATCAGAGATCAGAGTAGTCTTCTTTAGGAATATAGATTTTAGTATGTTTATCCTATATTATATGGCTAATATCCACTTTAAGTGAGTATATACCATGTGTGTCTTTCTGTTCTGGGATACCTCACTCAGGATAATCTTGTCTAGTTCTCTTCATTTGCCTGCAAATTCATGACTTCTTTGTTTTTAATTGCTGAGTAGTATTCCATTGTGTAAATGTACCACAAATTTTGTTTTCATTCTTGAGGAAGAGTTTTAATCCTCATTCAGAAGGGACAGCATTGGGATAGACATTGAAAGTGGAAGAAAACACAGAACAGTACAGGAACCTACCATATAGGACCTCCGAAAGACTCCACCCAGCAGAGTATCAAAGCAGATGCTGAGACTCACACCCAAACTTTGGGCAGAGTGCAAGGAATTTTATGGAAGAAGGGGGAGATAGAAAGATCTGGAGAGCACAGGAGTTCCACAAGAAGACCAACAGAGCCAAAAATTCTGGGCTCAGAGGGTCCTTCAGAGACTGATGACTCAACCAAAGACCAAGCATGGAGAGGACCTAGACATCCTGCTCATATGTAGCCCATGGGCATCTAAGTCTCCATGGGGGGTCTCCTAGTAAGAAGAACAGGAAGTGTCTCTGGCATTGCTTGCTCTTTGATGACCTCCCTCTGGTGAAGTGGTCTTAGCAGGCCACAGAGAAAGAGGATCCAGATAATCCTGATGAGACCTGATAGACTACGGAAAAATAGTAGGAGAGGAGGACCTCTGCTATCTCTGGACTAGGAAAGGGAAGGTGCATAGAGGGGAAGAGAGAGGAGGAGGAGATGAGAGAAGGAGCTATAGCTGAGCTACAAAGTGAAAAAATTGTTAATAATAATAATAAAGATCAGAGTAATCCACATTTTTTTCAGAAAAGAAAGTTTAAAATCATAATGGTGTTCTTTAATCAGCAATCAAATCCTAAAAACCCTGTCATGTCAGCTTGCTCCCATCCATATCAAATATTGTTCTTTCAAAACAAGAAAATGAGAGAGACCTGCCTTTTTACATTCTCACAGGTGATCAGGAAAGTCCAAGGAGAAAAGGCAATAAAGAAACTAACTTTTATGAGTGACCACTGACGCTCAGGACACTGGCCATTAACTTACCATGTAAAGTGGGGGTGAGACATATTTTATTTGTATGAACACTAAAAGGCATCCAGTGTAGTTTCAGCAACAGGTACCGATAGTAGGTTGGACAAAGAAAAACTTGAAGAGATTTGCAAGATCATACTCTCACAAAGCAATTAAGCAAAGGAATCAAAATTCATCTTAAGTCTTTTGGAAACAGAAAAGGGGCTTTAATTATAGAACCCTGTGATCTGGGTTATTTTCTATAAATAACACAGTAGCTTCTCCATGGGAAAAAAAATTAAGCAAAAGTAAGTCTTGTAGACCACAGCTGATTGTAGCACAGACCAGAACAGTAGTGATTGAAGAAAAAAAAAAAAAAAAACAGCCCATTTCTCCTTCTCCATCTCCATGCAACTAAATTTCATGATCTCACTTACATTATTTTGGTTTTTACTAAAGATATGTCCTGTCCTGTTTCTGCATGTGTATGCTTCTAATCTGACTGAACTACTTATGCCATACAGCCTGACACTTTTCCTTCAACAGTCCAGTTTCTCTATGCCTCCTTTGACCGAACTGTAAAGACACTAATAAAGTAGGAAAGTATGTAGCACAAAGGCCCAATTTCAAACATTCCTTTCTACATCACACTTGATGAAGACCCTTGTATTCATTGGGCATCATGAATCCATATCTTTAATATGTTCTCCAACAGATGTAAACAATCTCCCTTTATGTTCCCAAGTCATCTCAGGACCTCTGACCAGAACCGCTGCCGTAAACCTAGATTCCATCTTACCATCTCTAACTTTATATTCCATCACACTTACTCTTCCCTCAGGGTTGCCTTGTCTTGAGAGGTGGGTGATCAAACAGTAAGCAGGTGAACAGATGACAACAAAAATGTACATTGGACTATAACTGAGAAGGAAAAAAGCATTGTCAAAGAAGGTAGTAAGGATCGTACTTCAAGTGGCTACTGCATGGCATACAAAATCAGATTTTAATGAATGAACACATCAGTCAGTAAATTGATGAATGAGTGAATGAATGAAATAAACTATACCATACTTATTACTCAAGGACAGATAGAACACAGCAGCGTTCATTTTCATGTATGTGAGCACCAGTATCATAAGGCTATGATTGTTTTATAATCAAAACAGAAAAGACCACTTAAGCTAAGACTGCTTTTAAGGCAGCATGTTCCAAATGAAAAAAGATTCCATGAGTTGGGAAAGACATTTTATTTCCAGGCTTCTAAGAGAGTTCTACAATCATTAAGATCCTTAAAGTAAAAAGGAAAGAAAAAGGGAAAAGAAAGGAAAAACAGTCTTTTTAACTATTAAAAAGTAGGCAGTACTGGAAAAAAATCCTTGACATAAAAATGTGAAAATGTAGTCATAAATTCTATTCTGATTACTTTCCTAAATAAGTAAAAAGAATCATTGTGGCGGTGAGGTGACTTAGAGCTGAGAAAGTGGTGTTCGTTTTCTTTTTGAGTTATTCAGTTATTTCAAATTCAATTGGAGATCTGCATAAACCTATCAAAATAATCTTTGGATTACAAAGTCTATCTAAAAAATAAACTCAATGTGCAATTACAAAAGTAATTTTTCTCCCTTCCTTCCTGGGATAAAAAGCTTCAAAGTGGCAGTGTCCACTGAGTTTAACCCATTTAATTAGTCAACTGATTTGATTTTCAATGCTAAGTAAACTTGGAGTATGCACATCATAAATTACATTTCTTTTTAATGCATTTTGAATGAATCATAAAAATAGTTATTTAACAAGGTGTCATGAAATAATCATAATAAAGTTTTTAAAAAGATAATCAAAATTGTCTACAATCAAAAAAAAATTCATGTGCCCCATTTTTTCAAGAAAACGAGGGAAACGTTTGCAGTGAGACTCTGTAGGGTGTCTTCCCAAGTATTGCTTTGTCTGGACCTTTGGTCCTCTGTACAAGTGAAATGCCCTCCACTGAAGTTCCAATTCCCAGGAAACTAGCGGCGACTGCAGGTGAGTGCAGCATAATCACAGATCAAATGGCATCAACCCTTTATGTTCAACATGGTCCCTGATCTCATTGTGAGTGCCTAAAAGCATCTTCTAAAATAAAGGTTTGAAAGTGAATTGCCCTTTTTCTCATCAAGCCTTGAAATTTAAATAATTTTAAGACAAAATAAACTTACAGTAGGAAAAACGAGCACTTTCAATTGTCACTCTCACTTTATCCTCATAAAAATTACATAAGGAAAACCAGAGTCATGTTGGTTTTGACTATTCACTCCTCGAACTCCACAATGGTCAAGGTAGGGCATCAAGTCTATATCTAGAACATCAAGAGGTCTGACAATGCTCTTGAATTTGTCTCTCATAACTATGAGTTCACAGGTTAAATGCATATTATATAACATATTGTAAAATCATAGGCTAATCATAGGCTAGTCTAGATCCCTAATGTCCTTTTTTAGAAGATACACTGAGGAAAAGCCAGGATGTAAATCCAGAACATACAAAAAATAATTTACATGAAGTTACAGAACCTTATCTTTAAAAAACTCAAACATATTTGATTTAAATAAACAATAAGAGCAGCAGACTATAACAGATCATAAATAGGGTTATTAAAAGATCACAATAAAATTAGAAATATAAAAGGATCATTAGAAACCCTTATTTGTTCAATGTTAAGAATCAAACCCAGAATTAAAAAAGAATCTTTTTTTTATTTCAAAGGTTGCTTCATATATTGAAGCTCATATTAAAGCAACAGTACAATGTTCATAAAATATAAGTGTGATGCTGTAACATTTCGTACATGTCAGAATACTGATATTTGTATGTATACTAAAATAAGAACTTTAAAATTGTACAAATAGATACATTAAAAATGACATAGAAATAGGGTGCTCCTCACTGAAACAAGACAGTTATATCTGGCACGTATTAGTTTAGGATGAAAGTAGAAGCAAAAAGATTTACAAGGATCAGCAGTAACAAGATTGATGCTCAAGAGACATAATTGTACATTGTATTGTTCATACATTGTATGGGTTTAAGCTGGCTGGATATTATATATTTCAAGTTTAAAAATGCACTACAGATAGAGTGTCCATAGTTTAAGGCGAAATTACAGCTCAGAACTGTTTTCCTTTCTAATTTTGTGGAAGCTTCTTTGACAAATTAAAAAATAAAATAAGAGAGACTTAGATGTTCATACACATAGACGATTTCCCTTCATTGTAAGTTCACCGTTGACTTTTCCTTCATTTAAATATGTTGTGTGCCAAATGGTTTTTCTCTACTGAAGTTGATAAACAACTTCAATATTTGCTTTTTTACTGGGAAAAGGTACTTCACAGTATTTTCCACTTTGATGTCCTTGCAATTTTATTAAATGTTTCCTCTCTGTAAAACTCTGCTTGTTTTAAATGAGCCTTTCCTTGATTTAAAAAAATACCTGTTTACACATCTTCTAGATTCTTGAGAATGCCAGACACAGTTCTTAAGGCCAAATTTTTATCATTATTGTTAAGAGTCATCATCAAAAGTGTCTTTGGAGCCATACAAGTCTGCTAGTTTCTTAAAACGAGGTCCCCAGTTCTGTAGATAGTCGTAGTCCAGGTCTGAATCTGTGGTGGCAGACTCCAAAGAGCTCAAGGAGCCAGCCACGGAACCCCTGCCCTCATAACCATAGATTTGGATCGAGTCATAGGGAGGGGCCGTGGGATCATTATCTGCCTCCTGTATTCTTGTGTTGATGAAGTCATCCACATCCACACTGTTGGGTGCTGGTCGCAACCCAGGTCTAGGCATGTACTGATACTCAGGTTTGATGTCTTTGCGAGGAATAAATCCATTGATACCATCAGGATTCTGCAGGGTGGCTATGTCGAAGGCTTCAGTGTCTTCCTCACCACCTCCTTCATCATCGTAGGTTATGATGTTCTCACGGACATCCTCTTCCTCAAACACAATGAGTGGTTCTTTCTTTTGCCTCCTCAGAGTCACAAACAATACAACAATAACTGTAGGAAAAGAGAGTACAAGTCAGCAAATGTGAAACCCAGCCTCCCTGGTTACTCATCCCAGACAGTTTCTACTTCAGAACTAGAAATGGTGAGAAAGTGAAAGCCATTACAGAACTTCCAAAGAGTGCCACACTGACCTGTCTTTGTACCACCCACTCTGAGAGTATCATGCCCTGTGACCTGACAGGTTGGAACATCCTCAGTGTTCTGCCAATGAATCCTAATGCTATTTGAGAGTCCTCTTAAGGAACACTGGGGATTACTGTTTCTTGGAAGAGACGTATGCCTTTTCTTCTTATAAATGAGTATAACTGGCTCTCCCAAATTTAATATTAGAATATTAAGAGAACTCAGGACCTAACTTTTTGAGACAGAAATGTGCAGCTCCTGCCCCAAAGCCTTACTCTATAATAAAAAAGTGAACCTTATCATAAGGTTGAGAGAGGGGAAAACTATAAAAACCTTCACAAGATAAATATATTTCTTATTTGAACATAAAAAACATAGTGATGTTTAAATGCACAGGTGAAACAATCTTGTATTTTCAAGGAGAGGTATTCCATTAGGGTTGGGCACTTGGCAGAACAAGCAATCTTTTATAAGGAACACTAGACACGTCTTAATCCTTTATTGATTCCATGTCCTCCCCACCCTCCCCAAGAGACTTCCTACAATCTTTTGTTTGAAGACTCTCCCACACACTCAGCAAGACTGAAACCAAGGCTTGCAGCTGCATTTGGCAAATGAAGTGAGAGTGTCTTTGAGTTCACATAGTTCTGAGATACAGGGAGGAAAAACTGCACTTAACTCAGATTTTACAAGGTCCTCAGCACCCCATGACTTGTCTACAGCATATTCATCTTCTCAAGCCCTTCTTTTTCACATTGTATTTTTGTTTGGCTAACTAGTGTGTTTGTTTTGTTGTTGGTGGTTTATGTTTGGGTTTGTTTTTGTTTTTGTCATTCATTTAGGGAACAATTTTTGATATCCCATAAGAGATATGAAACAGGGTTCGTGCTCCATGACATCATAACATTTATTATTATATATGGGTTTATACATCTCTCTCTCCCTTCTGCATTAATTCTTGAGAGATCCTTATATCTTGTTTGGAACACCTATCCAGACTCTTTTATTACCTATAAAAATCTGCTTCCAGAGTTTATTCATGTCTTCTAGGATTATGTGTCTGACATTCTTGAGTAATGTCAGACATTCTGTAACCCATGTCCATAATACCTTATTTCCCAAGCATAGTATGCTTGTTTGATTGTGAATTCCTTCCTGAGACTCTGTGAATTCATCAACATACAAATTTTGAACACATCTTTCTCTATCTCTCAGGATTTCCTGTAGGGTCTGACTCCCAGATCTCACCCAGTAACTGTTGAACCAACCTCGCTACCTCCTTCCTATGGAGGTCGTCCTATACATTCCTTCCATAGGAGATGTATACTTGACATCAGATGCCTTGGTTTGAAGTCTAATGGTTCTGTAGATGATGAATCCTACCCCACTAGCAACTGCAGTAGAAGCTCATAGGCATCACCGTAAGCCAAGACATTGCAGATTGGATGTTGCATATGATAATTAGAATGTCACAGTTCAGCTTGTGCTGGCTGAGATGCCTCTTCATCCATCTATCACAGCAATAGTTACTCTTTTCAGCTTCACTGCCCCTAATCTTTCTCCATCCATTTTTTTTTTTTCTGGCACAGGAGTCTTTAATTTTATCTTCTTAATGTAGTATTCTTTTTTTTTAAATTTTTTATTAATTACACTTTATTCATTTTGTATCTCCCCATAAGCCCCTCCCTCCTCCCCTCCTGATCCCACCCTCCCTCCCCTTTCTACATGCATGCCACTCCCCATTTTTATTTTTACTTTTTAAGAGAAATCTCCCTCATTCCCCACGTTTCTGCCTACATTTCAGCTACAAAACTGTCTGAACTGTCCCTCTATCTCAGAGATGGCATCTGCCCTATAGTCCTATGATACCCTGTAAACTACACATCATGAGCTTCCTCAGCCTCTTCTGGCAAAATTTTCCAATTCACATCCTCAACCCACTGTGCAATAGAGTTCAAGAGAAGTATCACACCTTGTAGTTTGTTTTAAACTACGTGAATGCACACAATACCATCCTTGTAACCATCATGCACTGGGTAAATTTGCTGAAGGATGGTCATTGGTTATGCCATGTACCACAGCTCTCCTTACCTAGAAGAATGACGATGCAGGCAAGGATGGCAATGAGTGCTCCAGTGCTCAGGCCAGCATTCAGGATGTAGGCCTCAGCATTACAGGACAACAGTGCCCCATTCACGTCACACCCACAGACTTTGATAGTGAGGGTATTGGTGCTACTCATAGGCGGGATGCCACCATCACTGATCACAATGGGCAGGAGGTAAATGTCCTGCTTCTGTCGACTGAACCCTCCACGTCGGGCATATACACCTGCCGTGTTATCTGTTTGGGGAAGAGAGACAGGGTCTGTTTTCATCACAGGACCATACCAGTCACAGTCACTACAGCTTGCAGACATTGAAGACATGTTTTCTTATTACCAAAGCCAAAGTTAGAACCCTTCTCACTTGTTCATTCTTCTAGATGTTTATAGTGGCCATGGACAAAGCATGATAGGATCACAGAATTATCCCTATTTTTTTGGAGGGATTGGAAAATGGAGAAATTGGTTTTTTAAGGTTTGTCCTTTCTTGGTTTGTGTTTGTATTTTCTAAGGAAATTCCACATCCTTCCTCAAGCTTCACCCAATTCACAAATCCACTCATGTGCCCTAGGGAACATTCTTCAATAAAGTGTAAATACTTGATTAACCTTGCAAATGAGTTTCTCTGAAACCCAAACAAACATCAGCAACTAATTCATTAAGCATGATACCCAGTCCTGATTCAGCAGTTCAGCTCATTCATGTTGCACAGTCCAAGCCTGCAAAAAACACTGTTTTCTTTATCTAGACTTAATCATGTTTCCAAGTTAACATGCTTTTACCTCCCGAATGAACCAGTTAAGCCCACTATGAAGAAATTACCTGTGTTCCAAGCACTCATTTCTTTCCCACCTGCCTCGACTTTTCTTGCCTCAGATAGCTGGTTTTAAATCATGAAAGTTGGACATCTGGCTCAAAAATACACCCCAAATTCATCCCTTAATGATGCCTCCTGGACTTCTCCATTACCCATGTCCATTGTGACTCATCACACTGTATATTCCTATTTCTATAGTACGTATTTCCATGGAAGCCATCCCTTAAAAATCCCTCCTGAACCTGTCTGCTACCCCAGTCCATTGTGACTTATCACAGTATATATTCCTCTTTCCTTAGAAGTACATATTCTACATATCTCTGAGGATTTGTTGACATAACCAATTTGACCTCAATGAGATTGGGGATTTCTAGAGAGTATGGGATTTTATCTGATTCACCGCAGGCTTTTTACTGTCAGACACACAGCAGACATTTAATAAATATTTGCTGAGCAAACAGTGAAACTAGATCCTGGGAAAAGTTTAACCAAAATTCCAGATGTTGGCTTTCATATTTCTTCATGTTTTATAACTTATATTCCCCAATGCTTCCTCATCATGTTCACTCTACAGGCAACAACCAAATACAGGATATATTACATAGTGGGAAAACATTGGTTAAAAAGGGTGGGAGTGGGAGGGAATGAGGGAGCTGGATACAGCTGGGATACAGAGTTAATAAAATGTAACTGATAAGAAAAAAAATAAAATTAAAAAAGAAGAAAAGCATAAAAAAATAAAGTGGAAATTTCACATGCTCGATCACCTTGATCTGTGGGTATGGCCTGTCCATTTGCAGGTTGAGAAGCAATAACTTATAACAAAGGGAATGCTACTACCTGGCAAGCTTAAAATAGGTTGATAGGCCATAAATTTGTTCCTACAGAAGAAAAAAACCATGAAACCAAAAATAAAATAAATATTTTTGTTATAAACACACACACAATCTATCTATCTATCTATCTATCTATCTATCTATCTATCTATCTATCTATCTATCTATCTATCTTTGGCCTATTTGGTAGATCGGGTCTTATATAAGGTTGAACACACAGTCTGAGTAATGCTGAAGGTGGGCCATATTTACTTACTGACTTTGGCAATCTTATGATAATGTTTTCTTAGCCTTTGCACTGCCAAAATCTCAACCTAGTCAAGGCACTGCTTCTTTTATTTCAACAACTTGTGGGTTTTGTGTTATTGGTATACCCTGCTTTTGTCATTGGAGAAAAATCATACATACTACTTAAAATATGATGGAAAGTAAACTAGACAAAGAGAAGTTATTCTCCCGATGATGCTCTTCTGTTCAGCGTAACATCATTATCCCTCACTTAGTAATTAAATGCATATGTCTAAAGTAAATTATTTAAAGACATTGTCTCATTTCTGGTTTTCTGTGTTCAAGTAAAACTCTCACAACTAAAAAATTACAATATTTACTCAAGCTTAATGTCTTGAAATATTATTATAGACATTATGAACAAAATCAATATTAAAAGTTCATGAACATAAGCAAATTAATAAAATATTTTGGTCAGAACAACTGTAATATGGGTGATCTTCACAGTGGACCTTGAGTTAGCTTAGCAATGCAGGTTCTACTCTGGTACCATGACAGAATAGCTGAAGATAATATGAAATGAGCATGTTATCCTTTTGTTTTTATAAAGTTTTGAAGTGCATAACTTAAAATCTATTTTCAACAACCCATCCACACAAGCTTGCCTCTTCAGAACACAGAAGTCAGGCTTCTACAGGGGAGCAACTGAAACTCAAACACTAGCGTAAAACACTTCTGAAAACATCAGCAGCATGTGAATCCAAGATGTGTCATCCCATGTAATTCCAGCTGCTCTCAGAAACACTGATATTGCAGAAAAGCTCATCAGAGTTCTAGGTTGGCTGAATCAGCTCCAGTCTCTGAGTGATACAGCAGCAGGATCCTGAGAGCTTCATTTTAAATCTCTTCTAGTAAAGAATGTTTATGCACACAGAGATAAGTTTCGATTCAGGAGAGAGGAAAGAAATAGGCTTTGAGTTTTCCAGAAAAACTAATTGCAGGTTTCAAAGATGAATCTTTTTGGTTTTGTTTCTGTTTTTTCTCCTAACTAAAGCCTCACTTACTCATCTTTAAAAGCAGGAGATCTATTTATATTCCTCATGAGATATTACTAGAACTAAATAATGACATATACTCCATTGATTGAACCACTGAATCTGCCAACCAGAAACTTAGTGCACAATGCCAAATCCATCCATGGGCCTTAATAAAGGGTGATGGTCACAGACAGGAGACTCATCTACCAAACTGACCTAACACTGAAATGATACAAGTTGCTTGAATCCATAAAGTATTTTAGCGTGCACATTGCCCACCTCCCACAGGAGTCTGATCTTTTCACAGATGATCACTTCTGAGCACCAGAGCCCATGATGATATTTCTTATGATACATTCACAACATGGTCAGAAACAGACAGTATGACCAGAAACAAATGAAAATCAGTTCTAAATGCACTTGTGGGGAAAGACACAAGCAATAGTTAAACACCTTTCTGGGAACAAGTGCTGCATTCTAAGAATGACCATGTACACTTTTCATCAGAAATGTCCTTAGGTTGGATTTATAAAAGAACAAGAAGAGGTTAAATCTGCGCATATTAACAGGAAAGGATATATTTCTACATGGTAACTAAGAGGAACCATAAAAAGATGAATATTGAATTAATTTTAAATGTTCCAGTTTGAGACTTCCCAGATTCTTTTCCTATTTATGAAAAGTCTGTAAAGAGAAAAAAACAGTCAGTTTTAAGGCTCAAATGGAAGTAGTTCACATCTCAAATCTTCTCCATATTTGGTATCTGATTTTATACATGAAATTAATATATTTAGGATTAATGTTGCTTCCATTCACAAAAGTACTTCAGTATGGTGTCGGCCTGTTGAGCCTGCCAGGAAAATATTAATTCTTTTCTGGAAATCCTTCTTTTTTAGTAGGAGACTAATGAGAATAAGAAACTCATTGGCAAGGATATTAAAGTGAATTCTTGGAAATATCACGAAAGCTTCAAATGCAACTGCCTACACGGAAGTGCTTACACTTCATAAGCAGGAGACTGGTTTGTGCTTCAGTTCTAGGCTATCTATTTTTCCAGGATAAGAAAATGTTTTTAAAACAGCTTGGCTTTTCATTCCAATGCTCACTTTTTTCAACTTTAAGTGCAGGTAGATAACCAGTTCTACTATGTTCAAAGCAGATGCTGAGACTCTTAACTAAACTTTTGGCAGAGTGCAGGGAATCCTATGAAAGAAGGGGGAGATAGTGGGAACTGGAGATGACAGGAGCTCCACAAGGAGAGCAAGAGAACCAAACAATCTGGCCACAAGGGTCTTTTCTGAAACTGATACTTCAACCAAGGACCATTCATGGATATAATCTAGAACCCTTACTCAGATGTAGCCCGTGACAGCTCAGTATCCAAGTGGGTTTCCCTAGTAAGGGAAGCAGAGACTCTCTCTGACATGAACTCAGTGACTGGCTCTTTGATCACTTCCGCATGAGGGGGTACCAACCTTGCCAGGTCACAGAAGAGGACAGCGTAGCAAGTCCTGATGAGACCAGACAAGCTAGGGTGAGATGGAAGGGGAGGAGGACCTTCCCTATCATTGGACTTGGAGACGTGCAGGAGAGGAGATGAGAAAGGGAGGGTATGATTGGGAGGTAATGAGGTAGGGAAATACAGCTGGGATACAAAGTGAATAAACTGTAATTAATATTAAAAAATAAAATTTAATAAAAAAACTTTCTTCCCACTTAGGCAAAACTTTGCAAATGTTACCATTGTTTGCTAGTATATGTCATGCACAGATTGTAGTGTTTCTATAAATAGAGAAAATAAATTCAGGTTTCAAAATTTTCTGTCTAAAACATGGACTGTTAATTACATGGTGCTTTTACCTGCACAGTTTTTCAGTATACTAACAAAATCCAAAATTTCTTAAAGATGATGGTCTCCATGGCACCAGGTTGGTATGCTAATATACGTGTGATGATGAGTGCAAGATGGAGAGAGACATAAAATATGACAGTAAATGGGAAAATTATAGTGGAGAAATAGTGCTTGATGTTGGGCTGCACTGGATAGCAAATCAGGATAATCTGAAATGCATTCCCTGAAATGGGCATTGTCCTTGCATGTTAAAATGTGAACAAAGGAAGCATGGCAACAAAGGACTGGGACATCATTATCAAGTCACTAGCAGATTCAATATTTTTTACTTTCTATTGGGCTCCAGCTTCCTTAGGACAGGCAAAGCTCTATCATAATACACTTATACATGCATACATAATAAGTATGTGTATACATGCATGCATACATACATATACATATATACACATATATAAGTATACACACATATATGTATATTATGTATACATATATATGTATATGCGTATGTGTGCATATGTATAAAGAGAGAGGATGTATGTGACCCAAGAGTCTTTGGGAAGTTTTAAGCTTTAATAATTTTAGAAAGCAGTCTGCTACACAATTACAAAAATAACATTAGAAAGTTTAATTTTACAGAATAATTTTATGCTCATTTAAATTTCTGAATTTTAAATAATTTTCCTTAATTTGGTGCACCAACCTGATTGCCATTATTGGTCTGAACGTCTTAAATATTAGAAATTAAAAATGCGAAGTCTGTAGTGTACACATGTGTGTCACTAGTGTTCGAAGATGAGCTTTTTGGCCCTATATACTTTCTCATTTTCTTGACCTTTTAAAAATACACCAGGGGCTATCCTTCTAGCTGTGGAGAATTTGTATTCCCAGACCACAATAAACTAAATGCTTATGGCGTCCACAAAACAGGGTTCAGGAGATTTGTTTCATTGTTTTGTTGACCCCTGTGTGTCTGTAGTGGTCTGTGCATTGTTGGTTGAACAAATGATTACATGTGGTTCAACAACTTTTTTTTTTTTAAACTGGGTGTGGGTTGTATGTGAATGTGCCTGTGAGTGCATGATTGTAGGGGTGTGTGCCTGTGTGTACATGACTCTACAGGTATGTAGGATGGTTTGGTGTGTGTGTTTCAATGAGAGCGTGTCTGTGTGCATGACTGTAAGTGTGTGTGTGTGCACCTGTGTGTGCATGGCTGTAGAGTATGTGTCTTTGTTTGCGTGACTCTAAGGGGATGAGGTAGAGGTGGTATGTGTTTCTGTAAGCCTGCTTTTGGTTTAGGGTTGCTTGCATGCCTGCACAGGTTAGTAGAAGATGCAGGTGGTGTTATCCTACCATTTGCCAGTTTATTCCCCTGAGTCATAACTCCTCATTAAACCTAAAGGATTTCTCTTCTAGCTAGGCTGGCCAACGCACAAGTTCCCAGGGTCTTAGCCTCTCGGTCCTGCAGCACTGTGTTTACAGGAAGACAAGAGCATCTCAAGCTCTTTTACGTACTTGCTGAGGACTCAGACTCAGGTTCTTTTCTTGTACAGCAAGTATTCATATCCACTTTGTCATCTGCCCAGCTCCTGCCAGGCTACTCTAAACGATCTGGCATTTTTATGCTGTTATTTTACTGATTCACTAGTATAAAACTAATTTCCACTCTATCTTCTCACATGACTTACTTTCAAACCCAATCTGCCCTACGCCACATTTATCTAGATTGTACACGTTAGCTCTTTTCTTTTTTTCTTTTCTTTTCTTTTCTTCTTTTCTTTTGTTGCTCTGCTGCCCAAGATGGCCTAGATGCTTCAATTGCCTCGGCCTCCTAAAGGCTGGAGTTACACGCATGAAACACTACATCCAGCTACAGATACTCCTCTTAGTTACTGTTTTGCCTTTTAATCATATTATCCCTTTATTACTGTTAAGACTGAAGTCAACTGGGCAACCTTTATTGAGCTTTTAATTTGGGTAAATGCCACACCTTACTGCTTTTACATACAATTTCCCTAACCATTATTCAAAATTTCTACTTAACCCCTCCCCTTTTATAAAAAAACTGAGAAACAAAGAAACATTTTTCAAGATAACATGAAAATACACATAGAAACTTTATTTACATTCTCTAACTTTTACTGTATTTCTTGTGTCCACAGCTTATCTTTGAATAGTATATGGCTGTATGCCAATTGAGCCAGTTTCCCTTTATCAAGTTCTTCTAACACAGATGATAAATTAAGGGAATTCCATTATAGATGAAAAACCAGAGGGTCTCAGGTTCTAGAAATCAACAAAACGAAGAAACAAAAACAAACAAACTGAACAATCTAAGATCTTGGGACTGGAGAGATGGCTCAGTGGTTAAGAGCCCTGTCTGCTGTTCCATAGGTCCTGAGTTCAATTCTCAGCAGCCACCTGGTGACTCACAACTATCCACACTGCTATGCTTACTCTGCAGTTGTACATGCACTCAGAGACTCATATGGATAAAACAAATAAATCTTTAAAAAAAAGACAATCTAAGATCTTTGTTTCAGAGAGACAGAAAAGGAATCAAACACACATGCAGACTTCTCTTCCCATAGCATTTTCATAAAACCACAGGCACATGCAGCCTTTGAAAACTGTGCAAAAACCAGATTAAATCTTTTATTTTAACAGTATTTGATATTGAAGGGAAAGCTAAAATAAGGTAAATTCTAAAGAAAATTGCCTTTAAGTACCAATATAAAAGATGACTTAAGACTGATGGCAGCAATTGTTTCCAGAAGAAACAAGAAGCTGTGCACTCCTGGGGTGGGAGATTGTTCTGGAGGAGCTACAAAATTAAAAACACCATAAAAGAAACATGGTAACAATAATTGCCTGTGTGTAGCTACCTATGAGACATCCATGTGTTCATTGACTGTTGGCATTGACAGGACATGAATAGTTACAGTTTTTTTTACCTTTTTTATGCTACACTAATTTAAGACAGTTATTCAATTTTCTTCATACTGGAGGAGTGCAAAAATTCAGAAAAAATGTACTATGTAAGTACTTTATACATAAACACAAGAATAGGAACCATGAACTCAGTGGAACACCAACTTTTAGAGACATATAAGACATCTAAAGAGATTATGCCAATTGGTTAAGACAGTGGCCAGAGGGAACTTGGAAAGAATGTATCTAAGATACCCATTGACTTTGTTTACTCACAACCATTAAGGAAAACAGTACACTAGCAATGGAGTTAATCAGTAGAATGGAAAAAGTAAAAATCCCCCAGTTTCTACCATACATGATGCAAGAGATAATAATGATGATGGTAAAATGTTCTTGGACATGGCCAGTCACGAGCGAAATTTATGAAATGACTGACAAACAAAAGGACACATAATATGCCATAAATAAAAGGCTGAAATTTAAAGCAGACACAGAAAGAAGAAAAGAAAAAGGTGAATAATGTTGTTAATTTTTTAAAAATATTTATTTATTTATTGTTTAAACAGTTTCTACCTTCATGTCTGCAGGCCAGAAGAGGACACCACATCTTACTATAGATGGTTTAAGACGTAGAAATGTGAATGGCCAACTTGTAGGAATGAAGGTGAGGTGAGGGTGAGCTGTTTATTGCTGAGAGATGACCCAGTATGCACAGATAAACAGTATGTACTGTTCTTGCAGAGGAACTAAGATTTGTTCCCAGCACCCACATCAGGCAGCTCCTAACCACCTGTAACTGTAGCTCAAGCAGAAGAGCACATCTCTGGCCTCTGCAGGCAAAACATTTCCATATACATAAACAACTATTTAAAAATTAAATTTTAATAGAGTAAAAATGAAACTGATGGCAATGTGTATACATTTCACAAATGATGAAAGGAACTGGAATCATGAAATAATATTTCTATTTTATTTGTCAGTTAATGACTAAAAGTGATGCTATGTGAGATTAGTGTGTATATGAGAAAGTCAGATTGAAGTGACTTTCCTCATGCTTTCACAAATCAGTGAAACATTTCCAGCAGTTTATTATGATAAATCTAAGTATGTTACATGAAAAAAAAAACAAACTTTAAAAAATAAGTTTTTGATCTACTCAATATATCCTAAGAGTTTGTCCTAACAGAGTTAGTCATATAACCGTCACCGTTGTGAAAAAGCAATAAATTTAGAAGAAGACAGGGAACAGACCAGGAGCCTTCCACAGAGGGCTTCTGAAAGACTGCCCAGCACAGTATCAAAGCAGATGCTGAGACTCATACCCAAACTCTGGGCAAAGTGCAGGGAATCTTAGCAGAAGAGGGAGATAGAAATACCTGGAGGGGACAGGAGCTCTACAAGGAGACCAACATACAGAGGCAAAAAATATGGGCCCAGGGCATCCTGCAGTGACTGATGAATCAACCAAGGACCATGTGTGGAAAGGATTTAGACCTCCTGTTCAGAAGTAGCTAATGGGCAGCTCAGTGTCCATGAGAGTTCCCTAGTAAGGGGAGTAGGGGCAGTCACTGGCATGAACTACATTGCCTGCCCTTTGATCAACTAGCCCTGGAGAGGTGGCCTTACTAGGACACAGAGAAAAGAGGATCCAGACTTTCCTAATGAGACCTGATAAGGTAGGGTCAGACAGTAGGAGAGAAGGACTTCCCCTATCAGTGGATTAGGGGAGGAACTTGAGCGGGGGAGGAGGAAGGGTAGGACTGAGAGGAGATGAGGGAAAGGGCTACACTGGAATACAAAATAAATACATTTTAATTAATAATAATAAAGTAAAAATTGCAGAAAAGACAATAGCTAAATGTTCTTTAGTGAACACGATCATAGCTAGAAGGCATTGACATCAGCATTCTGAAGCAGATAGAAATATATGACATGCCGAGTGAAAAATAGATATATTGTTTAAGGTTTTTTTTATTTTAAAAATAAAAAGGAAACAGCTAGAAGGAAATTCAAAACAACAGTGATTGCTTTTGAGAATACACCATCTTGTTATATTTAATCTTATTTCTGCTGTGTATGTTTTATAATTTCTCTACAAAGGATAAGTATTAATTATGCAACAGAAAAACATCATAAAAGTTTTTGCAAATATATTTAACTACAATTATCATGGCTATGATTGTGAAATGAAAATCAAAGTCTTTTTTTGTATTTTCTCTTCATGCATTTTTTGGATCCTAGACTGATGTACAGAACTGCAATTCTTTTTTTTTTTTTTAAGGTTCTTATTTAACTATGGAGTAAACAAACATGGACGAGAATTAACTCCAAAATACCATGGTTTTCTACATAATTTCCAGCCTATCACATGCACCAAACAATAACTTCCAAATATTTAGACTTAATTTCATGACTGACTGGGAGTATGACCTTGGACAGATCACTGCTTTTTGGTAATTCATGTTCTTGCCTCAATTCAAATTGTGATTACAGACATACAACATATCCTCATAGGCTCTTTAAAGAATTGGGAGCAGTCCTGTTAGGCCACAGAGGACGACTTTGAAGCCAGCCCTGAAGATACCTGATAAAAAAGGGTCAAATGAAAGGGGAGGAGGTCCTCCCCTATCAGTGGACTTGGAAAGGGGCAGGGAGGAGACCAGGGAGGGAGTGTGGGGTTGGGGAGGGAATGAGGGAGCAGGATACAGCTGGGACACAGAGTTAACAAAATGTAACTAAAAAGAAAAATAAAATTAAAAAAAAAAAAAAGAATTGGGTGAAACTGGATCTGAAAAGAGTTTATAAGCCAGTGAAGAGCCGGCTAGATGAGAGGGATTATTCCCTGTCTTTTTCATCCTTGTACATTTCTTATCCATTATGCATTTCTTGTGTTTTTAGAAATGTCATAAGTCTGTTGTTTTCAAAGCAAATGCATGACAACGCCTCAGTGGACTGGCTCATTATCTGCCCAAACAACTCCATTCTAGCATTAACAGCTGAGGATGGACTTACATGTTGAAGTACCATTCCTGTTCTACTTTCTCGATACCTGCTGATCCAGCTTTGAAGCTGAGATTGCAGGATGGGGTAAGATGAAATAAAAGGCTGATTTGTATTAAGATGCTTTCCCTCTTGTGTTTCTAAAGATGCTTAGGATGACTTTTTGGCAAACACAATAGTGATTATTTACATGGCATAATGGAAGTAAACACTCAAGGAGAAAGTAACTTGTACTCAGCATGCACCAAACCATTATCTCGTGTTTTCTCTGGAAAATAGTCTCTGCCGAGAAATTCGGTAACTCAGTAGGCTATTAATAGGATATGGAATGTGATTATTCCTTTTGGATTACTTCAATATGTAATTACTTTTAGGAGCCAGCAGAAAGAAACTCTATTAAATGATAATTATAGAACTGTATTTGCTTTAAGGTTCTGTAATAGCACTAAACATGGGAGTTTTCATTAACTGTTTGCCATAGTTAATAAAGTAATTTTTCTTAAGAAGTAGCAATTCTCTGCAACGGTATAGCTCAACAGTAGGATTAGTCTCCTAAAAGAGAGGGCAGGAGAGAAGGATTGCATGCTTGCCAGGCTCATTGGTGGTAATATAATCTCTGTGAAATTATAGATGGCATTCACAAGGTACTGTCGCAAAATAAAATACTCATAAACCTCTGGAGAACAATATGCCACAGTACAGTATTTACAGAGGGTAATGGAGACAAAATATGATTTCACATTGGAAAAAAAAAGAGAGAGAGACCAAGCAGGTGATGAAGCTAAACCAGCCTACCAAGCAAAGCCTAGAATAGCCTGCTGTTTGCAGGAGACACACTATAAATGCAGATCTTGCTGGGAATAGAGTGAGGCATTAGACTTCAAATGTAATTTGAGGATTATATCAACACAGAGATAAAAATATGAGCACAAATATTTGAGAAAAGAGACCATAAAAGCATCAGAGACATAACAAACGTGAAATTCCCCAGAGATTTCTGGACAACTGATCACGACTCCTCACTGCTGACAAAAGGTGAGTGAAAACTGACGTTAATACTGAAAGGCAAAAACAAAACGAGCTGTCAATCCAGAGTAGTATGGGAAAGATGGAAAGTGGTAATAGTAAAGGCAAGGATTCTCTTGTACTAAGATACAGACATACAGATATCTTAGAAAGCCTCACAAAATCTCTATGTATACCTCTCTCAACTTAGCTAAGTACACATTATATTAGGTTCTCATCTGCACTCCAGTCTCTCCATACTGAAGAAACATCTTATCAAAAGTGAGTTGCTATAGTAGTCTCTGTGCCAACTGAATATTTGTCACCTTTACTAAAAACTCCTGCCTACATAGTATTTTCCAAAATCATTCCTCTCTCTCTCTCTTTCTCTTTCTCTCTCTCTCTCTCTCTCTCTGTGTGTGTGTGTGTCTCCACATCATCTTCTGTACTGTGGATTGAACCATTGAACTTAGTGCCTTTTGCATAGCATGTAAACACTCTAAGGGTCAGCTATATCTCAAGACCTTTTAGTTAATTTTATTTTAACTAAACAGATTCTTATTAAGTTATATAAGCTTTCCTTGAACCCACTCTGTGGTTCAGGAAGTCCTTGAATTTGCAATCCTCCTGTCTCAACCTTCAGAGCATGGGCAATTATAGACCTGTGTGCTAGGTCTGGATCAATTGTTTCTTGAATGAGCTTATTGTTGTACATAAAGCCAAAAATTTGGAAGAAAATTCCTAGGTTAAGGTCAATAAATAAAAGTATGCAAATGAAAGATGCTATTTGGAAATGGTACGGTCATTTTTAAAGTGATCCCTTGCATTACTGTAAGGTCCCTTTGAGACATGTCTGCATATGACTTGCCTAGGTTTGTTTGAGAAAGTAATGTATTGGGAGAGAAAAGCCCTTTGTCACAATATCTAGTGCATTTTCTCTCATAAACTCATATTGATCTATGCTTAATTTATAAGATCCATAATTAAATGTTCTAGGCAGTTCACAAAATATTAAAATATGTCAGCATTCCCCCCAGATCCAAGTAGCATAGCAATATTGCTCCATTTTAATATCAGCACAGAAAGAAGTTAAAGCAGTAGCATCTAACTATTTTCTATTTGGATGGTTATCTTTAGACAAATTGTTAAATTGTTTTATGCTTCATTTTCCTCATCTGTAAAATGGGAATGATAATAATAACCCCTGCCTGTGGTGAAATAAAAATTGAGTGAACACAATAGGGGAGGAATCTCAATATGGTGCTAGGGTCATGGCATGGCGACTGGCACTATGGTACTGATGGCAGTCCTAACGGTGATGGGAAATTAACAATGTCCCTTTACTTTAGCTTGAGATCTCTGTTCTTAGTCTGTTCTTAGTCATGAGGAAAGCAACACACCTACGTGTGTTTACATGGACAGCTTGGGGCTATTACAACACCTACATCAAGAAGGCCTACCTCTGTTTCCCATCATGGATAATGGCATTGCTCACTTCATTTCCACATGCTGACATTTTCATAGGTTTACAAATACAATCTTCACTGAGAAGAAATGCTCAGAGCAAAGCAGTATGGTCTGTGAATCAAAACGATCACTTACTCTTTGTCCCTCTTTCTGCCACTAATTCTGTGCCCGGATTGTGTCACCTTAGGTCTATATAATCAAAATATCATCTTCTAACAATCTGAAAGTCTGTAACTTCCTTGACTGACAGAATGAGAATCAGGTATTGCATTGAATGCTATCTTTTTTTTTTTCCCCCTGGAATGGACAAACAGTGCTTCACTTTAACTCTTTCTGGTAACTATTTTTGGAGGGGAAGGCCTCTGTGTGAAAGATTATGCTGCCTTACAAAGTTGAACTAATCTCTTTTAATGCTTTACTTGATATCAATATTCATAAAACCATGCTTCCCCTGAAGGGTTTATCAATCTCTTTTAAATATTAGATAAATGGAGTTGTTTGCATATTGACCCTGTAAGCTTTCCCACTTGGTTTTCCTGCTGCTTCATGAATATCAAAGCTAATACAAAAAAAAAAAAAAAAAAAAGAGAGGAAAATAAAATTAGATTCACTTATTCATATGTATCAAATGAGGCCCTGTGTTAAAGCAGAAGTGGCATTATTATTCCTTGTTTATTCCTCAACAGAAAAGCATTATTATGTTAGTGAAAATATTTGTGCTGTGCAATGTGAAAGGCATTTGTTTTCCATTTCTACTTCTATGTATGCATAGGAACTATGGTACAAACCTCTGTTGTCTCTTACTGTGAAATTTGGGTTGTGAATGATTTCAGGGGGTAGGCTGAAGATAAATCTTGGTCCATTGGCTGTGTCGTCCTGGTCATCTGCACTAACTGTGACTATTGGCTGAAAGAAAAAGGCGGCTCATGAATAAATCATGATGAGATCGAAACATCATTAATCCAGAATTTCCTAGCAGGCTAAAATGTCTGATTTCTAACACCTCATGAAAGCAGTACCAAGGCATAAAAAATTCATGGACAGAGGGAGGTAACTTGAGGTGATTATTAAAAACAAACAAACAAACAAACAAAAATCTCTATTTAAAATCATTGCTTTTGGCCAGGACTTTGGGAAGCCAGCATTACCTGATTGGAAAGTGGCTTGGTCTGATCGCTCTCACAGATAAAGCCTTCATAAGGGGCAGCAAACTTTGGAGCATTGTCATTGACATCAAGAACCCTTATGGCCACCAGGACTTTAGCTTCCTGATGTCTGTTGTCTGGGAAAAGAGAATTCAGACAGTAAGGAAATGCCAAGTAAGAGTGTGTAATAGCCTGTGCTAATCCTGAGGGAACAAGCTTCTGCCACCCACATGGGCAGTTCTGAGAAAAGCATCACTATGGTTTGGCTAGGAAATGTACAGACACACTCATATCTTTACGAGTCAGTTTTTAGTTCTTTGTGGAATGATTAGATCCAGGGGGCTCTGGAGTAATTAAGTACATATTGATGGCTTCATAATGTTGTGACATTAGTGAGAAAATAAGAAAAAGCAGAGAATAGGGTCAAGTCAGAGGGCGGAAGTCATGCAGGCATGCTTCATGCCTACCAGGAAGTGAGTACCTTGCCCTGTAGTATATTGCCTACAGTAATGCTCCTTACAGGCATACAGGGATGGAGCAAGTTTGACCATGGGGTGACACCCTGAATCTGTGGATAAAACTAAATTCCTCTTCTCTTTAAGTTATTATCCTGGGTACTTCTTACAAAGATGAGGGAAAAAAAAACCTTATACATGATTTTTTATTTATTTTTTTTATTTCTTTGACACAAAAGCTATCTCAGATGAGAAGTGTGTGAAATTCTGTGGAAGGGTTTCCGGGATAAATGTTACTCTGAAACCAGGGAATAACAAAGCATTTTCTTGCTTTGGTTAAGAATGACTCTAGAGGTTGCTAATGCAACCTGGTCCTGTTAAAAAATAGTTTATTATCGAGATTCTCAAAGTGGGGTCCCAAGAGCAAATCCACTTGGTCATTTGTGACCCATATAAATTTATTGGACTCTAGTAAGATTCTATCGAATCAGAGGCTCTCGCAATGGGTTCAAGGACCTTTGTTACAACACAGCAGCCATGAGATGTGTTGTGAGAGCCTGCTATTTGATCATGTTCAAGTTTTAAGTGTTAACACCTATGCAAAATGCCACGAGTCTTGAGTGCAAGGCTGTTGTTTAAAGTATAACATGATGACCGGAAGCTGTAAACTACTGGAGGCTGTAAGCCATTCTCTGATAGCTCTTCTTGCTTCTCAAGATGACTGCATCTGGAGTTAACTAAAACCCAAAAAACTGGGCACACTGACAGATTTTTTTTTTCTTATTTAAGTAATTTGAAATGGGAAAACACACTTCTAGTCAGAATCTTTAAGGTAGGAAGAAAAGCCTTTAATGCAGATCCATTAAAGTGGAAAGAGCTATCTTTAATCTGGACAACACCTTTTGCTAGTGGCCTAATTAAAGTATATGGAAAAAGGAAGCTCTTTCTCCTTGCCTACTTGCTCTCACTCTCACTAGCGTGTTCATTCCTTCACTGGCATCAGAACCTATATCTTTGGGATTTTGGTGTATTCTGGAGACTAGATGAGACATCCAGCTACATAAACTTTCCATTTTCATTTACAGGCAGTCATATTTGGATTAGCTGTCAGTCAATGTAATAAATTCTATGTCAATGTATACGTACAGAGAGGGATTAATTCTTCAGGTTCTGATACTCTAGAAAATCCTGACTCATACACCATCCTTCTGAGTATATCTTCAAAGAAAAATAAAAACATTTCTACTTGACTAATTATCTTTCTAGATACATAAGTAAAAATAAAGCTTAAGAAAATAAAAATAAAACAGGGTAAAACAGAATTCTACTGCTCTAAAAATAAATAAATAGATAAAATGTAACAACAAAATGACTCCTAATGCCATTCTGCTATCCTCATAGATCAGAGCCTCGCTCAAGCGTCATCAGAGAAACTTCCCCTTGCAGGAGAGTGGCACAAATATAGAGACCCAGAGCCAGGCATTATGCATAGACTGAGAGACCTTGGGTCCCTCAGCCCTGAAAGGGATATCTGTATCAAATCCATCTCCCTAGGGTCCAGGGAACCCCGCAGGAAAAGAAAAAAGAAATAAAAAGAAAAAATAGAAAGCAGAAGCAGTGTAAAAGCCAGAGGGCTTGGAGGACACCAAGAAAACTGGACCCTCTAAACCAAAATGATCAAAATTCATATGAATTCACAAAGACAGAGGCAGCATGCGGAAGGTGTAAATGGGTTTGCACAAAGTCCTGTATGTTTTTATTATGGCTTCCAGTTTATTGTTTTTAGGGGATTCCCAAGTGTGTGAATGAGTAAGTATCTGATTCTTGTGCCTTCGCATAGGCTCTTTTTTATTCTGTTGGTTTGTTTTGTCCAAGTCAGATGTGTTAGTTTTTGTTTTATCGCACTATATTTTGTTATTATATTTTATTATCTCTTAGATAACTGTTTGTTTTCTAATGGGAGAAAAAAGAGAGTGGATCTCAATGGAACTGAGAGAAAGAGAGGAAGAAAAAAAAGTAAAATCAGGATATTTTATTTGAGGAAAATTCTTTTCTCAATAAAACAAGAAAAATTTCTAAAACAAAGCAAACAAGAACCCATCTTAGCAATTTTATTTTATAGACTAGAGTCAGAAGAAGTAGTATTTGGTAAAGCCAAATCAAAGCCTCTAGGAGAATACTTACGGATTTCGGCTGCAAAGACAGAGATGTTGAGCCAGGCAGTTTCCTCTCTATCTATAGGTTTTGTAGTTTTAATAAAACCATCTTCTGGATTAATCGTGAAAAACCTGTCGAGGTCAGTATGACGATCAATTGAATACCTAAGCAGAGTACAAATGAGGTAATTAGACCAAGATATTCAGAGAAGCTTACTATTTGAATATTTTTTCCATGTTATATTTAAAGCAATTGCTTTTTCAACTGATCTCCTGAGTTTTCTTTTTAATCAAATTTACTTATCAAACTTCACACATGAATCTTTTATAGAAATCATTTTGGCACATAGGACTTCTTTATGCAGAACAATGAATGAAAACACTGCTTAGCATATTTGATTGAGAAGTATAATAATGGTTTGCATATTTCTCCATATTTACTATAATAACCCACCATCTGAATATTTATGAAATTGCATTTGGGAAGTGAGTTTGCCTCACTCCCAAACTACTCAGAAAGTCACAAATGTATCAAACCTTTGCCAGATTTTGGCATATGAAATATTAAGTAGTCTCAAGTTTATCTAAATTCAACATCAAAGACCATTTATAGTCCTTAACAGCAGTATTCTCCACTTGTAAAGAAAAATGCTAGCTGTATTTTGCATGGTCGTTGTTTTGTTTTTGTTTTCAGTTTATTTAGCTGTTGAGACCTGTTGGTAATTCGGTTCTGAATTCCAAGGTGCAAATGCAAACAAGACTCTGGTGGTTAATTGTTAGGTCATCCTCCCCATACATTACTGAATGTACTGTACTTCACAGCAAAGTGCAAAGGTTTTGTCAAGTCTTACTCACTGGGAAGTTTGTCTCTTTTAGACAAGGAAGGACTCTCAGACTGCTATGAAGCTATATGTAAGGTCACGTGGAAGGTGCAGAAAGAAATGTAACTTTAACTGAGGTGAAGTAAAATAACTTCACCAGACTTGGCACCTACTAGCATCTTATTTTAGTGGGTCTGCTAAACTTGAAATGTCCCGCCAATTCATTTTATCACACCAACCCCAAAGTGGAGAAGAACAAAGATCAATCAGGCTCATACAAACAGCTTGCTGGACTTCAAAACTGGGTAGTTTCCTGCTCTTAGATATTTTGGCTATGTTTTTTTTTTCTGAAATATATAGAACACATATATTTTAAAGCATCAGTGATGATTAAAAAATTAAGAATAACAGAAGTAACAAGGATTCTGGATATCGAAGAGCTTATTCTCCTAAATTTATACAGTATGAGATTTGCAAATGGTATATGTCCAGCTTCTGAGAAACCAATGTTGTAGGCCAGGTCTTTCTATGTTAGATCAATCACACCCTTTCCACGGAAGACTCATGGGACAGCACTTTACAGTAGTCAAAACATGAGGTCATTCATGATGGGCTTTGAATCTACAGCTCCTTAAGAGAAATGAAGTGTTCCTTTTTCCCTGGAATGAACTTCAACTTGGTCTTGAATTTCATCAAAGCCGGCAGAAGCTCTGAAGCTGAGTCTGAGTAGATAACTCTATACATACTAATAACAGAAGACGTGTTTCCTCCCATAAGGCAGCTTTCTATTCAAGTAACACTGGCACATATACAATAAAGAAGATGGTAAGGCAAGACATTATACTACAGATAAAATAATAGTCTATGGATCTGGATTTTGGAAAATCTTAAATCTAGACTTTTTGCACTGCATCTGGTCTAAATGATAAATTTTTGAAAAAGTCACTTAAAGTGCTTAACTTCAGCATATTTATCTTGAAATCAGAACAAGAATTTTAGCTCACTTTATATTGTATGTGAGAAAGAAATGAGGTATCTTCAGGCCTCACTGACATTAAGCAATGCAGCCCAAAGTATCTGTTATTTTAGTTGTTGCTCCTGCTGCTGTTCTGTGGAGGAGAAAATAGGAAAGCTCTTGAATGTCAGAGGATAATCTCTATTTTTTAGCCAATGAAAACCATGGAAGACCTTTAAGCAAAGATGCAAATAAGTGAAATCTGAACAAGTGAGTGATTACTGAGGTAGTGAAGGAAAGATTATCTGAGAAAGTATAAGAATTAGATGTAGTTTCTTAAAATAAGAAATTTCAGAGGAATTGAAAAATATATGATGAATAGAGTGCCAGTAGGAGTTTGGTCAAGATTTAGGTATCTGGGATGGCTAGGAGCGTTTGGAAACATTCTGGCCTGATTTTCTGAGAGGGAGCTATGAGGAGACATAAAGTTAACTTAGCAGAAAATGGAGGTTAAATTTCAACTACGAAGAAGTTACAATCTTAAGGGAGCGAAGATTCAATACTATGATAGACAAGGATGTAACTAGAGGTTTTAGAATGACGATGGTGGCGGTGGTGCTGGTTATGGTAGTGGTGCTGGTGGTAGCGATACATTTGTGCATATATAAATATGTGTGTGTAGTCCTGGATACTTGTATGTGCACATGCACTGAGAGGCTTTATGAAAGCCTTGGCTATTACACTATACACCGTATTTTTGAGAACAGCACCTATCACTAGCCTGGAGTTTCTTATAAGCTAGGCTCATGGCCCCAAAGCCCTCAGCAAAAGAAGTATAAGCATGACCCACCAGACCCAGCATTTGTTATGGATTCTTGGGTTAAAACTCAAGTTGTTATGCTTCCAAAGAAAAAGCTGTACTGAATAAGACAAACCTGAGCCTTTCTTTTTATATTTAAATAAGGCTGAAAGCTGGGTCATCCAGAGACCTACAGTACAACTATCACAAAAAAAAGTGTCAAAAAAAGTGTCAGTGACTGCTCCTCCCTTGGGGGGTGGGGAGGTCAAAGAACCTGCCATTGAGTTCCTGTCAGAAATAGTCCCTGTTCCCCTTACTATGGAAACCAATTGGTTACTGAGCTACCACGGGCTACATCCGAGCAGAGGTGCTAGGTTATATTCATACATGGTCCTTGGTGGAGTGTTAGTCTCAGAAAAGACCCCTGTGCCCAGATATATTTGGTCCTTGTGGAGCTCCTATCCTTTCCACATCATACTAACTCCCCTTTCTTTCATATGATTCCCTGCACTCTGCCAAAGGTTTGGTTATGAGTCTTAGTATCTGCTTTCATACACTGCTAGGTAGAGTCTTTCTAGACTACAGAGGAGGACTTTGCAGCCAGTCCTGAAGATACCTGATAAAACAGGGTCAGATGAAAGAGGAGGAGGTCCTCCCCTATCAGTGGACTTGGAAAGGGACAGGGAGGAGATGAGGGAGGTAGGATGGGATTTGGAAGGAATAAGGAAGTGTGATACAGCTGGGATACAGAATTAATAAAATGTAACTAATAATAAAGTACTGGATATCAAAAAATAAATAAAATAATTAAATCAAGAAAAAAAGTGTCAGTGAATAATTCCTAATGATATTTTGCTACATTCATAGATTGGTATCTAGCTTAGTCCGATTATCATCAGTGAGGCTTCCTCTAGCAGCTGATACAGACACCCACATCCAAACATTAGGCAGAGCTCTGGGAACACCAAAGAAAAGGAAGAGGAAGGATTGTGAGAACCAGAGGGGTCAAGGATACCAGAGAAAACACAGCCCACAGAATCAACTATGCACAGTTCATGGGCGCACAGAGAGACTAAAGCAACAATGATTGTCCCCGCATGGGTCTGTACTAGGTCCTTGCATATACATTTATGGTTGTTTAGGTTTTGTCACACTCCTAACCCTGGGAGTGAGGGTCTCTCTGAGTCTTTTGACTGTTCTTAGAACCCTTTTCCTCATCCTAGGTTGCCTCATCCAGCCTTGATATGAGGTTTTGTGCCTGCTCTTATTGCAACTTGTTATTCCATGTTCATTCCTGGGATGCCTGCAGTTTTCTGAAGGGAAACGGAGGGGTAGCGGATCTGGGGTAGAGAGGAGACACTGGGAAAAGTGGATAGAGGAGAGGCTAGGTCAGGATCTATTGTATAAAAGAATAATAAACAAAAAGACATAGTAAATATGAGCTCACAGATACGTTTATTGTTTTTCTACAGTGCTGAAACCTGAGCTCATGGAATTATTGATAGCTCTATCTCACTGAGCTATATGTCTATCCCTGCCCACAAACATTTTTAGGGAGAATAACTAAGCCAGTGAAGAAAAACAATGAGGGATAAAAATGAACAGCACATACTATCATAAATTCAGAATTATAATCAGAAGGAGAAATCAGCCCAGAGGCAAAGAATATGCAGTACTAACCCAATTCAATCATAGAATGAGTGTAAATTCTATAGGTGCCTGAACTTAGAGAGAGTTTTAAGTAAAAACACTGGACCTCAGGGTACCTGCAGTGCTGGGAAAGTGATCAAAGTCTAAACAAGACACCAGGTAAAGGGCATGAACGAGGAAATATCAAGGAAACCAAGGAGAGAGAATGTTTCAGTAAATAAATGAAATACTAACCAAAACTATATCAAATGCTGTAGAATCTAAGAAAAGATATCTACAAATATGGAAGAGGCTCGGAGATTGGGTGATGTGTTGGGAGATGGCTCAGTCTTCCAAGTGCCTGTTGCATATATAGAAAGACCTGAATTCCCATCCTCATCACCCACATAAAGCTCCCCTGGGGGGCAGCCTTGCCAGCCACAGAGGAAGAGGATGAAGCCAGTCCCGATGAGACCTGATAGGCTAGGGTCAGAGTAAGGGAGGAGGAATTTCCCTATCAGTGGACTAGGAGAGGGGCATATCAGAAGAAGAGTGAGGGAGAGTGAAACTGGGAGGAGATGAGGGAGGGGGCTACAGCCAGGATACAAACTGAATAAACTGTAATAAACAATAATCATTTTTTTTTAAAGGCCCATCATGGTGGCACCTATCTATCGCACTCTTGTTGTGGTGACAAACACAGACAGATCTTTGGTGATTGTTTTCCCGCCACTCTAACCAACTGGTGAGCTGTTGGTTCAGTATGAAACTCTACATTGAAAAGAAAGTAAGGTGTAACAACAGAGGATACTCAGTGTCAACCTCTGACCTGAAGATGTACCTGTGGACACACGCATATGCACCCTATGCACAAACAAGTACACATACACCTGACACATACATTCACACACACACACACACACACACACACACACACACACACACACACAC
>NW_026596034.1:19339806-19453503 GCF_907164565.1 Psammomys obesus
ACACACACACACACACACACACACACACACACACACACACACACACAATTTTTAAATCTTTAAAAGGTAGCATAAAGTCTTAACTTCATGCCAAATTCACAATACCTCTAAGGATTAGAGAGGATAATCTGGACATTTGGTGGCAAGAAAAAGTCCATTCAGTATAAACTTTGCGTGCCCACCTGCGATTTCTCTGACCATTCTAAGAACAGAAACCCAAGTGCGGAGGGCAGAACTTGGCTCTACTTGGTTATTGAGAATCTGTGGGTAATTACATACTTGGAAGTTGCCCTTTATGCACAGAACAGCAAGCACTGAAATCATGACCCAAATAAATGGATTGCAGATGGGGATCTCTAGAAACAGTGGACTGTGAGGGAAATAAGTAGTTGTTCTATGTGCCTTTATGTTTGTGTTCTTCTAAAAAGTCACCAACACATCTTGATATTCTAGATCAAACTTAAATTGAATTAATGCATAACTATGAGCATATTGAAGTAGTTGGAAGGCGCAGCAAGGGTCTCCTGCCTTAATATAAGGAACTTCTTTTACCAAAAGAACAGGATAGTCAAATGTTTCTGGGGAAATGTTTTTGCTACCGACAGCCTATAGCTAAAACAGAAGACTGAAGCAAAAATAGATCTGGATTAGAATCCAGTCTTCAACTGGTCAGGTGAGCATAAGCAGATCAGATTATCCTTCTGATCTTAGCACTCCATCAACTGACTCCTGAAGCAGCCTCAGGTTCAAAGTGTTATATGAGGATTCAGAAAAAAAAAAAAAAAAAAAAAAAAAAAAAAACTGCCTTAAATATATTGTTTTGATTCTAAGGGGGGAAAAAAACCTTGAAAATGACATCTCTCAGCAATAAGGATTATATTCTAAAATGTAATACATAACTCTTCTGTCCTTCCATTTGAAAAAAACTGGATACAGGGCAAAGGAATCTCATGTGGTCCAGAACGGGCTCAAAGTAAGCAGGTAGCCAAGGATGACCTTGGACATCTGGTCCTTCAGCTGCCACCTCTAGAGCACTGGCATTACAGGTCCACACCTCTTTACTCCACTTTTGCTCTGCCTGGGATCAAACCCAGAGCCTCAGGTATGCAAACCGTAAGCCAATTGAGTTGCACCTTGAATGCGCATTTTATTTCACAAAGTACGTATATTCCATGGTCTGATGCAAATTCTTTCTATTTGCATTCTTTTGGTTTTATTTTTTTTTCTGTTGCTGCAGCATGGTAGAAAATTGTTTTTATTCTTATGTAGGACTTGTAGATATGTATAGTTTTGATGGTGCTTCAGTAAATGCTTATGTTGTACAATTTTCAAATCAAAATCGTTACCATTTCATTATCTTAAGCTTATCATTTCTTCCACTGGAAACATTCAAACACTTTTTTAAGATACATGATGAAAGTTTCAGATTATTATTGTTAGTCACAGTCACATTTCCATGTACCAATACCCTGGAGATTATTTTTCTATCTAATTGCAATGTTGAGTGTATTGAGCGAGCACTCCTCATGTTCCCGGCCTTTCTAATCTCAGCAGTGTTTCTAATCATTACACAGAATTTGTTTGAGAATTCATATGAATGAGATCATGTAATATTCTTTGTTTGTTTGTTTTGCTTTGGTTGGTTAGTTGGGTTTTCCCCTGTCTTATTTCACGGAAGGGACAATTCCCCTGGTTCTTCTTTATTCCTGAAAATAAAAATGACAGAATGTCATGGTTTCCTTTATTGCTCAACAGCTTTTTGCTGTGAGTATTCATCACATTTTCTTATCTGTGGATGTGCATTTAGGTTGCTTTGTATCTTGGCTACTGTGAACAGTGCTGCAATAAACATGGAGGTACAGATGTCCCTTCAACTTACAGATTCCATTTCTTTTGGATGGATACACTCTAGTAATAGAGCTAGACCATATGGTAGTCCTACTGTTGATTCCTGAGTTCCCAGCACAATTTTATATAATTGGGTATAGGAAGAATCTACATTCTAATCGACAGTGAAAGAGTCTTTCTCTTTCTTCATTTTCTTCCTAGCATTTTTCTTTCTTGCTTTTGTTTTCCTGGCTGAGAATGGTCGTTTTAACTGTGACTAGAGAAGAGTTAAACTGTAATTTTCATTTACATTTTTAATACTAACCATCTTAAGAACGTACATGTGCAGGCGTGTGAGTTTATGTATGTGCTTGTCCATATGTGTGTACCTGCATGATGGGGCCAGAGAACAACTTTGGGGGTTATTTCTTAAAGGCTGCCCATCCTAGTTTTGGAGACAAGAATTTTTCCTTGGTTGGAGTTCACCAAGCAGGCTCGGCTGTCTTGGCAGTGAACTCTAGGGCTTTTTTTTTTTTTTTCCTATCTCTGCCTCGCTAGTGCCGGGATTATAAACATACTCTGCCAAACTAACATGTTGTGTGTATGGGTGTCTGTGTATGTGCACATGTACCTGAATATATGTGTGTATGTTTTGTTTTGATTGCGTTTGATTTTTTTTTTAAATTTTGAGTGTTTCTGTATGTTTTTGAGTGTGTGTAGTGTGTATGCCTGTGTGGCATGTGCAGTGTAAAGGCCAGAAGATAACATTAGACGTCCTGGTTTATTTCTCTCCACTATATTCCTTCGAGGCAGCATTTCTCACTGAACTTGGAGCGAGGCCGGAAACCAGCGAGTTCCAGAGTTCAGCTTGTCTTTACCCTAACCCCTACTGTGGTTGCAGATGTACAGAGCCATTGCTGACATTTTGTATTGGTTCTGAGGGTTGGAGTGTTGGCCTTCATGGTGGAGAATGAATCACTATCACTCGCTGAGAAATCTACCCAGCCAATGTATGGCTTTACAACATATGTGGACCTTGGGAATAAAATCCAGGTCCTTATGCTTTTAACGCTAGGAGAAACTGAGCTATCTCCCTCAGTGCTTATTACACTCAGTGCTTATTTCACTCAGTGCTTGTTTCCCATTTGCATATTTTTACTGTAGCAATCTCGAGTCACGTCTTTTTGTGATTATATGGATATCCTGGAGATTACTACCATGTGCTCAATACAGGTTTGTTAAATAAATAACAAAAAGAAATGTCATCAGTTCCAGACCTAAGAGTCTGAGTTTCTAAGGCAAGCCAGTGCCATTAATTTATTCATTCAGAAATCAGGTACCTACTATGGACATGAGCCACACTCAGTGGAAGAATTCAGTGATTACCTAGAACACAGTTCAGCAAATATCCAATGGCAAGGGCTAACTAGCCAACACTTTAGACTGTACAGGATGCAGGGTGTCTGCATGGAAGGGTCTATGGACAAGGGAAAATATTGTTTGCTATTACTTTCCTATACAACATAATATACAAAAACAGTGAAGGATTCAGAGGTGCTCACTTCAAAACTTCTTATACAGTTACAGTAATAAAAACTCTGTGACACTGATATATAGGTAGACACATAAAAAGGGACTACAATTGAGAGTTCAGAATGTTGCTATCCACATCCTAGTTATGTGGAAACGTAATGTGATGAGTTTCTCAACCACAGCACAGTCATCAATTTGAAATAAATCAAAGATCTAAAGGAAAAAATCAAAAACTATAAAAATTTCTTCAAAGGAAATACAGGCATATATATTTTTTCAGTTTATCTATAATCAGCCATATTTTTTAATATCTGACAAGTAACCAAGGAAGAGAAGTGTATCCTTAGTCATAATTGAAAATATTTTTGCCTCTAAAATATCAGGAAAATTTAGACGCAGCTCACAGAATTAGAGAAAATATTTGCAAATCAAATAAGGCTCTGTGGCAGCCAGAATATATAATGAACTTTTATAATTCAATAAGAAAAGTAGTTAATATAATTACATAATGGGGAAAGAATTTAAAGGCTATTATTTTTTCTCTAGAAGACACAGACTGCTACTATGTGTATCTTAATATGGATACTTCCTATCAGTATCTGTCAATGAAACAAACATGACATATGCTTTGCAATTTATTTGGGTACCTTAAAAAAAAGATATAAGCTACATGTATGACAGTATTGGAAAATGGTACAACCATTGTGAAAAAACTTGGTGGCTGGTGGAAAATTTAAGCCCAGTGTTGCTATATTTTTTTTGTGTGTGTTGCTATATTTTTAAGCAATTCTACTTCTAGTTACATAGCCAAGAGAAAGACAATACATGCATGAAAATATTTGTGGACCAGTGTAAACAAAAGCTGTATCTGTAAAATCCAACAGATAAAAGAAAGTGAATGTCCATCTAAATGACAGATATACGATATACTGGGTATACATACAGTGAAAAATTATTTGTCAAACAAAATAAATTTCAGGTGTAATGTACAATATTATTGATTCTCCAAAAGATAATATTTGGAAGCTCCCAGTTCTGTTAGGACATGTAGCATTAGCTTACTTGAGTAAAACTAAATACCTGTATGCTTTGAAAAGATGACTACGAGACAACATATAAAGAGTGGGAATTAAAAGTCAATTCAAAGAATGGGAGATTGAAGATTTTTGAATAAGAAACTAGATTGTTTTGCCAAGGGAATTAATGAGAGATAATTTAGTCACTGAGTTTTGCTGCTGTCCAAGGGTGTAATGTTTGAACATGCATTTTTTAACAGTCATTTGGCTCAATAGTTGATATCAGTATGATGGCTGGAAATCTGTATCAGAAAGATCCTGAGGAGGCAGATGGAACATAGAAAGTACAGAAGTGGTCATAGAGAGGACAAAAGATAACCCACTCTATGAAAATGGACTTTATACAACTTCAAATCTGCACCCTATAACTATTTTACATCTGTAGTTCAAATCCCCTCTCAGGCTCATTATCATTACTCTGCCCTCTTGACCAACAGCCTCATGACTCAGTCACTCTGGTCAATGGTGGGAAGGAGAAGCAAGAGTCAGCGTATCTTTTCTGAATAACAAATAAAATCATGTGATGTGCACTGTATTAATTTTGCAAAGTCCTCAGCAGGGGATAGAAAGAGCTTTCCTAAGACATGTAACATCACAAACTAAGTCATTCTCTTCATTTTATTTTGATTAAACCCATTTTCTTTTATCAATGTATGAGATCACAGTTCATATAAGAACAAAGTTGAGAAGGTAAATTGAAGTATATGTCTCACATAACTACTAAAGTCACTGGTGCTTAAAGAGATATTAAATATGAAATAATTACTGTAATTATTTCATAATAATTATTTATACTGTATCCCAGTACCATAAGGCAGATAGACCACCTGGTGAATGGTTATATCACCTTGTACGCATTCGGAATATGTTTCAGAGAGAATTAAATTAGCTTGAAGCCTAGCCAAAAATGTTAGTAGCATAAATGAAATGAACTTGTACCTTGTAAATAAATCTTAATTTTGCCTGAAATATATTGAAGCTGGATACATTTTGAAAGGGAAGGCTTTGGTTCCTGTAAAGGCTTTTTCCAAATTTCCTATCTCTAAAGTTTCCCATGTGAGTTATTAAGGCAAATCCATATGTACCTTATTGGGCTGTTGGCTGCATCCGGGTCTTTGGCATGTACTCTCCCAACCACAGTGCCAGCAGCTGCATTTTCTTGAACTTCGTGTATATAACTTGGGGCCAAGAACATAGGAGGCTCATCAGCATCTTCTACTGCAATCTTGACAGTCACAGTGTCCTTGAAAGGTCCATTGCTGATGAATTTCGGGTCAATGTGTACATTGGCAGCCTCTACCTTCAAGTTATATGCTCTTTTGGTTTCAAAATCTACAGGCTGGTAAGAATGAAAAGAAGATTGACAACCAGTTCCTTGAAAGAATAATGGAAGATAAAGACCTGATTGGTTCACTGAGCAAAGCAAACAGTTCCTCAAAGAGAGAAAAATCTATGCCAGTTCAATAAGCCATGTAGTCAGAAAATCAGAACAATCAGTTGTTGAAATATGAGGTTGTACATGCCATGGGAGCATAGCAAACACAGAAGCACCTCTCCACATAAAGCCAGTTGTGAACTCTCTACAGAGATCAAGAAGGAAGTTAACATCCATTCGCTGCTCACTCGGTGAAGTGCTACAGATCTGGCACTAAAAGAAACCATTATTTCCTAGCCCAACGACAAAGGGGTGTTTTATTTAGCAACTGCTCCATACTACCTGCTACATGAACACACAATGGCCTAAGGTCATTACACTTTCTTTCTTTTTATTATTAATGAATTCAATTTGCATCTTGATCATAGGTCCACCCTCCTCTCCTGTCAGTCCCAAACTCCCTTCTGCATGCCCTCTCCCTTCTTCCTTAGAATAGGGAGGTCCCCAATCCAGATAGCCTAGCTCATCTATTGACATGAGGACTAAGTTTGTTTTGTATAGTTTTTATTAGGGTGTGTTTCCCAAAGACAATGACTTTACCAGCACAGCCACAGGATCATTTATCATAGTTTATGGAAATGTTTTGGTAGGCGGAGCTGTTAAATAATGTTAATTTACTCTCTCCCACCTCACCATTTTTATTTGTATAATCTATGTACATATCTTTCAGACTAACATGGACAGTCTTTCTCAGTCTTTCTCCATCTGATATGTGGACATGTACACAAGGCCTCTCAATTCACTTATACCTTACCACTAGTCTAGCTAGCCAGTTTGCCCACGGATGCCCTGTCTCTTGCTTCATAGCAGTATAATCGCAGGCAGACTGCTTCACTAACCCATGTTTGTGTTTTGGGTTTTTTGTTTTGTTTTGTTTTGTTTTATGAGTTCAGGGTATCTGAAAGCTTGTGTGCGTGTGTACTATTTATGCGTTAAGTATTCTAACTACTGAAAAATCTCTCCTGTCCTACTTATTAACATAGTTTTGCTTTTCCAAAATTATGAATCCTGGACATTTCAGAATAATGCTAATACTTTAACGTATTTCTGTGCTTCCCAGTTCTTTTGATAGATATTCACAGCTTTCTCTCTGAAATGGAATGCCATAACTTTGAGTGAGTTCATTATTCGATTACTTTCTTTTAGGGGAAAGTAGTGGACAGTGAAGACAATCCTTCCTTATGCTCAGAACACATATATTAAAAACTGGTCCATTTATAGAATAACAAGTATAAGTAGAACATACTTTTGTACAAGTAGGAAAAAGAACACAGAGGTGTCATTTGAATGACCACAGTCACAGGAAGGTTGATGATAAGTACTCTCTACTTCTGAATAAGCAATACAGAGAGTTAGCAAAGGGTGAAGAGGATAATTGTATTGAGCCCCAACACCTGAAAAACAACTTTCAAAGCAATATTCCAGTGAAGCAGAAGTAACAAATATTTGGAATAAGCTTGATCTTTTAAGGCTGGCAGCCCTCGTCCGTGCAGTTGTCATTTGCCTAGCAAATACTTATTTTGAATGTATTTACAATCACAGGCTTCGGACTGACCTAGTTCTGCATTGCTCCAGACCCAAGACCATCATCATTTCAGAAAGTTTAAACATATTCAGTGTCCTTGACTCTGTTACCTCCCATCTTCATCTCCCTGTAATCAAAGCACACTCTTTTTTTTCCCTACTGCCTAAACCACCATATAATTCTCCATCATTTTACCTTCCCAGGTGGATCCCAAAAACCCCTGGATTTTTGGATATATTGCTGAGAAACAGAAATGAATGATATTTCTAGACTAGCAATACAAGGCTGATGCAGTTTCTCAGAAATCTCTGCAATGCCTAGACTGAATCAAGAATTGGAATGTGATAATTCTGAGACTGTGTGATTTGTAATCAGAAAAGGCTGATATTCCTAGAGCAAAACCTTCTGAACTTGATGAAGGTGTATGCCTAACAACCCAGATAGGTGTTACCACTAGAAAACCTGGTTTGTGTAGAATTGCATGGTCATTCTACGTCCTGACTGGATGGCTTTATTCAGATCACTCCATGCTATGATCCCCAGGTATTTGTAGCAGTTTATATGGAACATCTTTCCCCACAATGGTAAGACCCTAGTAAGTACTCTGGAAGTGTGCCCAGTCTCGTTGTCTTGAAAAGTCCTGCTTCATAGCCCCTAAGAGCTGTGGGTGGTCTCAGTTCCCTTCACTGCTAATGGGGAAGCATCTGCAAAGAATCTACTGATCCTCATTGATCTTTGTCACCCTACAGCCAGGAAGGACTTCATCATGTCGTCGTAGGCATCAATCATTCTACTGAATATGCAAGAGGGCTGATTCCCGGATAACGATTAAGCATTTATTTACAATAAATTTCCTTTCTCCTTCCAAACAGAATTTGAGGTAGTTCCCCATGTGGACATTTATCCCCATGTTATGAATAGTTGAAATAAAACCAAATGAGGCAACACACTGCATGAGCCATAAAAACCTTAATGCCCACCCCAGTTTACTAATCCTCACCTCTGAAAATTCTCCCGGAGGGATTCATTCAACATAAAATGCAAACAAACAATATTGAAAATGCATAATATTTGGTAGATATAATAGAAGGTTATATCTAATCTGGGGAAATATACACATAGAACAGCAAATCCAACTGTGAGATTTTATTAAGGAAATCATGGTCCATCGATAGGATGGAATGTAATGTAGTCATTAAAAATGATTATGTGTGTTATATAACAGCATGTAAAGTGTTTATGATGTGACATTAAGTTAACAAATCAACTCACCCTATGACTGGAAGCAAGCAAAAAGCAAGCAAAATGTTACATATCCACAAATCCACAGACCAAATGAAACGAAGTAAAATAGAAATAGCACTGTTTGATTAAAACAAGGAATGCTTTAAATGTCCTCTATTGCTGTTCTCACACTACCTAGCAAGGTTATTTTGGTTTAAAATGAACCTCTTAAAAGCTGTGCAGGCATTTGTTTCCAATGGAAGAGATTTCCACCTGGCCAAGGGTACTATAATCACAGATGATTGGAGTTTTCTTCCTGACAGAGGCCAAGCCACCTAGAGGCTAATCTGTATTTTACATTGTGCACATAACTACGCAGAGAATGGTCATAAACTCAGAACACAGTTTTCTTTTTTCTTCTTTGCCATGAAACTCTGAACGTGGCTCAGAGATCTATCTGTAAACATTTTTGTAAGTATTTTAAAGAATGATTCTATCAAGTCTGCCAGCTACCTAAGAACGACTGTCCTATGTTGTTTAGTGTATCAGCCAGTTTGACCATACTGGCAGCAAGGCCAGTGGGAGGATAAGAATTTTCTCAAAATACATTCTTTTCCTTCTAAACATGATTGGAGGCAGCTCTCTAAATCCTCAAGGTCCCTGGCATCTTCCTCTACTTTAGTCTTATGTCTTCTGATTTTGAAATGTCTCTCTCTCTTGATCCCAACAACGGTTTTTCAACTGGTCCTACTGTGTGTTCCCATTGTAAGGAGTGAATGATTTGCAGTCTCTTCATTATTCCCAGTTCTCCCTTAACAACTCTATCCCAAGCTCAGTTTCTGCCTTCTTTTCTAGTCTGGGAAAGTGCTGTTCCACTGTCAGGAATCGGCTCAGGATACACTTATCTTGGAAGCCATTTCTGGCCCATAGGGATGGGATGCTCTCACACATTTTACCATCATCGAGTTTTCAACTCCCAGTCTCTCCAGAGGTATTTGATAAAAATTAGAGCAATATTTTTAACCATTATTATAAGAGCAGAGTGAGAGAAAGTGTATGTCTACTAACCTATACATGAAGGAGGCCCAGGTAATATAAAATGTCTTACATTGTATGGAACATTCATCTACAACCAAGATTTCTGAAGCCTGATACATCAGTACTGTCAAGGCTGAGAAAACTCCTCCAATCATAACCACCTTTTTACTCAATTCTCCTGTTAATTTGTGAATCCCTGTGACTAGCACTCTAGCTCTTACATTTTAGATTTCCCGGCTTTTACCAAAGCCTGCCTGACGAATAATTAGAGCTAATTAACTCAGTAGAAAATAAACAAGTGAATCAAGAAGTGAATGAAAATGTCAGATTAAAGAAAATCTTTAAAATACAGAAAGATTTCTATGTGAGCTTTCCACATGTCTTTATGCTATTAAATTGCCTATAATGTCTTCCAAAAGAACCCACATTTTTAGTCTACTAATTTCACATTTAATTGCTTTTTCCTGTTGGGCATTTGGAACTTTGTGGTATGAGTTAAGGCAAATCTTCTTTTCCAAATTAAATAACAGCCTACATTGTTTTAAATTTAAATGTCAGTGCTTTGTAAAAGCTTATCCTGCTCCCTGTAATAAACAGTGAATTGAGGGAACGTGCACGAATTAATCATATGCAGCAAGCTCATTTGCCATGTATGAGTTTTTCATGGGTATGATTTAAATGTTTCAGGATTTTGGAGAACAGTATGTGTTTGCCCCTGAAAACGCTGGAAAGAGGTGACAACCTTTGCATAACCAACTGTCCAATTACTTGAGCACCAACGGACAGGAGGCAGGAACCGCTGATGGCAACATTCACGTGTCAGTGTTGTGCAGGAGGGATAGTAATATTAATTAATGAAGAAGTCTGACGGCTACACTCAGTACACAAAACGACTTTTCAAAAGCTCTCTACCCTCTTGTGGCTGATAATTAGACATTTTTAGTCATGAAACTAGTAGTCAGGAGGAGAGACTTTTACCTCAATTTCCCTCTGTGATTTCATTGTTTTCTCACGATGGTCACCCACCTTTTCTTAGTTTTATGTCCCCTAACTGTTTCACCCCCCCCAAAAAAAATCCTCTGCATCATAGTGAACGGTCAACCACCCATCCTCCCCCTGCAGAAAATAATCTCCCAGGGCCACCTTCTTTCCTTCTCCAGCTACTAGATCCTTTATTGGTTATTCCATTTAACTTTTTCTCAGTGTTACAATCCAATCTTGTCTATCATACCAAGAAGCTTAATATTCATACTATAATAGCAAGTAGAAAATGAATGCTTGATTAAAACCAAGGTAATCCCCTCAACCAATTCACATTTAATGCTCCATACTCCGTGATGATGGAGAGGTGTTGATTTCTCAAGTGGTAAATCAGAAGGGAACTGCTTTAGAATGTACTGTAATTGTTTCTTCACTTTAAAGGCACTCTTATCTGGCTTTCTAGCTCAGTTGCTTCAAAAATGTCTTAAGAGAGGCCTTGCTCCTCCTATACTGTCTCTATTTGAATTCCACATATGTCTATGTAATTGCCACCAAGTCTGTATGAGTCTCAATTTCAAAATTAAGTAAAGGAATTATTGATAATTGGAACAATTATTTTATTTCATATGATTTTCTCATGTCAAAAATTAATGAGAGGCAGACTACTTCTGCCCACATGTCAGTACTGAGTAAATATGAGATTGATTCATAAAAAAAAGGAAAAAGAAAACAATTAGCTCTTGTGTATAATAAATTCATACAGGAATATGTTTTGTTTCTGATGATAGTTCAAATGAATGAGGAGGAAGATTCATTATTGGTACTTCAAGTTCAGATTTGAAGGGAAAGTAAAAGGAATATTAGTTAAATTTTCATGGAACATCCCACAGGGTAGTGAACTAGGTATTTTTGAAATAAGACCACTGTGCATTCTGTACTAGCTGACTTAATCTGGCTGACCTCAAGAAAAGTAGCATTGCTTTTCTGAATCCCAGATTTATCAAGTTGTCATTTCGCTGACCTGATAATCTTGTCAAAACACAGGAGAGCTAGCCAGCAACTTCAGATAGGTATAATCTGTTCTTTGGCCAGAACCTTCTACAGTATCAGTATGAAAAAAGACTATTGTCTTCCCAGACTTCAGGCTTTGGTCACAAATTGATAGTCATCCCTCAGTCTTTCATGGATGCATTTCTTAGCCATCCTTCCCCTATCTTCTTCAGGTTGCCTGGTTAACACAGATCACCTGACTGACATGTCCAATTCCTCTAACCTACCTTTTTCAGCTTCACCACACCCTCTTGTGTTTCATAGTCTGTTGTGATTTCAAACAGTTCCATGCCATCTCCATCAACGATATTGTATGTGACTAAGCCATTTTCTCCAATGTCTGGGTCTTTAGCCTTCACTCTTCCTACTTCCTCCCCTGGGACAGCTGCTTCTGAAACAGACATCTGGTACACGCCTGAAAGAGGAAGAAGAGAAGACATCTACTTTTATTTTCCTTTTTATTTGGCAGCTGAAAGATTTCAGATTTCATCGAATCCCAGTAAATTTCCCAAAGGGCTTAAAATTGAACTTTCTATTGGTAGAACACAGAAGAGAAGTGGAGAGAGAGGAAGAGGATCCCAGATGGCCTGCTTGCTGGAAGAATGTGTTTCTTACAGGATGATAAAACAATATCAGGGTCCTAGATGAGATGATGGGGTCACCTGCTCTATAAGAGGAGGAAAGCAGTGTTGGAAAACTATGCAAGACTCCACATACTGAAACATCAGAGTCTCCACTGTGGTATTTCAGGGCATCCCACAAACTAATTTCAAGGCTTTCCTGTACTACTGCTAATTGCACAGGGAGGAACAAAAACAAAAATGCAATATTACACCTCTATTTGAAACCTTTCAGCAGGTCATATTTATTTTAGAGACAAATACAAATCTTATCATTCAAGAATATCTCTGTACTTAGCACTATATTTGTCTCTCATCTTACTCAGCATCCTTCTACTAGGGCAAGCATGGAATTCTCTGGAAGATTTTAGAAAGTCTACTCTCTTCATACTTTCACTTATATTAATCAGAAATGCAAGTGGCGCCACACACATATTTATATTTAACAGGTGTTTCAAGGAAGCCACACATACTGAAACTCAGAAATAAGAAGAGTGTTATGATTCTTAAGAGAAATATAGGAATGATAAAATTGAACATATCTATATATACTATGATGTTATAGCCTAAGTAAATTGTGTGGTAAGGATAACGTGTAATGTGTGTGCATGCGTGTGCTTGTATGAAGAAGTGTTTAAATTACACAGGTGGGTTTGCAGTGATGTATGTCACTATGCTGAATATGACTGAGTGTGCATATAAAAATGTGAGAGATATGTTTTTTTTCTATGAAGATGTATGTGAGTGGACGCATATAATTGTTTTGAGTATCAGTATGTGTGGATGAGAAAAACACCTGGAATAATGTAGGACAGAAGACTTTCTTAGAAGTCTGCACTCCACTGAAGGAACTGGGCAAGACAAGTGTGTAAATGTGTGTGGAAAACGTGTCACAGCACCAGGAACAACAAATGTAAGATGATCGTTACCTTGGATTGCTTTAAATAAACATGGTGAATCTTAATTGCCATATTTAATGGCATTCCTTTTGGTTGCTTTATTTCTTAATGTTGCTCATGTTTAGGTGCATGTATCTCTCTGAGTGTACATCATGTGTGCAGAAGTGACTATAGAGACCAGAGTGTCAGATTCTCTGAAGCTGGAGCTACAAGTGGTTGTGAGCTACCTGATGTTTGTACTAGATCTCAAGTCTTTTCAGGAAGAGGCTCTAATGAGGAATCTGTCACTTTGGCTGTTTTCCCATTACTAGAAACTTCAGAGTCATTATGATCATGTTATAACTTTGTGTTCACCTTTGCGCACACAAGTGTTTGTGTTAAAGCGTGGCTTTGTGTAATCTTAGACCACTCATTGAAATTTTCTTAAAAGCCAACTTTATTTGTCAAATATAAGCCCTAGTTAGATATTTATAATGGCCAGTAATTAAATGATGGTGTAGCTAGTGGCTATCACTAATTTTAATCTTTCAATACCATTTTTCGTAAAGAGCTGTTTTATTTGGTGCTGTAGAGATGGCTCATGGTGAAGAGCTTAGGTCTCTCTTCCTGAAGTCCAGAGTTTGGTTCCTAGCACCTGAGATAGGCAGTTTACACACACACACAACTTCAGCTCCAGGAAAACCTGACATCTCTGGTCTCTGTGGCCCCCTGCAAATTGGTACACATAACTGCTCATAAACACATAATTTAAGATTAGAAAAATAAAAATTTTAAAACTTTATCTTATTTTCAGGTGTGTGCATGTCTGTGTCTATGTGGCTATGTGCAGGTGCAGTTTAGGACAGAAGAAGGTGACAGATAACGCCTGCAGCTGAGTTCCAGGATGTTGGGAGCCATGGAGTATATACTCTTAACTGCCAAGCTACTTCTTTAGTTCCTTTATATTTCCTCAATAATTTTATAAAATTTGTACAACAATCAAAATAACAATGGCTGAACAATCATGGCCACCTTTTCAGATGAAACAGTTTGTCAGATGATAAAAGAATTAGCACTAGCTGAATTAATACAAACAAAAGAATTATATTTAAATTAGATGCTAAGACGTCATCTTCTGGAAGTATACTAGAATACCTTTCATCCAGGACTCTTCAACATTATTTTATGGTCCTTGCATAGAAAGGTGACGTCTGGATAAACTTCACTTACATTTTAGGAGCCTTATGGCTACAGTGAAAGAAGCCGTCTGACTTCTGAACCCAGTTCGGAAAACGCAACACAACAGTTGGTTCCTGTGGGTGGTGGAATTTCATGATCAGGACTCAGCCACAGAAAGGCCCATGTGGAGAGGAAGCACAAGTCAATTGCAACATGCCAATTTGTAAGTAATCTTAGAAGTAATTTTTTTTTCTGCCATAGCAGAGCTTTACCCAGCTGATGCTGGAGTGGAAATAGAGCAGCTATTTTTCCTAAGGTCTGCACAAATTGAAAAGTCAAAACACAAATAAATGATTGTTACTTTGAATCATCAAGATTTAAGTCAGTTTGTTATGGAACAATAAATAGCAGATTGATGTTTGGTTAACATCCAGGATAGTAATGAAGAACACTGAAACAGTAAAAGGTTAAACCGGTTCCTGCCTTTTATGACTAATACCTAGAGCATAAAATAACTCAAAACACAGATTTTTCTGTCTTTAGAGTTATACAGCTTTCAATGTCTCTTTTACTTCTCATTATCTCTAATACAATTTAACTTTCTTTTGTGTGTTTACGAGTGAGTTGTTATCTTGTTTTAGTCGTCTGCAAGAGTGATAAAAATGGTTCTTGGTTCTCTAGACTCTCCCTCTTGAAAGCTGAGTAGGGCAGGAAGGAGTGAAACTATGAGAATCTGGCTGCGGTGGTAGGTAGAGAGCAGAGACCAACTCTGACTTCTTACTCTGTGGAAACTTTGGTGGGTTGTCATTGACGTCGGTCAGTGTGATTGTTACTTTGGTTGTCCCTGAGAGTCCCCCCATGTGTCCACCCATGTCCTTGGCCTGGATCACCACGTGGTATTCCTCCTTGGCTTCTCTGTCCATATTGGGAAGGGCCGTTCTGATGATACCTGGCAGGTAAGCAATAAAAAAAAAAAATCACACAAGTACATTTATGACAAAATTTCAGAAAGAAAAATGTTTCAGATCCTGGGGAGCTAAAGGTAGACAAAAATATTGTCTGCTTGCCCAAAGATAAGTAATTTTAACATAACATTTATAATAGAAAGCAGTCACACCAAAGCTGTATTTTCAAGAAAATAACAAAACGCTTACATTGTATTAATTGGTTTTGTTTTTCACTATTCATGCAAGTAACAATGTTTTTCTTCTCAGATTCAAGCATCCTGAAAGCTGAAATGACAAGTGCCTGCTGTATTGTATGTCTAGCCATAACTGAAACTATATGTCTGGACTTCTAGCAAAAAGCTAGACACTAGTTCTACATGAAACTATTGTAAACATCTATACTCTCATACTAAGTTTGCAGAGGAGCCATAAACCTCATGCAATACATTAAAATGCTAATATTAATTTTAAATGAGTAAACTGATGAGTTAGAAAGGTGAGTAAAACTTGTGCAAAAGTTCACTCTGCAACCACCTGTCACTGACAAACAGGATAAATTAATGATTGAATTATTCATGACCCTTGCACATTGAAACATGATTTGCATAGAAATATGATTAGTTACATCTCTTGGGATCATATGGAAGTTTTTACACTCAATGAATAAGGTAATATTTGTAATATAAATACAAAGAACAAAGAGGAAACGTTGGTCTTTGTTATGTTTCCCTGAGGCCCAGTGTGACATGTTTCTTTTTAGTAACCTGGAACTTGAGAGACCCCATTTTCCTTATCTGTTAGATAGTTTCATAGGTTTCAGTTGGTGGTCACTAGCCTTGGTTCCCTGAATAAAAGATAATTAGTTTTTAACATCTCCAGACTCTAAGTGAAATCAGACATTTGTCCTTCACTTAAATGAAAAACTAATGGCAAAGGTCTCTAGGAAAACATACACAATAACTCCACAAGCTGTTGTTTGCAGCAAGGTGGTAAAAATGAATTAATACATAGGTAGATGGGCGGTAAGCAAGCAAATAAAAAAAAAAAGGTGTTGAATTAGGAAACTATGCAAAATTGCAAATTACTGACCTCTTTCCAAAATACAGAACATAATATGAGGACAGAGAAGATCCCTGTTATAATGCTGTAGAAGAGCAATTTCATAGGGCTTTAGTGTCTGTTCTTGTTGATAATCATGTTTGGTATAAACAGAGTGAAATGTTTTAGTTTCTGTTACAAAGCAATTCACTTTACTGGTCTGCTCTTTATTTTATAGCATCCATTGGGAACCTATGGTCACAGCAGAAGATGCTGAGGATTGTCTGAATCTTCATATAACATGAACATTACTTCCTGACACTTCTGAGTTTACCCAGTGGTCTTCTAAGGAAATCTAACAGTAATTCATAACAGTCTCGGGCCCTTTTAATATGAATCCACAATTCAAGACATTTCCAATTTATAAGTTGAATTTTAAAATAATTAATACTATGAGATGACACACTAATAAATGGGTATTATGCCATTCGGCCACATGTTCAGCATATGCACAGACTCTCTCAGAGTATGTCCTGACTCACGATGACAGTGCAATCCACTATACCTGTTTGGGCCTCCACTGAGAAGTAGGGTTGTCCTTCAAGGATACTATACACCAACTTGGCACTGTTTCCATAGGTGGGGTCATCTGCATCAGATGCTGTCACTTGGATCACTGATGTTCCTAAAAAGGGAGGAAAATGCAATTAACGACACCCATTAAACTTATCAAATTTCACTGATGTTTCTAGAATTTCATTTAAAATTAAATCCTGAACAGCGGCCCACAATTAGCCAATGTGATTCCATTTTCATACAGTTCAAGTCTAAAACACTCCCCTCCATTCCTTTCTTTCTTTTCTAGTTCTCTTCTTTCATTTTAAACCTCATGGTTTAAAACTAAACTTTCTATGTTCACAGTGCTTCCTGCTTGGCTTGATAGTTAAAATAATAATAATATGAACATCCATGTCAACCATTATTAGAACCATGTGATGGAAATGTTCAGGTTATCAGATAATTAAATAAAAACCTTTCCAGAGAGGGTAATAAATGATAATTAATGAGGAATTGCTTTTCATGAAATGATAAAGTATGCTCTCCCATCTGTAACAGTAAACATATAATTTTATTTGTTGCTTTGAATATAATAAAATTACTGCTAATACTAAATTTTAATTAATTTGTGGCTATAAATATTATATAAAATGTTGTTCCCTACTGATATGAAAATTAGATTTTTTCCTTCTCTGTTGGGTCTGGTATCTATGTCACAGAAACCTTCAGTGAGCACTCAATGAGATCTGAAAGATATATTCCTAGGTCAGAAGAAAGGGAAATCGGGAAATAAAGGAATGGGGTCCCACTGTTTTCTTTAAAATCTCCATTGTTTCAGTGAGTATCTGGGACATGGCAAAGTTGAGCTTCGGAGCAGAGAGAGAAGAGATCAAAGAAGGGAAGAAGCAATTACCCAGCATATCTGTGCCAGTCACCTTTAGAGACAAACTCCATGTAAAGTGCCAGCATTCCTCTGCTGGTCATTTTTGCACCTATTTTATATAGGATTTGGTGTGAGAAATATCACCTTTTTTACTCTCTTTCCCATGTTGTTTATTGTCAGAGTCGGAAGTCTAATCCAGATCCAGCAAGAATAAAACCCAAGTTCCTCCACTGACATTGTCAGAAGAGGCAGGGTTCCTCCTGGCAGGGAACAGAACCTGTTTGCTCAGCTTACAGGTAGCTATCCCCTGCTTCACTGACTTTTCTGTGACTTCCTGAGAAACAAAAGCAAATACTTGCTCCTGCAAATACTCTCTTCAAAATAGTTTTTCACACCCACTCTCTTTTCTGAGATCTTCTCTACAAGCCACAGACTATTATAGACAATAGAGATTATAACAGATAAAGACTTCATGGAATTTCTAAGAAAGTGATTAATCTTTATGTTTTCATTTAATTCTATAATTTTTGCTAGGCAGCTGTCACGTCTTTCTATTTTACCTGTTTACTTGACCCTCATCAGTAAATTTTATCCTCATTTTATAGTTGAAAAAACGGTAAATTAGGATGATCTACTCAGGAGTTGGGGCTCACATAGCTGTCTGATGACAAGGACAACAGTTTCATACAGTGTAGTAGAAAGACTGAGCCCTCCCCTGGGTATCAAAGTGTCCTCTCAAGAGAAAAAGCCTCCCTGCTTATCAGTTTGAATGCCTAGCTACTCCTGCCTCTTCAAACCCCCTCCCCTTTATTTTCATTAGAATTCACACCATGAGAGGATAGAGTAATCAAAGGACAATCCAAGGAAAAGGGAAGGGAAGGAGGGAGGAGATGACTCAGCCTGGCTTGTCTTCAGTAAAAGAAGACCTTAGTTTACATGGAAGGCAATGGCATTTCTGTCACAGGAGGCTCCACACATAGATTAGAAGGCCCTCAGAGTTCTAATCACAGCTGACTGTCTTGAGTATGCTAATCCTCATATTCACTGTTTGTTTTTCCCACTTGTAAAATGAACAACCCATCTCTTAAGGTCTTTATATTAACTCAAGATCAATGGATCAGACTCACTCAAAAGACAACGTTTTAGAAATTCAAGTGGAAGTGATACCCAAGAGGCATCTACTTGAAAAAATGGTTAGGATTTCATCTTTGAGCAAAAGAATATGTCTGGAAACATATGGGGCTCATCAGATGATGGTAGCTAGGGAAACTTATACCACAAGAGACCCTGGATAAATTAAACTGTCTGTGCTTCAGTTTCTCATTTATATATGACCAACTGTATTTATTGCTTTGCAAAGTTTAATCATACCAAATTAATCACCCTGGGGTCTGTACACAATCAACACAAAGCCCAGTGCAACAAATATTATAATTGCTGTTATTTATTGGACATCAATATCCTAGTGATATTGACTGGAAATTGTTACTCTTATTCTACAGAGGAAGAGAAGATATTAACTGATACCACATCACACAGCTGACACTACGAGAGAGGATTTGCTAAACTGAGTCACAATCTTTCCCCTTCCACTCTTCATAGTTAGTATCTTTTGACTATACAAACTGAATTTTTTTTTATAAACACTTGAAATCTGAGTCACTGTATCTATATCCATTTCATGCACTGTTTCTTAGGGCCTTTTCCTTCTCTGTTTCTTTTGTCTGATGCATTAGTTTTTGTTTTATCTTATTATATTTTCTTTTTTTAGAAGTATGTTTGTTTGAGAGGTAGAAAGAGGGTAGATCTGAATGGGAGGTGATGTGGGGAGGAACTGGAAGGGGGAGATGGAGAAGAACCCAAAATCAGGATATATTATCTAAGAAGAAAAGCTATTTGTAATACAAGGAAAGAATACAATGAGGCATTTTATTCTTGTCAGTGTGCAATAAAAACTTAACACAAACACTGGTTCCAGAGTCGGAGACTGAAGGCAGGCACTAGCCTGTCAACCTGCAGAGACAATAAATAGGGGAGGAACAGGTGACCCCACTTACGCACCCACATTGGACCTCTCAGGCACATTGGCATGATAGGTCTCATGCAGAAACTCCGGAGGGTTGTCATTGATGTCCTGGACCTTGACGATGAATTCAGAAGGAGGTTCCAATGGCCTGTTGGTGTCCCTATCCACCGCCTGAGCCATCAGTGTGTACTGGGCTCTCTCCTCTCGGTCCAGTGTCTTGGTGGCATGAATGTTCCCTGATTTGTCATCAATCACAAAAATGGTTCCGGCTCCTTCACCTGAGAGAATGTATTTAATGTTCCCATCACCAGAGTCAATATCAGAATGAAGCTAGGGAAAAAAAAAAAAAAGAAAGAAAGAAAAGAAACAAGATTTGTAATTTCATGAGGAACACAATAAAAGCTTACAAGGCTGATTGTTACACTATTTACATGTGTGTGCACACATATACACTCATACATGTGTCGCTAGAAAGAATCACTTCTATCATCATTTTCATGATGGAGAAATGCAGTCTTAGATAACTAGCATGGCCATGGTCATTAAACTAGGTAATGATGAGGCTAATGTATAAGTAAATGTTTAATTCTGAGATCCTTGCTCTTCCTCTCTCTTCCATATAAATGAACAGATTTAAAATAAATATACACAATGCCTTAATAGTTATTTTGAAAGAAATCCATGCACATATTTTGAAAAGATGTAAACGTGAATTTGAGCGCTATATTTCTCTCCTATCCATCACTTTCTCTAGCTAGAAATCAACGTTTTTACCAGTTTCTTATGACCCCTTTATGCGATATTTATTCAGACCTATACATAGAGAAGTTTATCTCCACAAATTCTTCACTTAATTTCACATAATACAGGGCCATGGGTTTCATATCGTTCCTCTGGCTTCCTCACTTTGTAACTTCTGTAGCCCCTTCAGCATTTAAGTACAAAAGGCTTCTTCATCCACCATGTAATATTACTGCAGTTTTTCTAGATATCCTCTTCAGAATACTTTGTCCAGGCTTTCGTGACTACAAATAATTCAACTAACCACACTTTCCAAGATCTGCTATCTGTTACTTGGGTCCTAATAGCTGATGCTGTCATCTTCCAAGGAGAAGAGTCTTTTATGACCATAAAGGATGGTAGAATGGGATGATTGACATGGTGTACTCAGATCCCTGAAAGAAACTCCAATATCCTTGGATATTTTTTCCATTCTCCAGAGAGCCTAAATATAAGATGGATTTTGCCTAAATTTATTCTTGCTATGATACAGAATCCACTCTGGTCTGTTAGCCACCATTTCTACCAGCTTGGCCCCAATTCCACCCTGTGTTTCAGAACCCAACTCCTTTAAAGACTTCACTGATTTTGATTGAATGTAATGCTTTTTGAAATGTTTGTGCCATTTAAATATCCTAAAAGATATCTAATTCATTTGTAATATTTTGGTGTAATACCCAAAATTTCAGCTCAGAGGTGTAAGCATCGGCATAAACAACAAAGAATATTTGGGTTGTAGTGATTCTGGGTCAGGAAAGATAAGCCAAAGTTACTTTACAATTATTAGTAAAAACAGTGTACCATTTTGTTGCTGTTATTTTGATTTGGTGTTGTTTCAATTTTTTTTTTCAACCCTGGCTGTCCTGGAGTCCTGGAACTCTCTCTCTGTAAACCATTCTGTCCTCAAACTCACAGATCTGCCTGCCTCTTCCTCCCAAATGCTGGAATTAAAGGCATTTGTGCCATCACTCCCTGGCTACAATCCACCATTTTAATGAAAGATGGTTCACTTATTTCTTAAGAGTTTGGCCATTGTGTGTGTGTGTGTGGGGGGAATATGAAGTCACTTGATGGAATTCAGTGAACAAATAAAATTGGCCCTATCTTCGTGCCATTTTCTTCTTGTCCTGTGTTCCCCTATTCTATCCTGTCTAGGATTGTTGTGTCTATATTTTCCCCATGCTTCATGGGTGTCAAATGTTCAAGGTTCAGTCCTGTGAAATAGGAATGAAAAAGTAAACATGAATGTCAAGGCACTAAAAGTTTCTAAGGGAATTCATGGCTTACATAAGAGAATGTAGAGATGTGTATTATAATCCAACTAACAAATAATTTTAGCCAGAGTTCTGCTTGTCACATTTCTACTTTGTTTCTACTCCCGTCAATATTTAAAAGTTGGATATGTCTCCCCAAGTTTTCCCCTGTCAAAAATATGATCTATTGTACTGACAATACTATTCATTAGGTTCCACACAAAAGCGTTTTGGGAACAGAGCAAGTGCTATCCAGGGTCCAGTTGCTGAGGCACGCACAGCCAGTCCCTGACTCCAAAGACTGATGGCTTCTGTCTGGGCACAGCACAACAGGACGCAAACTGGATTTTCTACATGAAAACTGTTAAGTCTTTTTGCTTTGCCAAATTCTACCTTTTCAGGGAATTTTAAAGCATTCAACCCTGAATGTTACCATTCTAAGCTTGCCAGAAAACTAGCCAGCTATTCCTCTTACTTAAGCATTATTTCAAAAAGAAGAAATTGCCAGATCTAATCGAGTGTGTGTGTTTGTATGCTCACACACACATTGGGGTGTGCATGTGTGTGTACTCACACACAGGCACACATGAACGCACACATACAGGCACAAACACACTCTACTCAACTAAGACTCCTTTGAGGAGCCTAACTTTTCAAGATTATACATGGGATAATGCCAGGTTTCCCCTTCTCTTCTTTATTCCTCTGCTTCTCCCTAGCATACATGACATTTGCTGGATCCAGAGAGACACAGACTCATCTGGCTCACTAAGCCCAGTGTCCCCTGCCACTTCCAAGTCTCAACACACACTGTCCTTTGCTGAGACAGTGACAATGCAGAAAAGACATTTTCTCAGAGCAGTTCATGCCCAGCTCTGCACATTGCTCAAGCTACATTGCCCTGCTTTTCTGGGCTGTCTTTTCCTTTTCCTTTCTGTTTCCCTATCAAGGAACAACTAAGGTAACTTTGTTGACATCATTGGTGTTTAAAAGTGAGTATCTCTAACATCTATTTTTATGTTTCTCCTTCCACGCTGAATTATTTCTGGTTCACTTTAACGTCAGACGTTAATAGATACTTGCCTCTAGTTTTCACAAGTGTTAAGGACATAAATTCATAATGATCAAACTGAATTTCATTACCCTCCTCATTATAGCTGTTTTTTTTCTTCCTTAGATTAATATATGTCTGCCTTCATTTCTTAAATATTGTTTGGGGTAAGGTATTGTTTTAACCTGATTTATTGTCTTTGTAACATTTCCATATAGTATAGCTTCAATTTGTGTATATTACCATACCTATCCCTTAATAACTAATGTCAGTACTATCTAAAAGACAGCCACATGCTTTATTAAATAATTACTAGGATGTCAGTTTGCCAAATGAGTTTTTGGTCTCTTTACATTTGTATTTTTGATGGTCAAAAAATAAATGCAAATGCAATTTAAATAAAAAACAAATGCAAAACCATAGGAGCAGTGGAAATATAGTAAGGCCACATCCTGTAATCAATAATGATAAAATCACTGCAATCCTAATGACACGTATTCATTCATTTTCTTGTATGTGGAGTTAATACCAAAACCTGAGGATTCAAGGGTAATCTAATCCCTCATACAAAGTAAAATAAAATCTGGTTAAAGAGACAGGGATGAGTAAAACAGAAAAGAAAACCATGATGAAAAGGAATAGGAGATATGAGAACATAAGAGTGGGGACAGGCAAGTTGTGGTTAAGATATAATCAGTGAAAGTTCTGCAACTGAAAAATGGTTCAATAAATTGAGACAGTATTTCTTTCAATAGACTACAAAGCAATTATTACAAATGGAGTTCTTACGGTATAAGAAGTGAACATTAAAAGCATTCTCAGTGTGGTTCAGTCTATGAATGAGGGGAGAAAGCCTGGAAGGATATATGTACAATATGGTTATCTTTTTAATGATAGCTGATTATTATTTATGCTTTCTAACTTGGTTTTTGTTTGATTGCTTTGGGTGGGTTTCACTGTGTCTTCCTTTTTTTCTGTTTATCGGTTTGCCTGTCTTTTTCTTGTTTTTGGTCTTGGTGATGTCCCGCTGCACTGATAATGGAGACATATTAAATCAATATTGAATGTTAACTAACATCCTTACCCTGCCCACAAGCACAGGGTCTGGCCCAGTGTACTCTTCTATCACAAAGAACTGGTTCCAGACCCAGCCTCTCTTGGAGCGCTGCAGCACCTGCCCCTCCTTGCCCTTCTCGTGATGTCCGTGGAAAGAGGGCCGCAGGTGGCCTCGTCGCTCCAGGGCAAATGCCTGGCTGTGGTACAGCATGCTCAGGCACACCAGGGCAGCTTGTAAACAGTAGTTCTCCTTCATTTTTGGTTATGTGGTAGGCACAGGAGAATGTAGCTGTCACTCCCTACACCAACAGAGTGGCAGTCTTTTGGATGGCGGCCTCCCAGATGTGTCAAGTCGACCTCCTCTGGAATGAAATATCTTCACTCAGCGAGGACATCACGTCAGGGCTGCCCGTTTCCCCAGTCAGCTTCTGCAAGCAGAGAGAGGTTCGGTTAGCTGTAGCCTTTGTCCTCACATTATTTCGTTTCCATTTAGCAAACATGTTGGTTTGGATGTCAGTTTATCCCTCTTCAGCTTTGGTAAAGCCGACTGTTTTCTCTAAAGCCAAGTTGCTCATTTAGGAAATGCAGTTAAGAATAATTTTTTATTGAAAGGCTGCTGCAGATATCAAGTGAAAAATAAATACAAGACCCCTACCACAGTTTCTGGCATACAAAAACCTTCTAAAATTAATTAACCATAATTGTGCTTGGTTATATTCATGTCTTAGAGAAACTAGAGATTTTAAGGAAGTCTAGGTCAGTAACAAGGCATCCACAGTAAAGATTCTAGAGGCTGACTCATTTAAGAAGATTTTCTTAGAAGATATTTGGTTAACTTGAATATTGAAGTGAAAGCTACTTAGTTAAGAATGGGAGAGTAGGATACCATGAGTACACCATCAGAATCCTCCAACACCACAGGACAGCACATGCTAACTACATCATAACCCAATACTTTAGCACAAATAGAAAATATGAGGAATTTATATCACAGACTCTGTGATGGAAGAAGCAGCCCTCAAGAAATGATGATGGTAACAAAAATTATCAATTCGGAAATAAATGGTCAATGTATGCTTTGGGAGATATAGGTCTACAATTGAGCACTAAATAGATAGACACAGAAAGATAACGCCAAGTTTAAGAAGCTTGAGGCTAGTTTGATCTAACCGCCCCTTTGCAGTGAATTCCAGGCCAGACCTACATAGCAAGGCACTGTAGTTACAAAGGAAACATTTAAAAGGTCAAGTCTTCATTGAGCTTTGTGAATCAATTAATTAAAGTTATAGCAGTCAATTAAAACTACAGTGTCAATTAGCAGGTCAAATTCTCATTGACTCACTGATGGATCTATTGAAGCTATAGAAGTCAATTAAAGCTGCAGCATCAATTTATTATTTTCTGGTCTGAAGTCTCCCTCATCAGCTCTGCATACCATCTCTCTGGACAGTGGTTGGTTTTTGTTTGTTTGTTTGTTTGTTTTTTTGTTTCAAGAAATACTGAACAGTATACATATAAATGGCTGAATAGTGCTTCCTCAAACCCAACCACCATGCTACCATTCATAAGCAGTAAGAAGGAGCTACTGACATACTATACCTTTTCAAGTTTTTTGTACATATATGATTGCAGTCCCTCAAGTTCCCAGACTTATTTTTGAGTTTCAATACTCTGGCACCAGAAAAAAAGTTTCCTTTACATAACATTCTTTGCTTATTCCCCTCTGTTAAGACTCATGTTTCCTTGTAAAGAAGTATATTCTCCTTCTTGATGGAACCCAGATGTAGGCCAGATCTCAGAAACACATGCATTAAAAAAAAAAAAAAAAAAAAAAAAAAAAAAAAAAAAAAAAAAAAAAAACAGAAGAAGGACCTAGAATTCTTCCTCTTTTTTCAGGGGAACAAAATGCAAGCCTGTCAGTGTTGTTTACCAGACTGTGTCTATGTGCCTTGAAATTAGAGATGACAAAAAGAGTGTAGTGAGGTGCTCTGAGAGGAAGATACAAGAGTTATCAGGAACACTGTAGCCATTTGACTTTAGTCTAGGGCATAAGAGAACTGGTAGAAATCTTATTCACAGAAGAAATCTCTTTTCCTTTGGTAGTTTGACATGGCCTTTTCAAGTCTTTGGTCTTTGTCTTATGCCAAGATAATGTCTGGAGAGGCTACAGATATAAGTTAAAGGTGTCTGCTATCATCCAAATAAAACTCATGGTAGTGTTATTCCAGTATTTTCTGAAGGAGTAGGGAACTGAAGCCTTTAGCATTTCTTGTCTATAGACACACTGGAATGCATATAATGCAGTATGAAGAAATGGGGTTTAAAAGACAGTGCTGTCACACACACACACACACACACACACCAACTTCATTCCTCATCAACGTTCGTCATTTAAATATATTATGTATTTTTAACTCACATATTCTGTGTGTGTGTGTGTATGTGTGTCTTGGAATGGTGTACATGAGTTCAGATGCTCACAAGGCCAGAAGCTATCAGGTCCCCTGAGGTTGGAGCTCGAGGTAGTTGCGAGCTGCTGGGCATGAGTGTTGAGAATCCAACTTAGGTCCTCTGCAAAATCAGCAAATGTCCCTGACTACTGAGCCATCTCTGCAGCACAAACACTCATCATTTTAATTTAATGATCCACCAAGTGCTGCTTGCATCATGTCTGGGGCACTACATGGAAAAGCACAGAGAGGACTTCCAGCCAGAGGAGATCTTAAAGTGAAGCCATAGGAAGCAAATAGTAAAGACTGGCTTAAATGAGGAAACAAGGCTCCACCACTGAATTGTCCTTGAATATCTTCAGTTCCCCTCTGCCTCTTGATTGGTAAAAGGAAAATCTTGGTTAAAATTTTGTATCACTGGTATCCCTGCTCTTGTAAGTGGTAGGGCTTTGATGAAAGACTGTGGAGGTTATTTCTTCTGATTCAGAATCTGTGACTTTGATAGACTGGATAATAGCAGTTGAGATTATATTTACTACTCATGTCTAGAACCTGAGGTCAAACAGACCATCCATAACAGATTCATGTATGAGTTTAAGTGCACACTTGAGCTACAGCCTTAATTCTGCCTCAGTGAAAATTCTAGAAGAGAAAGGAAAGAACATATGGTGTAAGGTCCCTTCCCATTTTGTATCATGCCAAGTATTAAGTGTTCATTCACAAGGTGATAAATTATTCCTGCATATAAACTGTGAAGTGTATTGGAAAGAAAGGGTTTAATTAAAGTTGATATTTCTGCACCTCTTTTTTTTTTCTAGCTGCCATTTTGCTCTAAAGCACAATTATTTCTGACACTAAAGTGCTGAAACTACATGACAACTTTTCCACTTTATAAAAAAAGTCTAGTTTCATACTAATGAGTAAGAGTTTCAATGTAACCAATAAACAACCAACCTTACTCTTTTTATAAGAAGATAGCATTATAAATTGTTTTTGTTTTTTTTTTGAAATAAAAGCAAAACCAACCTTCCTTTTAAAGCAACTGATTAGTCTCATGATTTTAAATGCTTATGTGACCAAATACAATGTTATTCATCTTAATAATTAATCTTTAATTTATATTAGTTGAATTTTAAGTTATTTGCTCACTTTGGAATAAAAATCTATTGAGAAAATTAGTTTTTATTAGCCATCATTTTAAAACTTTCACAAATATTAAGTCAATTAATATGCCAATCCTATTAATGCAAACTGTAACTATGTTGTTTCAAAGGATATTAACATTGAGGTCCAGACAAATTGAATACAACTTGTGCTAGTAGAAAGGTTTGGTGCTATCCAGTCTGAGATTTGAGCCCAAACCATCTAACTCTAATGTCTATTTTAAACAAGTGAACTATACCTTTTCTTTCCTTTTTTAAAGTGATAAAGAAATTTAAAAAAATCTAGAACATATCAGAGTATAGGATTAGGTTCACAGTGGTCGAAATTAGGTATATGACTAGGTACAAGACTATGATAAAAAAAAAATAACTAACGCTTTTAGTGTTATCTGCCAAATCTCTTTTAGGAAGGCATTTCCTGAGTTAACTAGTCACAAGAACCATACAAATGGCAATGGTACTGTCATTGTCCATTATATATGCAAGTGGGATAAACCACACAGTGAGGAAGTAACTTTACCAGGGTTTCAGAGACAGCCAGGGGAAAAGATAGGATTGAACCCTGTGGCATGATGGTTGCCAGGCCTGGATTCCACCTCCTGCAATTCCACCTGACCCTGCATCTCTAAGAGAAAGACAAATACTAAGCAAAGAAAGATGCGTCTGAATCTGCACAATTTCTTCATCTTGATATTAATTTAAGATTGAGCCACTGGAAGTGAGAACATAGGCAATTATTTAAAAAAAAAAAGTCAAGCCAGAAGTAAAAGAGAAGCATTTCATAGAAGACGTCAAAGTGAAGATGGACCCCACGTGATAAATCATCACCATCAAACATAACAATGTGCTGTAACTCATTTGTATTTTCCTTTCCTTAAACTTCTATTTCAGAACATCTAAAGATAGGTTTTAAATGAAGTATTCAGCCAGGTTTATTTATCTAATTCTGAGATTTTTTTGTAAAAAAAGAGAGAGAGAGAGCGACAGAGAGAGAGACCTGGAGCATCTCAAGAATGGATTGATGAATAGAGTAGAAATTTAGCACCGATCTCACACAGAAATTAGGCTGCCCTCCTAAGGAGACCTTAACGTGGGTAATAATTAGGGAAATATATCAATGTTCTCATTAGTATTAATAAAAAACCCAAGGCAGTTCTTGAGCAATCTTTCCATTAAAGCACTTGCCAGCAGCTTTCCAGGATGCCTCAGCATTGGGGTTCCACTAACACACGTAAGAAGACTTTATTTTATGATGGGAGAACATTGCTTCGAGGGAAAAATAAATGTTGTTGGAAGTCACAGGAGTAATAACATGACAGGAAAATGGATTTGCAAAATCACCAGCTCTAAGTGGAAGGCTCACCCCTCTATCTGGAGAGCAGACAGTCCGTCATAAGTGACTGCGCCTTGAGCATAAAAGTATTTGCTGTGCCTGCTTTTGTCTCTGTGAAAGAAAATGACATATATGGGTGTTTAAGTATATTTGGATGCCTGCTGGAAATTGTTATTGGGTAGAAAATGAAAGACAAAAACGCTTAGCAAAAAGCAAGTGGATTTGGTTTTCAGCTTTCTTCTCCCCACAGAGCTGGAAGGATCAGACCCGCTGACCCATTCTTTTTATTTCTAGCTAGCTAATTTACAACTAAAGACAGGTTATCATTACACTAAGAATATTATCAAGGCTCCCACCAGAGCTCGAAATCCTATTTTTGTATCTGCAATGTTCCCTTGTGGGTGAGCTGAGGGACTCTGGTCTCTGCTTCAACAAACACAGCTTTGTAACCAATCGAATTCTATTATGCAAATTAATTCAAGAATATTTTATTCCCCGCTCAGATCTCATCACTCAGTGCAAAGCTGGTCTCCCCTTTCAAATCAAATCACAGGAATTATGCCTTGTCTGTGAAAATCATAGAGAATGGAAAAAGGAAATATTGCGAGAATTGTTGAAACATAATTCTCTATCTCATATTTCTGCATTTGGAGCAAGACCTAACTTTGGAAAAATCGGTTCTTCTCAGGTGAAAATTATACAGTGGGCACTATAAAAACATCATACTCTACATCATTCCATTTTCAAATGACAAAATCAAATACTATAGTGTGGGTTAGCAAATAAACAATGAAGGCATTTTCTAGACGAGTAGAATGTTTATGGGAGCTCAAAGTTAAGTCTCATTCTTTGCCTCCACAGACATAAAGAACCGCAGAAACACAGTTTGGGAAGTAGGATTAACCTGTGAGTTGTGCAAAGCTTGGTACAAAATGTGGTTAAATTCCTTACAGATTTCATAAACCTAAGTAGTCGGAGAAGTAGCAGTAGCATTGTGGTAGCAGTTTCACGCCTTCCAAGCCATATGATTTTTGTAGTACCGGACAGTAGGCTCAGGTTTCTATTGAACATTTCACTGCATTTTCAGTGTAACTTAATATAAATGTTACCCTTGGGGTCTCATGGTCATAAGGTTTCATGATAATCTTGGATTATCATGTCTCATAATAATTCAATCACGTTTGAGCAATAAGATAGTTATGTCCAATGAGTGCAAAGAATAACTTATATTACTCATGCTCCACTCAGTTCTTACGACAGCCTTTCTCACGCTAGTATTTTTAAATGTTAGTCATTAATATGAATAAAATATGTCAACACACACAGGAAACAACATTGTGAACACTGTTGGTTCTGACTGTGAATAAATGTTCCATATGAATGTGTGGAAAGAAAGAAATTTCACTTTCAACTTTTCTTTGGCATGAACTAAGCTACCCGAGGGAAGATTCACACAAAGTGGCAATGATAAACAGATGCTAAGCTTAAAGTAACATCATCTATCACATGAAAGGCATACATTCAAACCTCCCTTTGTCCCCAAACAGAAAATATGTAGAAAGTATCCTTTAGTGTCAACTACATTCATTTAGGGTCAAGCCTGACTGGCACCTTGAAGATATGTAGGTATCAGTGTATTTGTGATCCTCAGACTTCCTCAAAGACTGACAGCCCATATTCTAAGTAGTAAATGAAGGATCATGAAGGATCGGCACAAATACTATGTACAAAGCACAGAAAAATCTGCAATCATTGTCTCCTTGGCAGATTAACTTTTTTTTTTTCAGTTTAACTAGTTATTTATGGTTGAGACAGGGTTTCTCTGTGTAGTCCTGGATGACCTAGAAATTGCATGGAGACCAGGCTGGCCTTGATCTCACAGAACTCCACCTGCCTCTGCACGCATACCTGGCTGGGGTTGAAGGCAAACACTATCACAACCCCAGGTCCCTCAGAATTCTGTTTATTTTTATTTATTACAGTTTATTCACTTTACATCCCAGCTGTAGCCCCCTCCCACAACCCCTCCCACCTTCCATCCCTCTTTCACCCCCATTTCCCTTCACAAACCTTTATCACATTAGTTACTCTTCAAACATCCATGCCCACAGCCTTCAATGCCTCACCTACCTCTCTGAACTACGGCTGATTAAACCACTCCTGCTGTACTGAAAAGTAAACCATAAACTAATCATTGATCATTGCAACCAGTGTCACCTGTCTTGAAACGACAGGCTATGAGAAACATATTTTCCAAGAATTTAAATGAAAGAAAACATTTGTAATTAGTGAAGGGCCTAGCAAAGTCAGATTAGGAGCCTGATGAAGGATTGAATAGCCACAAAGTGATATCCAGTTTCAGGTTTCAATAAAGTCAAGGCCATCACCAAACCAATTAAAAACAAAAGGGAAATTATAGCTCCTTTCCATAAACGATGAAAATGGCATTGTTTCTCTGAAGACCTAGATGACTTACTTTCTGTTACCATCACTGGTCAGCACCTTACTTATAAGATGATATTGAATCTCCTGTGCATGAGCTAGCCTGGGAGATTTCTTTAATCACCCAAACAGAATATCTAGAAATGTATGATAATCTTAAAGAAAAGAATTGGCAGTTCTTTCTCTAGCCAAATATGAAATATTGTGAAGATCATCGGTTCAAGTGTATAAGATGCCCTTCTTATCTCTGAATGCTCAAAGAACATTGAGCCACAGATCTTTAGACAAAAAGCCAAGCTGCATGTGCTGTAGCACAGATTTTGTTAGTGCACAACAGTGCAACTTAGACAAAGTTCTTCTTTCTTGGGACCAAGTTTCTCCTCTAAAATAGAAAGAAACAGTTCATTAAAAGCCTCTCTGTCTCCCAAGAGTCTGTGGATCAGCTCTGAGGCAGCCTACCCTGTATGGTAATCTTCAACCCTTGGTAAAGATCTATGGCCAGCTAATAGGCTTACCCAAATAGTACACCATGAGGACTCACCAACATAGAATTCACTGAAATCTAGAGAAAGGTGAATTTTCAGAAAGACACGTTTTGAAAAGTTAATCGAAGCAGATGCTGAAACTCAATAGCCAGTCTTTTGGCAGAGTGCAGGGAATCTTGTGAAAGAAGGAGAGGTAGAAGGACCTGGAAGGGACAGGAGCTCCAAAAGGAGACCAACAGAACCAAAAAATCTGGACCCAAGGGTCTTTTCTGAGACTGATACTCCAACCAAGGACCATGCATGGAGATAACCTAAAATCCCTGCACCGATGTAGCCCATGGTAGCTCAGTATCCAAGTGGCTTCCCTAGTAAGGAGAACAGTGACTGTCTCTGACATGAACTCAGTGGCTGGCTCTTTGACCACCTCCCTCCTGAGGTAGGAGGACTGCTTTACCAGGCCACAGAGGAAGACAATGCAGCCAGTCCTGATGAGCCCTGATAGGCTAGGGTCAGATGAAAGGAGAGAGGACCTTCCCTATCAGTGGACTGGGGGAGAATCATTGGAGGAGAAGAGGGAGGGAGGGCAAGATTGGGAGGGGACAAGAAAGGATGCTACAGCAGGGATACTAAGTGAATAAATTGTAATAAATAAATAAAAAAGAAAATAAAAATTTAAAAAGTAAGATGGAAAAAATTAAACAGAAACTAATTTTGACAACATTTTCCATCACATACTGTATGCCTCCATCAGATAATTGTAGCATGTTTTTAACAAATAAACTATCATACTTTATTTCTGTTTTTGTTTTTGGCTCTGTACATTTCATACTTAAGTCACAGCTCAGAGTAGATGCATTTTTAAGAGCTGAGTAGCCATGGGTAGACAGTGAAGAATCAGGTCATAAAGCTCCTCATAGAAGAAAGTGTGTCATCAAACACTTCCTGATGATGGCAATACTGCAAGTGAGAACTAGAAAAATAAGACTGTTGTAGTTAGATAGAGAACAACTTATTCTAGAAAACATGTAGAGGGCCTTCGGAACTCAGCAGATCCAGGATGAGGCACTAGGGGCACAGGCAGAGGCAAAGATAGAAGGGCTCAGTAGAAGGGCTAGATTGGAAACAAGAACATGGTGTTTTAAACATTTTGACCTTGTGAAACCACTGTAGGTCCAAGTTCTTCCCCTTGTAGCTAACAACAAATAATCATCTCTATTTCAGGTTGGGAGATTTTGTTACATTGTTAATTTTCAGAACTTCAGACCTGGATCAACTATTAAATTCTCTCTCTCTCTCTCTTCATTAAACAAGAGGGAAACTAAAATACAGAAGCAGTAGCCAACATTTAAAAATAGATTAAGTAAACAAAACCTCACCTTGCACATCCATAGAGAGAAAAAGAAGTATCAGGAGCTAAATGACAGTTTTCGTAGCATAGATGCCTTAACTGTAGTTTCCTGTTTAAGCCATTTCTATGAAAACAAGAAACTGAGATTCATGAAGAGAAATACATTCCTAGGTAACCTGAGACTATTCCTTAAAGAGTCAGGAATGAAAGAGAGAAGATACAGTGATCTGTATATTCTTCTTGGTACCTTAGTTCCTTCACAGAGCTACTGTCAAACAGGGTCTTTTCTGATAGACAAACAGTAAAAGGAAGGATTGTCTGCAGTTGACCTTTATCTCTGAAAAGGCTTGATGAAGTCCTTCAAACTCATCACTACAACCAAAAAAAGAGAGTGTCTGAAGTGACCAGTGCCCACAGAAAGAACTTCTGTCAGAAAAGTATGTTGCATGGCCTTATCCACTGAGATCCAGTCATAACTCCAGCTAAACCAGTGTGGGTGTCCTTAAGAGAAGCGAGGACAGCAGAGCCAGCTGCTTCCAATTACCAGAGGCCTGATTTTCACCAGTGTGTGGGTGGGCTGTTTTAGAGGTCTCTTTCTTAATGTTTCTGTCTGGACCGCCCCATCTTGCACAAAGCAGTCAAAATAAACCCTGGGACATATTTAAATAGCTCTTTTATATGCCTGTATATTACAAAGGAAGCCTCACCCATTTATTTTTAGAAAGCGTCATAATTATCTCATTGTTTTTCAATAAATCCAACCTTTAAAACACCCTTTTTTTTTTCAGTAAATTAATGCCACTTATCAAAAAGAATTGGATATTTTTTAAGTCTTGAAAGAAAAGCAATGGGGTACAGCAAACTCGCCAATGCCTCCTATGTCTGTAGAGTACATGCTGAAGCACCCCAGTCAGATGTCAAATGTCTTTTGTGGGTCTCAGATGGTATGGTTCATTTAATTACATTTTCTCTAATCCTAGGTTAATTCTATTGGGAATTACTGATTGAATTTTGACTTACATAGAAGAATAATCTATTGATCTAAACACATTTCTGGGAAAAAAATAGTTTACCTTATTTTTAATTAATACTGAAATAATTATTTTGACGAAACTTCATCTTTTCTTTTTGCTCCAGTATAAATAACAATTTCTTTTTTCTTTGAATCAGACTGTTTGTTAATAAATTTAAATAGGATATTTTCAACAACTTTCTGGCCCTAAAAAGATTTGTAGAATACATTAAATTCTCTATGATTTTAGATGTTTACCAACTCTCCATTGCATTCCATAGAACAAACTGATTTTGTCCTCATGGAGTTGAATATCTAGTCTGCTCTCAATCCTGACTGAGCACCAAATCACTTGGTCAACCTACAAAATTCCTTATCACACCCTAAGTCAAACAAATATAAACAAAACCCAGAATATAGCATTTTTGAGGTTTTCAGGGGATCCCATTGCCTATAGTTCTTAAATTTTAAGTAGAATCTTAGTAATGAGAGCCTTTTTTATTATTTATTACAATTTACTCAATTTGTATCAAGGCTGTGGCCCCCTCCCTCATCTCCTCCTAATCTCAGCCTCCCTCCCTCTTGTTCTCCTATGTCCCTCCCCTAGTCCACTGATAGGGAGTACCTCCTCCCCTTCTGTTTGACCTAGCCTATCAGGTCCCCTCAGGACCGGTTGCATGGTCTTCCTCTGTGGCCTAGCAAGGCTGCACCAGGGGTGATCAGAGAGCCTGTCACTGAGTTCATGCCAGAGAAAGCCCCTGATTTCCTTACTAGGAACCCCACTTAGAGACTGATTCTATGGGCTACATCTGAGCCAGAATTTCATCTTCTCCATGCATGGTTCTTGGTTGGGGTATCAGTCTGTGCAGGACCCCCAGGGCTCCCTTTTGGGGGCTCTGTTGGTCTCCTTTTAGAGCTCCTGTCTTTTCCAGGTCTATCTCCCCTTTTCTTCATACCCTCTACACAAAGTTTGGCTATGAGTCTAAGCCTCTGCCTTGATACCTCAATCAGTAGAATCTTTCCGAGGCCTCTGTGGTAGGGCTCCTGTCCTGTTTCCTGTCTTCTCCTGCTTCCAATGTCTATCTCATTTGTCCTTCTGAATGAGGATTGAGCATCTTCCCTAGGATCTTCCTTGATGTTTAGCCTTTTTAGGAGTATAGATTTTAGCATGTTTATCCTGAATTATATGACTAATATAATGAGTGTATATGACATATGTGTCTTTCTGCTTTGGGTTCCTTCGATCAAGATGATCTTTTCTAATTTGCATTTGCCTGCAAATTTCAAGATTTCCTTGTTTGTAATAGCTGAGTAGTATTCCATTGTGTGAATGTACCACAATTTCTATATCCATTCCTCCTTTAAGGGACATCTAGGTTGTTTCCAGTTTCTGGCTATTACAAATAGTGCTGCTATGAACATGGTTGAGAAAATGAGCAAATGTCCTTGTTGTAGAGTTGAGCATCTTTTGGATATATACCTAGGAGTGGTATAGCTGGATCTTGAGGTAGCATTATTCCTAATTTTCTGAGAAAATATCAGATTGATTTCCAAAGTAGTTGTACAAGTTTACATTCTCACCAGCAATGGAGGAGGGTTCCCCTTTCTCCACATCCTCTCCAGCATGTGTAATGAGTGTCTTAATGCACTAGTTGCATTTAAACTGCTGTGATCAGCCATTTCAAGTGATTCTTTAAGTCCCTGCAAAATATCTTATTAGTCATTTTTTATCTTAAATGTGAAAATTATCCTCTGGAACAGGTCGTCTTTGTTTGATGAATGAAGGTACACAAACGAAGCTGTATTAGGCATTTAAGATCTGCCACTGACTCACTGTGTTATGTCTCCAATCCCCAGGCTTTGTGTCTGTAAAGCAAAGGGCTTTGTAGCTTGAGTGCCTCAGCAAAGGCCATCAGCAGAAAAATCTAGATAGCAAGGGCTATAATGTGTGGGGAAGCCTGAGCCGACTGGCTGCACATTCTGCAGCCTACATAAGGTTAGATTCAATAAAATTTCTCTTTGAAAACCAGCTCTGCCTTATTATAATTAATAAAGAAATGTGAAAGCATTCATGATATTTTCATAGCTAGTGAGTTCCTCACTTCAGCAGGTTAAGAAATTCTTGTTCCAATGCCCATAATCCTCTGGCATAAGCAGGAGGCCTCCACTCAGGCGATGATGGCAGCACAGACAACTGATAACTTACCTTGCTCTATACTGTTTGTTTTCTCATATAAAGAACAAGATGTGTGTTGTCTGACCTCCCTTACTCCCTAGCTAATTTCAGGTCCTTGTAAGATAATAGATGAGGAAGCTTTTATAAAAGCATAAAATGGGTTATGTAGGTGAGAATAAGGGTGAAAAAAGGCTGACAGCCATGGTAACTTGGATGACTTTGGTTAATTTTAATGGCTTTGACTTTTAGCCTTCATCATTGTGGACTGTAGATAAATGCTAAGTATCTTTTATTATTACAGGATAGATACGTGGTTCTCTCATTTTCTCAGACAAGAATATAAAATCAACCAGATACTGCAAATCGGTCTCTTTTATACCTACATACTTTCTTTCTGTTTGTCCCAAAACCCAGAATGAATCCTATTGCATGAGAGAATGCTGACCTCAGTTCCTCCATGTGGCATGCTGTACGGTGGCCACAGGGTGGAGGTATGATTCCAACAGGAAAGCTGTTACATGAGTCACAGAGACCAAGGAGACCCAGAAGACAGGCTCTTCTGTAGAAATTCTGGACCATTCAATTTTTCCATGATACAGGATAAGACTGGAGCAATCAAGATGGGGAGGAGGCAAAGCTGACGGGAAGATTGTGTAAGCTATCTTAGCCAGAGGAGTGTGTGTGTGTGTGTGTGTGTGTGTGTGTGTGTGTGTGTTTTCCTTCTTTTAATGCTTACATTTTTATTGTTGTCATATTTTATCTAACACAAAAAATTATAATGAATATAATGTAGACATGGTACATCCCAGCATTTTACCCAATCCTGTACCCCTCCCCACTCCAAGTCTATTTTGTGCATTTTCCCGTTGAATATTCACTGGCCAGATGCACATATTTCCTTTAAGAAAGGACTGTTGTGTAGCACTGCTGTGAATCTGTTTTCTTGTGCTTTGATCTACATTCAGAAGTCTGAGAAGCTATACAATCTTTCCCAACTTTATTATGAAACGTTTATAACCTTTGTAAATACATTGGTTTGTTGAATCACGTGCTCTTTTATTTCACAATTAGTATCACTGGTACTGTATTTACATACAGTGTCAACTAAGCTAAGGATATGAGTTTTGTTTTAAATAGTCTTTGTATCATAAAGAAATTAAGACACAAAGGTGGTCTTCTCCTTTGCCCACCCAGTCCCCCTTTCTCATGCCACCCCTTTGTTCTTGAACTGCCCAGATTTCCAGTTGGCTTCATGGTCCTTCGACCTGAATTTACCTCACATTTCTTGTATTACAAAGTTGGCTAGAAATGCATCTTCTTAACTTTCCTTAACTGAAAACATGCTTATCTCATCTTTACTTTAGAAGAATATTTTTCCCTAAATGTAAAATTCTGAATTAGCAGCTTTTTTGCTCTTCACTTTCAAGTCTTTAAAGATATTCTTCTGGTGCTTCTGGCCTCAAATTTTTTTTCTCATGAGGTCCTGAACATCATTTAAATTTTCCCTCTAGATGTGGCATTTGGTAATTCAGCTGTAATGTGTAGTATTTTGTGTAGTTTTGTTAACATTAATCAGTTTCACTGGGCTTCGTTAATATATAACAACTATGTCTTCTACCAAAAGTTCTTTGGGATCTTGTATATTTGAATGTTTTTTTTTTCATTTTTGCGACCTTTTAGAATACTTTAGATCACATAACTGTACTTGCAATTAATTGATTTTTACTGTTCAATGATATTATATATTTAATTTTAATCATTTTCACTCTCCATGTTCTCTTCCTCCTACGTTCAGAAAATGTGCTGATAAGAAGCTCAGCTATGAGAAAAAAAAAAAGAAAGAAAAAAAAGCTCTGCAGAAACTACATTTGGATGCCTCATTTTTTTCAGCTGATCTCCATCAATTTGACAGTGTTAATACTTGTTCTTTCAATCAAACTACCTCAGTGTAAGCTGGATTCTCCACCAGTTCCACTGTTGTGCTAGCAGTCTGCGGTGTCTATCTCTTACTTGCTATTTATTTTTTCACTTTTTGTTTCTATCAGCTCAGTTTGTCTCAAAACCAGAAGTACAACCATTGTGGATCATTTCTTCGGTCTTACAGAATGGCCTGTTAGTACATTATCTACTAATTACCCTCTGTTCAATGCGTATCTTCTCTGCAACAGACACTATGACATGTGCTTTACTTCCATTGCTGACCATCAGTTTATCTACAGCACCTTTACAATGAATTAGTCATTGTTTCTACTGTCCAGATAAGGAAACAAGGACATGGAACACTTGAATTTGTTTTCCGTTGACTAACTGGCTCCAAAAATGGCTTTTGAAGTTTTACAATGGCTCACTCAAAACCTTTTGACTGTCTGTCCTTTGACATTTTGCAAAGATATAACTCACTGTATTTCTCTTAAAGTTTGCCTGTAAGATATACTCAGAGCTCAGCTAACTCTTTTTCTACACTATAACTATTTAAGAAATATTGGTGGAGAAAGGAATTTCTGAAATAGTAAAGTGGAAAAAATGTAGTGAAATATATTCTTTGTAGCCAAGGAGCTTATGTTTTCCTGGAACTCTTAGAGAATAGATTTTATCCTAAGGGACTTCACATTCTCCACTTCAAGCCATGCCCATGCTGGTTTAGAAGAATCTCCCCTAACACCACAGATGTTTTTCATCCTAACCCACCCCATGGAACAGTTTCCAAATGAGTAAATCATGATTTTTTTTTTCAAACTCCTTTCCTGGACCTATTTTTTTTTTAAACATTGTAACAAAATTTTTGCTGTGCCCAAGTCTCCTAAGAACATGTTAATAAGTAACAAATTCAAGCAGCCTGAGGAACTGTAGGCAGGTAGCCAGATGGTAAGTACCTTCTAGCAAATGGAGCCCACCCAACAAGAGATGGTTCTGTGAGATGCCATGAGCTAATCACTGTCAAAGAGATTTGGTTGTTCACAAAGGACTAGTTAAGTGGTGTTAGCAGAATAATGTCGCCCCAGGACCAACATGCATAGCCAGAGATGAATTCGGCCTTTGGTTTAGAGGTCTTACAGCCTACTGATCAATTACATCTTCCAAAGAGATTTTCCAAAAAGATAAATTTGCAATCCATGGCACCACTGGTTAGAAAATGCCCTATGGCACTACTTCCTAAAGGAAAGTTCCACTAAATCGTGGCTACTCCAATCAAGCAAGGAGCAGATTGAGAAAAATCAATAAATCACGAACTTGCCAATCAGGGCTGGCTGCCTTCCTGATAAAGCATCCATGCTAGGGATGCTCACACATGCACGTGAAGGCTGTCTAACCTGGAAACTATTGAAACATACTTGGTCTCATAGTTCTCAGTCTCCCACTTGCAGGCTCCCACTGTTTCTCAACCTACGCATTATCATTGTGCTGACTATGGTAACATAAAGCTATCCCTCATCTCCTCTATCCATAGAGTCCACCAGATGTCTCCAGGGTTTAAATCCCTCTACTCTAATCTAAACCAGAGAGTTCTCTTATAGAAAAGAAACAGTACCTGGAAGTGAGTTGAGTTAAAAAATACTCACCCAGAAAAAATTACTATCCTGTCCAGAGCAAGCCAGTTGGTTAATTAATATCACAGATTAGCATTAAGAAAAATAAAGAGACATTCAGGATTACATGAAACATCATAGGGGAACTAGAGTCAGAAAACATAGGTATATGCTTTCAAGGTAGAAGTGGAAGGAAGACACACCACTGTCTTCTGCTCTATCTCCTCTCTTTGATTGTGCTCTCCATATCACAAGTTCATGCCATAGTTCCTGGCAAACCAAATATCTGGTACTCACTGTGACCACATTCCTTACTAAGAACCCCAGCTTTAATTCTTAGAGTCTGAGGTCTGCTTAAGTAACACCTGGAGTCTGCTTATATAGCTCTGCTGTGCCTATGCACTATCCCTAAATGATAATTCTGTGGAGGGAATCCACACCAAAGACTCTAGGGATATTAAGAGTGTTTACAGCTTTATTGCCACTCTCTCCCAGGTGCCTATGTCTATGCCTCACCATCTTTCCATTCCCTCAACTCTACAGTTGGCTTTATGGCTGAATCTTTGCAAGATGCTAATGCATGCTACTGTGTGTGGTACAGGATGAGCTGAGCTCCCCATTGGTGTCCAGGATAAATGCTTTTCTTCTGTTAATACTTTTTCTGCTCATATATTCACTGTAACACATGCCTAGCCCTTAGTACTTGGGTGAATTTTGAGATCTTCTTTTATAATATGCTAGAACATGGGGTGGGGGAAACCCTTTGGGTAATGATGTGGAATGAAACAAGACAATCAAAAGAAGATGATTTCCACATGGTCAAATTTGTATGAAGTATATAAAAGACTGAAATCAATAAGAGTAAACAATAATTGATTTGTGGAATTAAGAGGAGGAGAGGGAGATAATTTATTAATCATCAGATGTAAGTATCAGTTGAACAAAATGAACATATTTCTGGAGACCTTCTATATAATATTGTATCTATGTAAGCAATACTACAAATATAGTTAAAGATACATAAGATAAATCTCATGGTGTTTTGTCACAATAAAACAATTTTGCACAAAGAAAACATTTAAATAAAGTCTTTCTCTTGAATACAAAAGGTTTAAGTGTTACACTAATCACCATGAGGTGAGTGGAGTATTGGCTTCTTGACATGAGGGTATGGAGTTGTCACTCTGAGAAAACTGTGTGTGAAGTAGGACAATACTTAACCAGTGCTCCTGGGAACAGGAGAAAATACAGCAGACATGTCGTTAAGCATACTTTAAAAAAGAAGTAACTGAGACTCATAAACAAACTTTGGGCAGAGTGCAGGGAATTTTATGAAAGAAGGGGGAGATAGTAAGAACTGGAGAGAAAAGGAGATCTGCATGGAGAGCAACAGAACCAGAATATCTGGGCTCAGGGGTCTTTTCTGAGACTGATACTCTGACCAAGGACCATTCATGGAGACAACCTAGCTCAGATGTTGCCCATGACAACTCAATCTCCAAGTGGCTTCTCTAGTAAGGGAAACAGGGACTGTCTCTGACATGAACTCAGTGGCTAGCTCTTTGACCGTCTCCCCCTGATGAGGGAGCAGCCTTGCTAGGCCACAGAGGAGGACAATGCAGTCAGTTCTGATGAGACTGGATAAGCTAGGGTCAGATAGAAGAGGAGGAGGGCCTCCCCTATCCAAGGACTTGGAGAGAGGCATACGAGAAGATGAGGGAGGGTGGTGGGTAAGAAGGGGAGGGGAGAAGGGAGTGGGTTACAGCTGGGATAGAAAGTGAATAAACTAATTAATATAAAAAATAAAAATTTAATTAAAAAGAAGTATCTTCTTCAAACAAATACAAATAAAAAGCTTGGCACTGGCTTTGAACTTTCAGAATACAAATGAGTGAAGATGAAAATTAAGTTCTACAAACATTAATAAATATCTTTAAAGGCTGTAATGAAGTGAGTTTTTTTTTTCTAACCCTACATTATCCTGAAACAAGGTGAGCTCAAAGAGGAGAAACTGAGGCTGCAGAAGAGTAATGGTAGTTCTTTCCCTTGTCAATTACTAAACAGCTCTTCATTAGCTCCTTGGTAAACCTGAAGAACCTCAAGTTTATATGGTGAGAATGCCCTCTATGCATAGGACCAAGCAAAAAGCTTCCCCTTTAATGCTTTCTCCTTATTCTAGAGTGTGGTTTGGTTCTCCACAGTAAATTTCCTTCTGATTCTTGCTCATTATCCTACACAACAAAATTTTCATTATTGTATATAAGAATGTAGCATGCTCAAAAGTAACTCCCCTGATATTTGCAGCCAGACTTACTGAGAAAGCTGTCATAAATATTCTTGATCCAACTATATTAGGAAGATTCACTTCTCTATAGTTTGGGCACATGTTAATCCACACTGACTATGCTCAGAAAAAAAAAGAAAAAAAGAAGAAAACCTTTTAGGCATTCAAGCAATAAACATCAATTTGCAAGAAACATTTTTTTAGAAAGATTGAAAGCAGCCTCCTTGTAATCATAAAACTTTAGCAATAAATAGCCCTTGGGACTCAGAAACCCTAGACAGACGATGGTTCAAACACTATATCATATTTGTTTTATCAAGTATCTTCTATAATAAAGTCCAAGTTATCAATATGCTAGGGAAAAGGAGAATCAGATTTAGAAAATTAAATGCAAGTCTTCCAATTAAACTTCTGTTCTAGATAAGTAATTCTAGTGTTTTGTTTTTGTTCCCAGATATCTGTATAGTTTTGGGGATTTACAGATTTACAGTAGAAAAAAAAAATAATGCCATCTAATTGAAATTTTAGCTGGCATTCTATAGCCTAGCAACACTATTGAAAACTAAACAATGAACTCAAATAGGTAAACCAGACTTCTAACTCTAAATTTCTATAACTCCAAATTTCAGAGTCAGTTTGTTTCCAGCTCTCATCTCTGTGAAGCTAAGATTCTCTGTTTGGTCCCCAAAGAGGCTGCCTCACAGTACAGAAGGTGTCCCATTTGGAGAAAAGCTGACAGTTTGAAAACATTTCACATCCACCAATCTGAGGTCAGAGAGCTTCAGTTGCCATTTCTGATTTCTCTAGAGAAAGCAGAAAACCCCTTCCTATTGACAGGTGACCTGCAATGTAAAGAGCCTAAGGATGAAAGGATTATCTTTGATGCTAATTGGTTGAGGAATTAGGGGTTTTCTTTCATCCTCTGGATTGACACCAGTTTTCAGAAAACAAGTGATGCTGTAATCCTGGAGTCAAGATCACTTATATCACATTAAGAGCATTGCCATACTGGATTAGTGAGCAACTTCTGAGGTCTTTTCAGGAAGCAGCGCTTATAGATATTCATGCACATGTACTGCAAAGTAGGAGAATGTATTCCCTTCCAAAGATGGAGCTTTGGGCTGCGAAGCTGTTATTGTATTAGATGAGAGAGAAAGAGAGAGAGAAGGGGTGAGATGCTATGCTAGTAACAAGAAAGTTAGAGGACTTGCTAGTGTAGGCTGAAAGACAGACCAGAACTTAGATAAGTGCAACTACAATGTGTAAAGGTGCTTTGATGAGGGTTAAGGTACAGTTCAGAGGAAAGCACAGAAAGCAGGCTGCTAACAGACAGTTAATCAGGAAAGGCTTAGTGGGCAAACAAAGATGTTTGAATTAAGTTTTGAAGTACATGAAGAAAATAAATGTTACAAGAAATAGTAATCCAGGCAGAGAGAACAACATGAACAAATACATAAAACATTGAAAATAGATCTTGTGTACAGGTGACCACCAGAATTCAGGCTATGAATCTCAAGTAGTAATTATTCAAAGAAGAGGGAAAATGTAAAACAATGTATGTGGGTAGGGAGTGAAAACACATAAGAATAATAAGTGATAAATGAAATAATAGCAATATAATAACTCTACTTGTTTGGTCAATATAAGTGAGGTAAATAGATATGTTGAAGCTTTCAAGAATGGAAGTAAATTGAGTAAACATGCAGAAAAAATAAGCCAAATGTCCATCATGTTTGTGTTTCTGGGTCAAAATAATTGAATGCTCTGTTTCAGTTATGCAGCTTCCGTTTGCATGCATTAAAATAGAACTTGAAAAGCACATTCTTAGGATGTCTTAGAATGTCACAGTCTTAGAATGTCTCTGTGACTGAGGTTATCAAAATATCTGTGTCTATCTTTTGAAAGCAAGCGCAAAAGCAGACAGAGAACACACTGGAAAAGTGAGCACTGCATTGTTCACCAACTGTGTTAGACTTGAGTGAGAAGCATGAATGATATTTAATCCTTGCAATCTTGTGGCAGAGCAATTGCTGTTCCTTGTGTGACACACGTAATTAGAAAACTTTAAGTTCCTCAACTTCTGACATCTGATAAAAGGGCATAACCCGAATTTGACCCCAGTGACAGAAATGAGCCCACATATACCAAGTGTTCATTCTCTAGCAAAAACATCCAAAGAAAAGTAGTTCTTGTTTTAACAGAGGTGATGCCAATGCAAAGAAGAAAATTAATTTCATTCTGATTTCTGCAGATCTGTGCTGTATGTATCAAATCATGAGCCTCTTCGCAAAATTAAGGGCATTAGTTATCCTCCCATTCAGCCTCGGCGGCATTAGACTTGCATGCAGACATTCTTAGCTAAGATGACGATTATCAAGTTTTTACAAAATCATTCATCAAGAGGTGAGACCTAAGCCTGATTAGCGTTTCAATAAGAATGCTGAGACTAAATAGAGAATAAGCAGATGATCACAGCAGTAATTAGGCACCTTCTAGACAGTCACGCTTTTCCTCAAACCAATTGAGTTTGAGCAAATGAGAAATTTTTTTTCCTTCTCTCTTTCTTTTCCCCCTGCTGTGAAATGAACTGCCTTAAATAACTGATGAAGTGACAGCAAGACCATTAAAAGCAACGTTTGCCCATTAAGTAAGACTTAACTAAGCAGAGCAGGGGCTAATCACTCTTCTAATAAGTGATACACCCTGGCTAAGCTCACCCTGCTTACTAGGCATGGTCCATGAGGCCGGTAGACTACAAAAGCCACACACAGAGTGGCAAGAACTTGGCAAAGTCACACAGGAGTCAGAACTATGAACATGCAAATAAAAGGCATCAAATATTAATACTGAGCTTGTGGTTATTCTCTCAAGATTTATTCAGAAAAAAAAATGAAGTTGGACTTACTTTTTCCTTAGATAAGCCATTTGGAGTTAATGATGAAAAGTCTGACTGGTTCAGTTATCAGCCTGAGTTTCTTCATAAAGGTGAAGAACAGAGGTACAGGGTCTGTTGCCTTATCTCTCCTACTAGTGTAATATAGAGTATATACTCACATTTCAGTGGGTGTTTAATGAATGAATACTCAAAGGAAAACATAGACACAAATCTGTATAGTTTGTGCCTGAAAAGAATATCTACAAAGAAAACAGGATGAAAATTAAAAAAAAAATGTGACAAGGACAATTTTGTCACCCTCCCCCCAAAAGATGTTGATGTCCTAACTCCTAGTAAGCATGAACATGGTCTTATTTGAACATAGGATCTTGGCAAAATAGTCAAGTTATGAAAAACTATCAAATTTGTCAGCTACCGAATTTGATAAGACTGAAAACAATAGGAAAGGAGGCACTGACACCAGGAGGCATTTGGCTACCAAGAAAGACAAGGAAGAAGATTCTGGAAATGTCAGAGATATCCCCACACCCGTAACTAGTAGACCAACATGAAGCTTAAGATGGCCATAGGATTTATCTTCGTGTGGTCTGGCATTGTAGTATGTCTATCCTGAACAATATGACTAAAGTGCACTTATTAGGAGTATGCACCATGTGTCTTTCTGGGTCTGTGCTACCTCACTCAGGATGATCTTTTCTACTTTCATCAATTTGCCTGCAAATTTCATGACTTCCTTGTTTTTAATGGCTGAGTATAGTATTCATTGTATACATTGTGTAAATGTACCACAGGCTTCTTCAGTTGAGGGACTGAAGAATGGATAAGTTATTACCAGCGTCTGGTTATTATGAATAAAACTGCTCTGAACATGGTTGAGCAAATGCCCTTGTTGTATAGTGGAGCATCTTTCGGGGACGTAACCTGGTCTTATGGTCAGGCTATTCCAAGTTGACTGTGAAAGAGCCAGACTGATTTCCAAAGTAGTTGTGAAAGTTTACACAAGTGAAGTGAAGTGTTCTCCTTCACATCCTTACTAACATGTGCTGTCACTATGTTGCCTCCTTTTTGATCACTTCTTTCTGATAGGACTGCACTACCAGGCCACAGGAGAGGAAGATGAACTCAGTGAATAGATGAGCTGGTGTGTCTGAGGAATAGGGGAGAGGGGATGAAGGAGGGAGGGTGGGACTGAGAGGAGAGGAGGGAGTGGCCTATGACCAAGATGTTAATTAATTAATTAATTAAAAACTGAAAAATAATAAAAAAGATTCCAGAAGTGAAGGGAAATGCATGAACCCACTCTTCCTCAAAGCTCACAGAAGAAACCAAGTCTGCCTATACCCTGTTGTGATACTTTCCACAGAACTGAGAGACAATACATTTCTATGATTTAAGCCTGACAAGCCTGACTTCTTACTATGGCAACCACAAAGACACTAATACTAACAGGGAGGGACAAATTCCAAACTCAGTTAGACTGGATAAGAGCCTAGTTTTCTGATGCTCCTCATTGCCCAGTCATCCTACCTACTGGCCACCAGCTCCCTGAAAGCTGACCAAGAAAGAACTCACCTTAGTTATTACTTATTGCAAGTCTCCATTCAAAACTGCAATTACTGTGTGCTGATTTGAGAATCAAGGGAGGTAATATTATGACATGCTAAATATTTTATATTGCATATAACAAATGCTCAATTAATCAATGTCTTTTATAATTATCTACATCAAGCTCTTAGCCTCTGAATTTAATAATGTTACATTACCTTTAGTTGTTATCCTAGATGGCTTTAGATGGCCTAAGGGGAACTGGCCGGTCAGTGAGTAGACTTTACAAAAGTCCTTTATCATTCATGGGGAATGACTGTGCATATTGGCTTTAGCAATTGATCCCTTCTCCTCCATTTCTTCCATTCTCATTCTCTTCCCCATTCCTCAAATTATCAAGAAAAGGCATTGGAACCTTCCAAATCCATACTATGTTGGAGCTGACCTGGAGAGCCTGACAACCAAGAGAGCTGGTAGAGGACTAAAAGTAGAGAAGCAGAACTCTTATGGCTCTGACCTTGGGCTCCTGGGAAACCAACTTCAGTGGAGGACACTAACCCTAATTAGTGCTTTTATTGAGTGGCCTGACAAATTGAAGAAATATTATATATCAATCAAAAAACAAAACAAACAAACAACAACAACCAAAAAAAACTGTTCAGCTGCAATAGGAGATTTTCTAGTCCCTTGAACTAGGTAATATGCCCTGGCTTTGTGGTCACTATCTTGTTTATTGTCTTCAGATTCTCAATGAGGGTGATAATTTTACACTTACTTTGACAAATGAAGAAGTGGAATCCAAAGGATAGTTGGTCATTAGGCTGAATCACAAAGTGCATCAGTAGTTGAAATCCAAACCTGGTGGAACCACAGGATGGCACAGTTAACTATTGTGACCCATGGCCTGCTAGCATCAACAGTACCCACTGGGACACCACTGCTAGGAAGTGGATCTTAAGGAGAAGGTACTGATGCTGAAAGTAGAGGGTTGCATTACTAGCCCATCTGCTGATGATTTATAAATACAGGCTTAATAGGACACAAGTGCTTTGTGAACACCAGTCATATCCACAATGTGAAATATCTTTAGTAGAGCAATCAGGACAGTATCTCATGTTCTAGAGTACTTGGTGATTGACAAGGACTTTTCTAAATATTTGATCATTTTACACATCAGCTGACTGACAAAGGTGAGGCTCATTTTCTTCTCATTTAATCAATGGAGTGAAGACTAAGTCAGATATGGTCTTTAGTGCTCAGATGCTAATAAGTGGATAGATGCTATTTGAGAATGGAGCTGATGCTGGAAATTGTTTCTCAGGAAATGAAAAGGGCTATTCACTCCCATGGAGACAAGTTTTCAGTCCCTCTGATGTGTAGAATGACAAAGCTGGTGACGGCAGTGACTTGCAGTTGATGTTCAGTACTGTGCAAAGTGCTCGGCACACTATTCTCATTAATGTAGGCACAGTTTTATGGGTTTCTGAAACACATGTTATTCACTTCTTATAGATGAAGAATTTGAAGCATTACAAGTTTATAAAACCCATATCGAATGGCAGAGAAGCACTTAAAAAAAATGTTCAACCTCATTAGCCATCAGGGAAAATGCAAATCAAAACAACCCTGAGATTTCACCTTACACCCATCAGAATGGCCAAGATGAAAAACTCAAGGGACAACACATGCTGGAGAGGTTGTGGAGAAAGGAGAACCCTCCTCCATTGCTGGTGGGAATGTAAACTTGTACAACCACTTTGGAAATCAATCTGGTGCTTTCTCAGACAACTAGGAATAGCGCTTCCTCAAGATCCAGCCATACCACTCCTAGGCATATACCTAAAAGAGGCTCAAGTACACAAAAAGGACATTTGCTCAACCATGTTTGTAGCAGCTTTATTTGTAATAGCCAGAAGCTGGAAACAGCCCAGATGCCCCTCAACTGAAGAATGGATGCAGAAACTGTGGTACATCTATACAATGGGGTATTACTCAGCAATGAAAAATAAGGAAATCATGAAATTTGCAGTTAAATGGTGGGATCTGGAAAGGATCATCCTGAGTGAGTTGTCCCAGAAGCAAAAAGCCATGCATGGTATATACTCACTCATATAAACATACAACATAGAATAAACCCACTAAAATCTGTACATCTAAAGAAACTAAGCAAAAGAGAGGACCCTAACTAAAATGTTCAATCCCCATCCTGAAAGGCAAAGAGGATGGACATCAGAAAAAAAAGAAAACAGGAAACAACCTTGGAACCTGCCACAGAGGGCCTCTGAAAGCCTCTGCAGTATAGACTGTCAAAGCAGATGCTGAGTCTGATGGCCAACTGATGGGCAGAGTGCATGGAATTTTATGTAAGAAGTGGGAAATAGTAAGAGCTGGAGGGAACGGGAACTCCACAAGGAGAGCAACAGAACAAGATAATTTGAACACAGGGAATGTCCCAGAGACTCATTCGTGGAGATATCCTAGAACCCCTGCACAGATGTAGCCCATGGCAGTTCAGTGTCCAAGTGGATTACATAGTAATAAGAAGAGGGACTGCCTCTGACATAATCTGATTGGCCTGCTCATTGATCACCTCCCCCTGAGGGGGGAGAAGTCTTACCAGGCCACAGTAGAGGACAATGCAGCCACTTTTGATGAGAACTGATAGACTAAGATCAGAAAGGAGAGGAGAACCTCCCCTATCAGTGGACTTGGGGAGTGGCATGCATGCAGAAAGGGGAGGGAGGGTGGGATCGGGAGGGGAGGAGGGAGGGGCTTATGGGGGGATACAAAATGAATAAAGTGTAATTAATAAAAAATTTTAAAAAATTTAAAAAAAAGAAAAAAGAAAAATAAAACCCATCCAAAACTATATCACTGTGGTCCTGGTCAACCTATCTTAAAGGTTTTATTTTTAGTGATTTGATTTTGGCAAATTGCCTAATTTGTACAGCCTCTTTAACAGTCATGTTATTTTCATTTGTCCTCTGCCCTCTGAATTTTTTGCTTTACCCTGTGTCTTTTCCCAGGTATGATGTGGAGTTTGACACAGAGGGTCAAACTCTGGATGGCTAGACAATTAAGAGATGCTAAAATTGAGCTACCACTGCTTGTAGGAGAAGGAACCTTAGATATTGTCTTCCATGCTAGATGGTTCTTTCTCTTGAAAGAAATCAGTTTTGTGCAAACACCAGAAATCACTGTATTCAAATGCACTGACAGATATAAAATCAGGTCACAAAATAAACTCCAGCCCATCTCTTCGGGGGGGAACACATCATTGCTTACCACAATTCATGTTGAGGCATATTCTAGCGATCTGCAAAGTAATGTGTCCTGATAACTTCAGAAGCTTCACATATTCTACCAAAACTGAACCAAAAAGTGTTCAAGATAACTCACAGGAACAATTCCACCCTTCATAGTGGATGAACTTAAAACATAACAAAAGACACTCAGATGCTTAAGTCACTGTTTTCAATCAAGCTGTCACTTGACTCGTCATAAAACAACAGGAAAGAAAGTAATTTAAGATAGTAAGACACATAGCAGAGCTAGAATTACTGGTCAGATGAAGATGTTTTTTAAAAAGAACACATTGATGCAGAATATCAAAATATACCATGGCCTTGGGCATCCGTCAGTTGGGAGAAAATAGAGGCATCAAGGGGCCAGCAGATTTGCATCCTAAGGCCTGCCATGTGTGTTGTCCCACGAGGGAGAAGCATGACACCTTGGTGAAGGCAGATCCCTCACTGAAGATCCACAAGGTCTGTTTGGATGTGAAGTATCAGTTCAAGCCCTTCTTTGTGTCAGCAGCTTCAAGTACTAGGCAATGACTGGATATTTATTTGTTTCTCTTCCTCATAATTGCTAAATTCATTGGAACTAAATATAAGGAACGTATGCAGCAAACATTTGAAATCTCTGTGAGTTTTCTCCTCTTTTCACATTGTCCCCATTTAATAATATATTTACAGAGAATATATATATATTTTTCTTAATAGAAAAATTCAGCTTTAGCCAGGCATAGTGGCACATGCCTGAAATCCCAACACTCCAGGAAGCAGAGAAGGGTGATTCTCCGTGAATTTGAGGTCAGTCTGATCTATAAAGTGAGTCCAGGGATTTACAGAGAAACCCTGTCTCGAGAAAAAAAAAATGTAGCTTTCACCCTGACCTTGGAAACCTGAATTCATATGCTCAACTGTCAACTGTACTTACTGATTCATGTCCTACTGACCCATTGAACCATTCCATCAAAAACAAAAACAAAGCTAACTTGTCTCACATGGCATTTATTTTCCTGGAAAAGGAAACACTCACCATGAGGAAGCCTAATAAGAAACTCTCCCAGTGGCTGCAAAGAAGGACATTTTTTTTTTTTCCATGCTGTGATACTTTCATTGTTTTGTAGTAGGAAGCCAGTTAACCTACCATAACACCAACAGCACATTCATTGATTCTCTTGGGACCACTTATTATCATTCATAGATTTTTCATTGGAACACAAAGCCCCAGAGGCAACACCCCACCACCCACTGACATCTCCAAGTTTACAAATAAAAGCCCAGGCTCAAAAAAAGAGGCAAAACATTTGGCCAAAATAATCTGCCAGAAGAGCTTCATACAGACAATACCCTCTCTATAAACCAACTTCCCTCTAGGATTAAAATGGCCTCCAGCCATTCCTGAACAGGGAGAAGAGCTGTCAGAGTTCAGAGCTGTAGAGATCTGTCTGACTCCAGGAGGTGTGTAAGCAGATGTTGTCATCAATAATCCCAAATTGTTTTCTCAGTTATTATTATGTCTTTGGAAACTTGGATAGATGTTTTGAATGCAGTATCTTATTTGATCCTTATAACCACCTTATAAATTGGTATTATTTGAGTTCCCATTATAAAAATGATAGTAGTTCCCAAGATATATCTCATGATGAATTCCAAGAATTTTTTAATATAAGATCTTACATGGCAAAGGAGATCTTACCAACAGAGTTAAATTATAGATGTTGGTGGTAGGTAATCCCTGCAATATCAACACTTGGAAGCTAAAGTTGGAGAGCAGTGAGTTGAGGGCAGCCTGAGGTACACTGTAAAAATTGCCTCAGGAAAATAAATAAGTAAATAAATAAACCTGGATTGATTTGGTGCATTCAGTATAATCACACAGATCCTTATAAGTGGGCAACAGGCAGAACGCAGGCCGAAGGAAATGTTGAGAGAAGATTATAGTGATGCTATCTGAAGATAGAGGAAGGGACCATGATCCAAAGGAGGTAGGAGGCATCTGAGATGTCAAAAGACACCTAGCGTCTTCACATGAAACAAACCCCTCTCCATACGTCCATACAACCTAATTGTTCCCTGAGGAACCATTGTGAATTCTGATGTTTTAAACAATAGGATAAAATTCTTAGTGTATTGAGCACAGCCTTTTGAAAGACAAGACAATGAAAACTCCATGGGGTGAAATTACTTGGCTGAAGTCACAGATTAATTGTAATAATGAAGACAACATGTTTCTACAACTCCATCTCTTATGCAGAGGTCTGCGTTACTTTGGGGAAGGAGAAAAAAAAATGCAATACCTTTCAAGAGTGCTCCTCAGCCCTGCAAATTGGTAAAGGCTATCACTGTTTTCCACTCGGTTCTCTTTATGCAAAATCAAAGTGTGGCCCCCAGAGAGCTATTATGTTAGTCAAAGTCACAAAGTAAGAAACGTGCAAAATTCTCATGAAGGTCCATCAGCTCTTACCATGACTCACTGCTCTCCCCACACACCATGCTGCTTCTGAAGTCTGTAGGACATTTTCATAGAGACTGTCCTTCTAAAAGTAAAAGCATTTGTCTATGGCATCCAACAATTAGAGCTGCTGAGATTCATGGAGAAACCTGGCTTTTACTACCTACATGGACTGAGCTCTTACACACAGTACAAATCCTAGATGTGACCTAGATTCCAAATGTTGCTCCAACTTGTAACTGCACAATCCCATGAATGGAAACACCTGGGTGTCAGATGCTCTGCTCCTGTTCAAGGAGGTTTCCCATTGGCAAGCCTTGGTCTAGGTATAACAGAGATATGCTTTCTCAAATAATTACAAATTTCCAACGATTTAAGTATTGATTAGTACACAATCAGTAGCCTGGTAAGGTAAAGATTGGATTCTAGGGTTCATTACTCCATATATAAGACCAGCAGTGGGGGAAAAATGGTCCAAGATTACCAGGACCTATTTTAGGGAATATCAATCCTTTAAATAGTAATAGAGAAACAATGGATTGGTAGGTAGATACATATTTCCTGTAGTTCCTTTAAAGCTAACCAAATTGAAAAGACATGGGGAAAGAGGCCATTTACTCCTTAAAATTTCCATTTGCTAAGTCCCAGTTCCTGTTCATTCTAGAAGATCTAATTATATTTATGCTTCTTGCATGTACTAACCAGCAGGCTCTGCCTCAACAGATCACAAACGGAGCTTTTGTTCTGATCTTACTGCTTAGGTTAATGCATCCTGACTTCTCAGCTGAAACCTGGTGAAGCTGCCGTTCCTCTGTCTGCATGGGGAGAAAAATGCCCCCCTAGAAGAAAGTGAAACCCAGCACTGTTTACAAATCCTGAGTCGGATTCTCATCCTGCTAAACAGGATGAGAATCTGACCCCTTATTGAAGTTAGAAAGCTGAAAATGACATCAAAGCTCTCTCATGAATGCAGGGGAGATAATGACTTAAGTGGCTTTAATCTAACATGCTCCTAACAATGAAAACCCATATCTTCTCTTTCTACAAAGGAGAAAATAGGCAACACTCACATTGACAGTTAACAGTCAGGCCATCTCATTCTAACCCTCCCTTCTATGGGTCCCACATCTCTAGGGTTTCACTTAGAAATTTCCCTTGCATCAGGGAAATAAGATGCATAGGAGAGTTTACAGAGAGGTGGTGCTGAAAACGGAGGCGGAAGTGTACAGGAGATACTTGAATGTCTGGGAAAGACAATCTAGTACCCCCTACACAGGCTTAAAAAGCAAGGAAGTTCTCTTGTGCTTTATGTCTTTACAGAGAGGTAATACTTCACCTCTGCAGGTACACATACAGCTGTCTCCCAGGGGTGCTATTAAAAAAGAGTGAGGTGAAGAGGTAGGGTTTAAACACTCTACAGAGACAAAACCCATGTCTGTGGCTCCCATCCATGTTATGCCTACATTCCAGGGTCTGCATTTTCTTGGAACCAGTGGGATTGAGCAAGAAGAATTTGGATATTATAACAATAAAAGACAGAAATGAGTCTCCAGGTGTGAAGCTTCTGAGGCATGTCACAAATGGATCTTGCACTTGACTTCATATCTGCAGGGTGAATATACGTTTTCTCATTTTACTGTAGGATTTGAAATCCTCAATCCACTGTCTACATCCTTTCAGGATGTCTCAACATAGCCCCCAACTCTCTGAATAGGTAATAAAATTAACAGTATGTTATGTAAATGGTGCATTACACACCTTAAAATCACAGATTAAGATAATATTCAAGTGTCACAGAATTTGCCTTTTGAAAGTCAAGTCTTTGTTAGTAATCCCAAAACAATGCACACCTCTTTCACTATCAAATTCTAGAATGTGACACACTCCCTCAAAATCCATGCCACAGAGCCACTAGCTGTTCAGGTTTCTAGGACATATGTTGTTAATCAACATCTCTCTAGTCTTCAAGGACTGACATCTTCTCCAAAGTCCACAGTTACAGCACTTGTATAGAAGGGGTTTAGAAGGAGTGCTCAGTGGTTGAAAGAAATCCCTGTTCCAGAAGACTCAAGTTCGAATCCCAATATTCATGTTAGATGGATCACAACCACCTGTAATTTTAACCTGCAGGCGAAGATCTGACACCATCTTCTGGCCTCTGTGGGCACCTACACATGAAAAACATAAATAAAAATAATAATAAAAATCTTTAAAGCACTTGTATATCTTTCTGGATTGCCCAAAAATGACACTAGAAGTCTCTCTAGCCTTCCCAACTATATGAACTATATGGTTTGCTCTTTTTTTTTTTCTCACAGCCTTAAACACAAGCTTGGAAACTACCTAATAAGGAGTAATAGGCCCATGCCATTTCTTCCAAAGACCAGCATGTTTGTCATCTGTCTGTATTCCTGAATGGGCAAGCCTCCACAAGCTGTCATGTTCCATGATTATTTTCCCCTAACATGTGTTGTTAATTTTTCATCTTAATGAACTGTCCAGTTGAGTTTAACAACCAGAATAGTGATAGGTTACACAATAAAAATGGCTTATGCCTGGCTATTGTTAGAATTCTCCCTGTAACACCGGCACATAATTGAAATAAAATATCTCAATGGCTACAAACACCATTTGTCAAGAATAAAGTGGTGTAAGTGCTATTTCAAAAATTCATGCTAACAGGCTTTATAAACATGGATTATAGAAGCATTCTTTCTATTGATACCTACTCAAGCCATTAAGTGCATGGCTATTATTCTCTGTTTGCTCAAGTGAAACCACTTTGGGTACCATACTACATGTCAGCCCCAATTTCCCACAGTATTACAGATGTAATCTTTCCTGCTTGAGGCTAGGTCAGGAAAGCCCAAAGGCCAGTGCTAATGCACAGATGCACACATAGGGAAAGCATCATGCAGCCATTGGCATCTTGGGAGTGGAGTGTTCCAGGACTGCATACCACTCACATCTGACTGATCATCCAGGAGAAACTCAGAGACATCCAAAGACTCTCCTCACCCCAGAAATGCAGATGAATCCAAGCTCCAGGTCTCTTTTTTAGTGAAACAATGCATCTCATTCCTATGGACTCAGACAGGAAACATTCGAACTTTGTATATTTTTTCTGTCATTCACTCTATAAGTATTTAGAAAGCTAACTGGTATGGATCACATTGTTCTTGTCCCTCAGAATATAGACAAGGTCCTACTTCCAGAGTTTGAGGGTTGCTGACCTCATAGATAACTTGGGCAACACAAAAATTAACTGTGAAAGGAAAAGTACTGATATTCATCAATGATGATAGTCTTTAAATGGCTAGGTGGAATGATGCAATATAAAAAAAAATGGCAAAATGAATAGAGGCTGTGGCTTTTGAGCTGTAAAGTCAGAAAAAATCCCTCAAGTAAGGGCATCTAAGCCAATCCCAAAATAATTAGAAGGTACCAGGAAGGCAGGCAGTCTTTCAAGGCTGACGATATGGTGGCAGTATAGAGCCTGAGACAAGAAGAGGGTATGCTCTGTAATGCTAAGGGACAGAGCAAAGAGTAATCATATAAATGGAGAAATGGCTTCATTCTGATTCAGCTGTCTTCCACTAAGCGGTTTTTGCACTGTGACCATAAGAATGGCAAGGAAACTTCCACTTCAACGATCTCAACCCTTATTACATATTTCTGGAAATCAAATTGATACCTGTCTTTTCCTCCATCGTATCTTTTCAATTTCTGACCCTGTCCGTGATTCCCATTGGCACGACAGTCTCACATCTCTAAACTCTTCTGAATAATTATCCCATACATTTTCTTTTCCAGTCCATGTCCCCCTTAACCCATACCCCATCTTTCACCTTTACATAGGGCTAAATGAAGTCTAGCACAAGGTCATGGCAACACCACTACTAATCTCTTGGAAGAAGTACTTATTCTATGAAACAATGAGCAGAACCCAGGCAATAGGAGGTTTCTTTTGACCTTCCTTCAAGGAAAGGGGCAAAATGCTTGACAAGAAACATAAAGTAAAGAAGCAGGATTAAACTGCGTCCAGAGCAGAAGCCAGTTAAATTCTGTGTGACCAGAGGTCCCAGTCACAGTGGTATTTTTCTTCTTAGCACTGTGCTAAGAATCTGATAATTAAGTCTCCAATGAAAACAGTACAGGAGCAAGTGAATCCTGTAGATTCATTCAGTGACACAGAAGCTTGTTGCAATACTCAACAGAGTTTGTCACAGATTGGATAGAGATGAAGCTTAACATCCTGACACTTCTTAGGAATTTTTCTTGGTCACAACACCACGAAAGCAAAAACATCGGAAGCGGAGGCATTCTTAAAGAGAGGTGGGGTGTGAGGTAGTGTAAAAATTTCTCTGATCATCTTACCCCATGTCCGCTCTCTTGATTATCTTTTTTAAGTGTACAGATTTCATTATGTTTATCACATCTTATAGGTCTATATAAGTGAGTATATACTATGTTTGTCTTTTTCCTTCTGGGATATTTCACTCAGGATGATCTTTTCTAGATCCCACCATTTGCCTGCAAATTTCATGATTTCCTCCTTTTTGATTGCTGAGTAGTATTCCATTGTGTAAAAATACCACAATTTCTGTACACATTCCTCCGTTGACGGACATCTGGGTTGTTTCTGGGTTCTGGCTATTACAAATAAAGCTGCTATAACCATGGTTGAGCAAATATCCCTTTTGTGTACTTGAGCAAACTTTGGGTATATGAGATGATCAATCTTCGTTTAGAAAGACAGATGGGATGTGCATTGAATGTATGACAGGAGTCTACTGAGCGCATTTGAAAGACTCTAACTAGCAGTGTTTTCAAAGCAAAGACTCATGACAAAACCCTCGGCAGAGTACAGGGAATCATAAGAAAGAAGGGAAGTTAGTATGATGGGGAAAGGATAGGAGCTCCACAAAGACCAAATATATCTGGGCATAGGGGTCTTTTCTGAGACTGACACTCCACTAAGGACCATGTATGGCTATAACCTAGAACCTCTGCTCAGATGTAGCCTGTGGTAGCTCAATAACCAATTGGTTTCCCATAGTAAGGGGAACAAGGACTATTTCTAACAGGAACTCAATGACTGGCTCTTTGGCCTCCCCACCCCCCAAGGGAGGAGCAGTCCTGCTAGGCCACAGAGGAGAGCTTGGCAGCCAGTCCTGAAGATACCTGATAAAACAGGATCAGATGAATGGGGAGGAGGTCCCCCCATCAGTGGACTTGGAAAGGGGCACGGTGGAGATGAGGGAGGGAGGAAGGGACTGGGAGGGAATGAGGGATCAGGACACAGCTGGGATACAGAGTTAATAAAATGTAACTGATAAGAAAAAAAATAAAATTAAAAAAAAAAAGAAAATCAATCACCTTCCAACTCACCAGAAATGCAGGTACCGATCTTGCACAATGAAATCATTTTTTAAAACTTAAAAAAAAAAAAAATTGCTCTGATCACCCTGCATGGTTCTCTGGGCTAGGGATAGATGATACATCAAACTCATCCCTATTGCGGAAAATGTGGCCAAACCTTTACTTCAGCCCTCCTAATGTGTGTTAAGCAAGGAGATGGAAATTCCATTGTCCTAAGTGAGATGGAACCTACAGTTGATGCAAGCTTTGAAGTGCCTAAGCTTAAGAAGTTTCTCAGCCAAGAACAATGGCCATAGATCCTGTAGTAAGGAGGGCACTGCATAATATAGTGACAGAGATGAATCTTAAATATCACTCAAACTACCAAGGGAGTATTAAGGCAAGTACTGTAACCTTTCACTGTATGATTTAGGGTAAATAAGCTTTATTACTGGGGCATGGTCTGGACAGGATTTGGGGATAACACCCGTTTTTCTCTTGTGCTTTTCCTTCCATTTGGTGATCAGCCTTGTTGCAGAATGCACTTCCATGACGGTGCTCTGCTTTTCAACAGGCACAAAGCAATGAAGGCAGCCAGGGATTTTTGAGTCTAATGGCCAAGATAAACTACCTTCCATTTGATTGACTTATCTCAAGGCATTTATTCCAGCAATAAAAAGAAACATACCTGATACTTAGCTTAAAGGAAACCCTACTCATTTGGTAGCTTCAGTTTCTCAAAGATCTTGGTGCTGACAAAATACTCAAAGGAAAATGCAAAAAATTCTGCCTGAATTTGGCTTAGTTGTTCCTTGGTTTTAGAGAAATACCAACGCTGTTTTGTGAGTGGGATGTATATATACTAGCTTTTTGCCTTTTGTTTTATATTATATATTGCATTGGACTGTGTGCAAGCACAGCTCTGTTTTTAGGTTCTGATTAACCCCTCTCAGCTTCAGTTTGCTCTTCCATGTAATGGGATGAATTCAAACGAATAGTGTCAATTCAAGCGATTAGAGTAGAAAGTTTCTAGGAAATGTAATGTAATCTTTTAAGGGCCATGCAGTTAGTGTGAAGCATAAAACCTGTCCCTTTCAAAAATCGGTTTGAAACCACTCTCCAACAGATTAATGTGCCCAAACAACAAGAGCGGAAAGTCTGGTGGTTAGGACCATGTCTCATTCCTGCTTAAACCATCCACCCGTCAAGCATGTACATATAACCCATACTTCAACAGATGTAATGATATTAAGCACCCAAAAGTTTTCCTCCCAAACCTTGCAGACTTGAAGATAAATAAATGGCTGTGGATTAACAGAGCTGCCACAGCACTTACTTCTCTTGGCACAGTAAGCAGAGGGCTGAGACCCACGATCCATGTACAGAGCCACAAAAAGGATCTCATTGCTTTTTAAGTCAGATGGAAAAATAAAAATTTAAATAATTTATTGCCATATAACAATACACACAGGTTTTATTTGTCAGTTTTTAGATAACTGACTTAGTCTAGCTAGTACTGCCCATACATGGATGGGTTGGAGCGAGGGCCAGACACTGCCAAACAGGAAACCTACCTATGTCCATATCCTCAGCAAAGGATGATTGTCCTTATTTGGCATCTGGCAACCACCCTCTTCCAGTTGTTCTTCACTGTGTGGACCATATACCGCGTCTGTGTGAGGGTCCAGCACTGAGCGGAGCCTTATTCTTATCTCCGCTGGCACCTTGTATCACACTTTCTGGAACTAAGAAATCTAACCAGCAGATAGAAAATTTCCAGCGTAGCTTGATATTGATTTATCTGTGTCCTTCAGCCAAAGTATGTGGTGTCTTTAGCAAAAGGCTATTACCAGTAGTTACTTACAATATCAGCTAAGGGCAAAGAAAATGAACAGAAAAATTAACTTTTAAAGTAGAAATTTATGTTCATTTTTTATTCCAAAATTATTGTAAAACATAATTGCATTATTTTAGTACATAAAATGGGCCATGATGGAAAGAGTTCACAGAACTTACAGTGAGATTCTGAGGGACCAAGATCTCTGTGAATTGAGGTAAGAAGTGCTCAGCTATCTCACAGGATCTGAACTCCTGAGAGAAGAGAAGCTTTTATGCTCAAATCTAGAAAAAAGGGTTCAGATGAGCCCATGCGTGTGGGAGCATCAGGTTCAAAGCATCATAGAGTTTTAAGTAGCATGGGTGGGGTCTTGTGGAGATGAGAAAGAGTGTGCATAGGGTTCATATCAATCCAATATGCCTGGCAATGATCTGGAAAGTGTATCTCGTGAAAGAGTGCAGGCTCTGGAAGCTTAGGCCTCAAACAAAAGCTTCTAGACACAATGTGCACCACAAAAATCACATTGCAGCTCAGTGGCAGTGCACCAAGGCTAAAAAACATGGACTTCTCCACATTCCTATGACCCTGAGCACCAGCCATCCTGGCCAGGCCGGTGTCAGCACAGGGTTGCTTGATGCAGTGGTTTGAAGGCTGGTGCAGGGCAAGTGGTCCAGCCTCAAGCCTTGCAGAGAGTGAAACCACACAAGCCACAAGCTTTTGTCTTCCATTGCTCAAGAATAATGTGCAGGATTCAAGCCAATACATACCAATCTTCTGAATATTCTTCAATCTTTTTGGGAAAATAGTAGTGTTAGGGATTGAACCCAGGGCCTTGTGTATGCTAGAAAAGCAATCTACTTCCTACGTACATGCCTGAACTCATTTATTTAGTGTAAATTAGGAAATGTTGATAGAGGTGTCAAGAGATCTAGCATGGTATCTGCAATGGGTAAGATTACATTGCTGGGGAAATCTGGCAGACATTAATTCAGAGAAGTACTTACTCACTAGCCTTTACATGTATGTGACCGATATTTTTTTAAATGCCTTTTATATAAAATAAAAAGTATAGGAACTGTAACTATGGCAACCTAACAGCAATTGGCATGGTGCTTAGATACTAAAATTCAGAGCCTCTCAGAAGGATGAACTCACTGGCCCCTTCAAATTTTCTCTAAAGCTTCCAAATGGAGGCATCTGCCAGTTGTCTTGCTGTAACCTTCTGGATCCTCCAAAGACACAAAAAATTGGTGGTACCTTTAATATGGCTTGTTACCTTTCTTTCTCTTTCCTCTTTTTTTTCTCTCATAGCCTTGATTTCTGGGCTTTCCAACAGGCAAAGAATAATCTGGGTTAGTAGCCTCTAGAGGTAAAGATAATTTTGTGTGTTAGCAATCATGTGGTACCATGGAAAGCCAATGAGCAACAGCTTGATTTCCTTCTGAAACTATCTGGGGACAGCTAAAATGCCTTATAAGGTCCACCCTAAAGAAAGGGCAAGACACAGAAGTAGGCTAACAGACGTCTTCTTAAGTTTATGAGTTCCTTGACAATAGGAGGTACCATGAGCTTATTGGAAGGCATTTTATGTAAACTTAATTTCAGTAAGCAGGCATACCTGTGTGTTGAGTGTTTAAAAGTGAGTTAACGACTGTCCCTTGAAATCCCACCCCACTGTGCTCACATTCAATTGCTTTTTCAACTGAGATATTTCTCGTTGTCTTACTTTCATCTCCTGAGAGGACCAAGCTTGAAAAAACAAACAAACAAATAAAACAAAACAAAAACAATACCAAAACAAACAAACAAACAAACAAACAAACATGTCTTGGCAAAGATCATGAGTGTGTAGTCTGAAGGCTTTTGGACTTGTAGCTGAGTCAGAGAATGAATGAAGACCCAAGAACAATACTTTTATATCTAGACCACAGGGCTACAAAACCCCAATACATTCGCTTTTTAGGTTACCTCCTGCCTGCCCCAGTATTCAACGTACTCATTTTGCATGCACAGTATACTTCGATATGTAATACATAGAGGAAATATGCAGATAACTTGAACAATACTGAAATGCTTTGATCTTTCAAAGCAAGGAATCCTACACCAGACTTTGAGATGCTGTGTTGACTCTGACAAGCAGAACAGAAGAGATAAAGCCATCTAAATGGCTGGTTGTCGGAAATGAAGAGATTAGATGTCAATTGGCATCTTGCTTCACTGGACCACTGGGCACACAAGGCAAGCACAAAGAGCATGCTCTCCTGGCCTGAACAGTGACAATTAAGTCAGGGTCAAAATCTTCCCAAAACATTAAGTTAACCAAAGATGGTACCTGCCGTCCATCTGTTTTCTCAGGGTGGATCAACTACTTCTGGAATATCAAGTAATATGCTTTTAGTTGCAAAAGTATCAAAGCTATTTTTCTACATATGATCATGGGAACAGAAAACCTACTTGGGTCTCTGATTTAATGACATACAAGATAATACCTGAGTTGGGCTGACAACTCATAAAAGTATTAGAATAAAACCAAATGACTTTCAAACATCAGAGACTCTAGGGTAAAAGGTTCATGAGGATTTCTTGTAGTATTTTTTAAAATTCTTCCTTAGGTTTGAAATGTTTTAATAATAAACCAATGTGTTTTAGCCTAAACAGGTACAAGTAAGAGAAGATAGGATTTTTTGTTTGTTTGTTTTTATTGTGATGTAGAACACAATGCAAAAGAGTGCAGTTGTGTGTCACCTTGAACATAAATGGCCATTTAAATGTATGTTCCTGTAACTGCTTAGAAATTCTATGGATAGTAATGTATCAAACCAAACATAATGGTTGCCTACAGGGATGGAAATTAAGGCACACACACACACACACACAAAATGTATAAGATTTTTTTGAGCACCAAATTTCCATTTTAGTTTAAAATCGCCTTTATTCAGTCATCTTATTTGCTTGCACAGGAACAATTTATACAATATTTTAGTCCTGACCAAAAGTGGCCGAACTTATGTAGCTAACCCTCCTTCGTCTCCTTTTGGTCAATCCTACTCATGCTTAAATCTAAATCCAGTGGCTGCCTCTCTCGAGGGAGCCTCTTCTGATTTTGTCTAGCGGAGTTAGCCCTTCTCTGTGTGTGGTATTAATAGATGTGACTGTGTCCAGGTTGTCTGTCTGCCAGCCTCACATCAGGGCACAGCTCTGCCAGTCAGAGCTCTTTAATGGTACGAGTTTAGCTTCATTGTCATATTCATCCGTGAATATTTGATTTTTACTGCAGCTTCACAGCCTAACCCGAGATATAAAATAAGTCTCATATGTGAAAGAAGGTTGCAAAGAATGACTGCCCAGAAACTTGTTGGTGCTGGAACCCATGATGTAAGTTTAAAATTTCTTACAGAGTTTTGAAACATGACCATACCAAAATAATTGCAAGAAATATCCTCTAACTTTCTTCCATGCCAGTTGATTGAAAATAACAGTTACGTACAAAAGAGGCAAATTGATGGCTAGGAGACACCGGAGGCAAAGAACCATCCTAGCCATTGTCAACCCTGTGGCCCTCTGCATGTTCTTCAGCTCCTGTGAACCTCCGTATCCTCATTTACCAGAGCACCTAATATAACCTTCAAAGTTTCGGGCAACATCAAACAAGATAATAACTGCAGATTGTGTAAGACAGAGCCTGACATAACAATGTTCAATAAACATCAGGCAGTTATTATTAAAAATGGCCCTTTTGTGTGTTGTGAGTTAAATAAAGCAAGACAAAGCATCTGTACTTTGGTGTAAGCAAATCCTTTAGAGTAGAGTTCTTTGAGGGGTAAGATGCTCACTTCGCCTAGCCTGTAGAGCACCATGCAATCATTCCTTGAATCAGGAATAGCTGTCACCTTACACATTTCCAAGAGAAAAGCCGCAGTATATAGTCAACAAGTGAATGGAGTGTCTGTTTATGATTTCGGTGACACTGGCTTCAGATAGATACTTGGCCTCCTTCTCCACGGTGGCCTACATCCCAAAATAGGAAATGTGCATTCTCAGACAGCCCCAGCAGGTGCAGAGGACACAGCAGCAGGCTGCCAGCATTTAGAGCTGTCAGCGACAATTCAGAGCCTGGTGGATTTGGCAGCACAGGTGAGCTGCCCTCCAAGCAGCTTTCTGGAATTGACTTCTATGCAAATGAGAAGTAATGGCTGACCTGTGACCTGAAGCCCCTGCTGATTGTTACTCAGCAGGGTGTGAGTGTGCTTGCAGGCCTCTTCAGCAGAGGACACTTCCCTTTCACATCTCTAAGACATTCATTTGCAGGCCCCGGTGACCTATTAAACACCCAGCAGGGCTGCAGGGCTGCCATATACCCTATAGCCACCTGGGAAATTCCTCTGGTGAAGTGAGAATAGTATCTAAGCTACAGATAGGGTAGGAGTTGAAGGAAAGCTCCAGGGATTTTCCAGAGGTTAGCCTAAGATCTCTTCCTATGAACCTGGCCTTGTCTCTACCTTGTGCTGAAAGTCTCTCTTCTGTTCCCTTGCCACTCAGATTTGAGTACATCAGAGAGATCTACTTGGCTGCAAGCATCATTTAAATATGGAGCATGTCTTTTTCATCTCTACTTGTGTTTGTGGCAAATCACAGGGACCCAATCAAGAAACTTGAAAATCCATATGTATTAGGAGTCAGGGTAAGGCAAATGGATGGGTTTGTAGATTCATCGGAGCCACCAAAGTTGCGTACTAAGTCTTGAGTGAAGCTTGTGGTTTATATTGCTTTGTTGTTTCTAGAAGACAATCATTAACAAGCTGTTTTCTCCCCTGAGACATGAAAGCCCTTTCCTTAAAATCAGAACACTCTCCTAAAGAGTCCAAGCATCTATTCTACCGGTGCCACTGTCTCTTGTGGTGGTAGCAGATGTTATTTTTACTTTAAGTAGGGATTTGTGGGCAGCAGGCCCCATGTCTCAATCATTTTTTTGGGAAGCATAAGAATATTTTGCTCCCTTGCCTTGGATAAAAGTGATGCAAAATTCCCAAAGAAAGTAGTGGTTTTAATTTCTAGGTGGAAAAGAATATCTAACAGATTTCCTAAAAGTGCTTTTTATTTAACTTTTGACTCTGTTTCATTGGAGCCTCACTCTATGTGTCCCCACTATTGAGAAAAATAGAAAATGTCACTAGCACATCCTACTGAAGAATTCAGAGGGCTGATGAAAATGAAGAGGGCTATCCATCTTGGCGGAAACGAGATGATTAGCATTCACCGGCACAACCACAGGGGGATGCATGTCACCTGCTGAACCAGGCATCAGTGCAAAGGAGTGCAGAATAATCAAACACAGGAGCAGCCCATCCCAGCCTTGCAGTTTCCTAATTGGGCTACAGCTTTGCAGGGAGGTGAGGCTTTGCTTCCACTGCTGATGCTTTCAAGCATTGTGGGTTTTGTTTGTGTTTTTGTTTTCCTAGCAACTGTTAACCAGAGCATGGGAGGCATTGAAGACTTCTCAAATGGAAATTCTCTCCCCAAACAGACTCTCATTAATATATGAGACTCATAGATCTGGGAAATCTCCAAAGATTTACATGTTGCATACACAGTGGCTAGATGACTGTCTTTTTAACAGTCCTTTCTGAAGGCTGAAGAAGCAACCCTATGTAGAAGAAATGCTTTTGCCCAGAATTTAGCAGATTCGTCCAGAGGAAAGATGGAAGAGGGGACTGGTAAAAAAAAAAAAGCACAATTATAGACATTCCACTGCTACAAACTAAAACGATATGTATTGCTGCATACTGCCACACACAACTTATCTTCTCCAAGGTCCAGTTTTCTCTTGCAAAATTTATGAATAATAGTAGCTACAGCATAAAGCAAGGAGGAGTGATATCTTCAAAGACAGCATGCTTCTGACTCAGTGCAAAAATACAATGCCAGACAGCTGATCTTAGTAATCTTTGTGTGTGTCTACTTGAGTTCATTTTCTTCATGCTCTGCTAAAAATACATTGAAACTGTATTTATTTTATCTGTCTAATAAGTAATTATTGCATGCATACTCTGGGTAAGACCCAGTGCTTGAAACTGGGAACATGATAGTCCTGAAAAGAACCCTGACCCCTAAAACATGGACTGGAGAAGTAGCCAATTAAGTATATGCCTGTGTTTCAAATATAAAATGTCACTCACAGGATCTGTGTTTGAACACTAGTTGTCCAGAAAATGATGCTATTTTAGGAAGTGATTATGTTTTCAGAACCTGTGGCCCAGCTGGCAGAAGTCTGCTGCTTGGTCATGCCTTGAAAAACATGTCTGCCTCTAGTTTGATCCAGAGCTCATGCTTATGGTCCGGCCACAATGTGATGAGCTCTGTTATAATCTGTGCTGTGATGTACCTCTTCCACACCCTGCCTTTCCCACTACAGTTCCCTGCAACAGTGAGCTGGGATAAATCTCTTCTCCTGTGAGTTGTTGCTGTTTGAGCACAGTGATGAGAAAAGTGGCTAATGTGCTGACAATTATGACCTGATGTGAAAATTACTGTGGATGGTATAATCCACAGCCACTGAAGCATTATCTAGGAGACAACCATGACTTGATCTTGGGGAATAAAAACCTAAAGCAATCAAGCAAACAAATCTTTTTAGAAATAACAAGCTCCAAGCTAAGCTTTAAAAAGAAGAGAGATGCTATTGTCTGGAGTAAATGAGCATGTATCCTAATGGATCGCTCCTGGGCGAACATATAGCAGAGGGTGGATGTGCAGAAAGAGCAGCTGAGATGGGATTTTGGTCAGTGGAAGGGTGCCTTACTTATTAAAGAATTCTGGAAGTCTCTTAAGAAACTCATAATTAATTCATATCTCTGTCTTTAAAAGAAATGAAGAAGAAGAGTACTATAATACATGGACATAGAAATGTTTCTCACGGTGTGTATGAAAGTTGAAACACTGTGGAACTGATGAGGAAAGATAGCCATGCAGTCCAAAAGGCTAGTAGTATCAGAGAAGAATTTGCCTTGCATTGGATAATGTCGGTTGGAATAGAGGAACCAAAATAATTGAGGAATAATTGAAAGTAGGGTTTGTAGGAATTTACCTGAGGGATACAGGAATGACAGACACAAGGGATCACTCCTGTGTTTCTAGTCTGGCTAAACAGTTGAACTCCCGCTGAACTTTGGGATATAGGACACAGTGAAGGTTTAGAAGAAAATACATGGAAGGCATTTGTCCTGTACATATGTCCCACCTGGAATTATATACAACACACAATTGTACACAGACATTTGGATAGATTGATCTAGAAGCCCATACAGTAGCAAGTCATGGCAAAGAATTACTGTTAAATTTTATATCTTGAAGCCAGGTCTGTCAGCGCACACCTTCAATCCCAGTACACACAAGAGAGAGGGAGATGGATCTCTGTGAGTTTAAGGCCAACCTGGTCCACATTGTGTGAGTTTCAGGCCAGTCAGGCTACACAGTGAGACTATCTCTGAAACAAAAATTTCTAACTGGGGATACAAATGACCTTTGGGAATGGTGTCACCCACCATTAAATAGACAGAATGAAGGTAAATGGATTTGGAAATTTCTAAAATGTAAAACTGTCAGTGACTAAGGATCCACTATATCGTCTCAAGGAAGAGCTCAGAAACTTTAAGTTATTCAGTCAGTGACCAGAAGAGCTGGGCCATAGCATTAAAATCCAACCTCTGGGCTCATTATAGAGGATCCCAGCCTCCTAGAAATTTTGGTTTCTTGTAGAATTCAACACATCTTGTTTTAAAAATTCCTTTCAAGAGGAAGAAAAAAGATAAAAATGAACTGTAGGGCTCATCTAAATCAGTCTGTGAAGACATATGCTGTGTCAAAGAATTATCATGGTGAATCTCTCTACTTTCTTCCATAACAGATTTAGTAAAAAATATTGTCTTCCCCAGAGTGACATCTAACAGGTACACAATAAAGAGATACCAATTAAAACAACAGTGAATAATCACTTTCTTAAAGCCAAGAAGACATGGACTTCTTTCCCTTCAAATTTCTACTTTGAATTTCCAGACTGAGCCACACATGAGGGCTGAACTGGTAGGCATAACTCTCATATCCACAAACATAGTAGCATGTTAATTCTTTAGGAAAACTGGTCCATCTTACCTTCTTCACCCATTGGATACTTGCTGCCAATTCCTATAACATACTCCACCCATCTGATTGATCATTCAACAAATAACAACAGAAATGAATGTCTTCACGGGTCCACAAAGCCAAAAGCACAGTGATTTCTGGGAAAAGAAAAAGAAAAAAGAAGAAGCATTATTAGTAATATAGATGTGGTAGAAATTAGTAAAATGATCATTACTTTATTTTGTGAATAGACAGTTGCATAACACAGACTATTCTCTTTGAAGACAGTAGCCTAGTCATACAAAGGAAGGATAAATGAGCTATTACAACTGTATGAAAAACAGGAAAACTTGTGGATTTAGAATTACCAGGTTAGTGTGATTCACCATATTCATGTTTAATAAATTGATATCAGAGGTGAATCTGGGGAGCTATCCAACTGCTTGTGTTGTGAATATCACATCCACTTGCTCTAGAAATAACATAATCCCTACAGGGTAGATGGAAAACTTTCAGAGACAACTTTCTAGCAATGTGTACTTTGATTCACAGCCATGCATTCCCTTCTAAAGTGAGAAGGAGCTCTTCAGAGCTGACAGGTCCTCATGGGATGATCCACTCAAGGACAACAAAGAACAGTAGTGGTGGAGATAGCTGTTGTTCATATGCAACAAGATCAGAGCACAAGGCTGAGCATGCTTGCCAATCTTCAACAGGCTTACACTCCCCCTTCACAACAACAATCTAGACTTTCCATGTCGGGATTCACTTTGTATCTACTCAAGTGTCTCACACATTCACTATCCCAGAGCCGCTGTTCATATATTAGTTGAATGAATGGTGAAGAGTATTTGGGGTGTCTAAACAGTTGTTGTCTTTGAAAGCCAAGGCACTGAACTAAGGAAGGTGCTGACTGGTAAGCATCCACAACACTGAAGCCTACAGATGTTCCTGCCTGTCCTTCATCTCTAGAATATCCACCTTCTATGACCAGCTTAGCTTGCATGGGGCCCTTAATCAGAATCCTCATTGACTGTTTATTGTATTGCTTATTTCAAATTTACTTTTCCATGCTCTATATAATAGCTCTATATGATACAACACCTAAAAACAAAATAAGACAGACAAAGAAAAATCCTCACTGAGAGAATTTGGATGAATTTTATCTAAAATATGTTCCTAGCACCTTACTTGAGAGATGGTAGCAAAAATAATATTGTCTTGTTGTGTGAGATACTCAAGATGTCAAGGACTATGCATCTCTGGTCTTATCCTGGACACACAAAGAAGCAGTAACACAACATGGAGCTGATGAGGCAACCATGAGACACATTTTAGCCAGGGAGTAAAACTGTTACCACCAATAAACCATATATTTAGATAGCAGGCCCTTTATATCAGCCACTAAACCTACAGCAAGTGAACCTCAGAATAAGGGTCTTTGCTGAAATAGATCTAAAAAGTAGAGCCTTCTCCCCAAGGCCAATTTTTCTTGAGCCTTCATAATTACTGGTTTGTCTCTGAAGTTTAGACTTGCCTGGGACCCATCATTCCTTTCTTCCTCTTGGTATGAGAATGTCTATCTACCCTATTCCTCCCACAGTTACATCGAGAAAACAAACAATTTATTTGGATTCACAGATTACAGCTACAGGGTATTTGGCTTCAAGATGACCTATAATTTGATTCTTCTGGGTTTGATATAGATGAAATTTCAATGAGAAGTGGATCTTCCTCGTCTATTGTCCCAGACGCTGATGTATGTATGTAATATTATTTATCTAGTTGCATGACCAGAGAGATTCTCAGTAAAGCAGTATCTACATGTGTTCATACAACTCAGCACTGTGCAAGGTAATTATGCATTGTTATCAGCCAATACATTTCTGAATGTGATGTTAATGAGCAGTATATTATTAAAATGTTATGAACAGGGCTGGAGAGATTGCTCAGTGGTTAAGAGCTCTCCTAAAGGACCTGGGTTCAATTCCCAGCACCCACATTGCAGCTCACAACTGTAATGCCAATTCCGAGGGACCTGGCACGTTTACACTAATGTACATAAGATAAATTTTAAAATAAAAATGTTATAAACAGTATAAAAATAATTTTCCCAAATCATATGTGATATATTCTCTTCTATCTGAGATACCACAGTTGGAATTCTTTGTCCAACTCAGTGGACTATTGCAGAGGGTCAGAATTTATAAGACAAATGCCCAAGCTCTTATTCCTTCTTTCTTCCTTTCTAGGCTAATAATGTAAATAGTACATTCTGAGGCTGGCACTATCTGTAAAATTTTAATTACTTAATCTATGGAAACCATCTCAGAGCCTTCACTTTGCCTTGCTTCTTCACCTCCTTGAAAGCTGTTTCATATGAAATACCTTTCATCCAAAGATCACAAAGTTATGGAAGAAACAACAAAAACAAAAGGATGACATTCTCTAATTATTTAGTATTTTATTAATTGCAGAACTTTGTGACTGAGGATCTATAAGCCCGGTGAAAAGGGCTTTCTTCCAACTACATAATATCCCTTAGATACAAAAGTATAAATATAAATACTCTACATTGTTATTTGAATTTTGAGCAAGGTTTCTGAGTCTGAGAGGGCTGGGAGGGTTTATTCTACACCTTTCCCTTCATTGCAAACCTTTATGTTAAAAGGTTCATATCGTCTCATTTTGCACACACTCTATGACTCCCTGATCTGGAATCATGTGTTGTCTTCTGTTCTCCTGAAACCAGCCTTGCCTCATCCACATCCTACCTACTCTAAGATGTTCCTCTTTCATGTTGCAAGTCTAGGAGTCATCAGGACCTCCTTCCTGTGCAGTCACCCTGTGCTCTACCATCCCCTTTCATCGCTGTGCATGGCCGCACAGAGGACTAAAGCTCTTATGAACACAGCCATTAAGTTATATATATTATTTCAAAGAGACAGAGAAATCAGGTACAAGAACACCTGAACACTACAGGTGTTAATTGTAATGGGAAAATACTATGTACACATACTAAAATCAAGACTTCTATGCCAAATATAGATATGCAGGCTCGCAAGTCTAACACTCAGATAGTGAGTTTGACACAAACCTTGGCCTCAATATGAAATCCTATCTTAAAATCAAAACAAACAAACAAACAAACAAACAAAAAAACAGTGGATGGATGGATGGATGGATTGTTCGATGGTGGATGACTGAATAATAACAGCTTGAGAAGAATACAAATGTAAAGATTTGGTTTATACATGGTCATGTCCTTCTGATTTCCAGCTCTCTAAAAATAATGTCTTGTCTTGTAGATTACCATGTGTGGATCCTCTTCTCAGACTTTATGTTTACTGTTTAAAATGTGTGTGTGTGTGTGTGTGTGTGTGTGTGTGTGTGTGTGTGTGTGTCAGGCATGAGGCAGTGCCTGCAGATACTGGTACAGGGTTTCACACCCCTACAAACTGGAGTTTGGGAGGCCTCCAATCATCTGACATGGGTGGTGGGAACTGAACGCCTGAGTTCTGCAAGGGCAGTAAGGACCCCTAAGTGCCGAACCATTCACAGTGGAGGTCCCATTCTACAACGTAAGCTCAACCAGAATGGGTATATTTTAAAAGCACCTTCAACTGGAACCAACCATGATGTGCTGATAGAAGGGTGAATGACTCGCTTATATAGACCTACAAGACATGATAATCATAATGAAATCTACACACCTAAAGAAGATAATCAAGAAAGTGGACACAGGCGAAGGTGATTAATCCTCATTTAAAAAGACAAATGGGATGTGCATTGAACTTATGACAGGAGTCTACCACAAAAGGCATCTGAAGGACTCTACCTAGCAGTGTTTCAAAGCAGACACTAAAACTCATAACCAAACCCTCGGCAGAGTGCAGGAAATCATATGAAAGAAGGGAAGTTAGTATGATATGGAAAGGATAGGAGCTCTACAAGGACCAAATATATCTGGGCACAGGGTCTTTTCTGAGACTGACACTCAACCAAGGACCATCTATGGATATAACCTAGAACTTCTGCTCGGATGTGGCCTGTGGTAGCTCAGTAACCAAGTAGTTTTCCAAAGTAAGGGGAACATGGACTATTTCTAACAGGATCTCAAGGGCAGGCTGTTTGACACCCCCCCCCCCAGGGGAGGAGCAGTCTGTTAGGCCACAGAGGAGGACTTTGCAGCCAGCCCTGAAGATACCTGATAAAACAGGGTCAGATGAAAGGGAAGGAGGTCCTCCCCTATCAGGTGACTTGGAAAGGGGCAGGGAGGAGACCAGGGAGGGAGTGTGGGGTTGGGGAGGGAATGAGGGAGCGGGATACAGCTGGGACACAGAGTTAACAAAATGTAACTAAAAAGAAAAATAAAATAAAAAAAAAAAGAAGGGTGAATGAAAGCGTAAAATATATTAAATGTAGCAGAGTAGCCCCTTTACACTTACTCCATCAACTCACACTTCAGTGTCTTAAAACCTGTGTTTGTCTGTGTGTACTGTGAGCACAGAGGTCCTGTAGCTAGAATATGGGCTGAAAGGAAGCATTATGGATGAGGGGAGAAAGATAGACATGGGAGATGATAGTGCAACCCCATTTTACAGAGACAGAAACTGAGGCCTTATAGTGAATGCCCAAGTGAATGCAGCAAAGAAACAGCAGGACTAGAGTAGGTTGCCAACAGTCCACTCCTTCTCAGAAACTCTAAGAGCCCCAACATCTGAGCCACTTGTCAGAACAAATAGTGCCTGTTCCTGCTGTGTGTTCAAAGATACTTGCTACATTTGGCATAAGGCTTGCAAGCAAAGAACTAAGGATGGTCAAGAACAGACTCGATCAAAACAAATGATGACTAAGCATTCCCATGTCATCAATGCAAAAGCAAGTTAAAATGCAGGTTTGTGGAGTGGAGTTCTGTTAATTGTTAATACAGTGTTAGGACTGCATTCTACTATGCTCTAGAAGCAATGACTAGAAACACATGGCTGATCCTGCTCTGTGGTTTTCTTGCTCAGCAAGCAGCAGAAGGGGCTCGAAAAGTGTAGCACGCTCTGGGCATCTACAGATGGGAACTTACAGCTTTTTGGAGTGTTACATGTTCTCAACATTGTCAAAGTGATGATTAAGCACCATTAATAATCACCACTGGGTGTTTTTTTTTTTTCTTGTTATTGCCAAAGTCCCCAAACCATATGTTGAAACATATTTTATAAGATAAGCCTGTCGATTATGAATTTTTAAAAAGAAAGGGAGAGGCACTGTGAGAAAACCTCACTTAGAGCCCAGGTTTTGCCTCTGCTAAACTAGATTGAGTTTGGATAAGCAGTAACTATCTGAGGCCTTTTTCTGTATATAAAATGTAAATAGTAATGTTTTTGGAGGGTTATTATAAAGGATAGTAGTAAGAATAAATGTAAAATCTCAATTAAAAATCATGAGCTGTGATTATTAAAAGATAGACACATACTGTGATTTTACAATTGTTATGGTTGTTTTATATTTCACTCTATGTTTGCTTTGCATAAAGCTCATCAGTAGATGCATCAGTATTTATATCATACATACATTTGCAATCATACAAAATGTAACTAACAGCCATCAATGAGCATCACCATTGACTTTTTTTTTTTTTTAATATGAGGAAACCAAGTCTCAAAGAGTTTTAAAGATGCCATGATGTTCATTGACTTGGCTTAGACCTCTGCTCCAACTGGTTATTTAGGGGCTTCCAGCAACAGATGGTTCATGGTCCATGTGAAGTCTCCCAGGCTGGTTACTCACTGATAGAACATGGGTTGATGCCCAAGGACTAACTGTAATTAAAAGAAAGCACCCACAAAAAGTTCCTGGGCTCCAAATAGATTTGACAGAGCAGCCTTTTAAATGAAACTCTTAACACGACTATCTTTATGTCCCTTTAGTCATTTTCCTAAGTAAGCCATGCCTTTAGAAGCACCTAATACAAAGTGACAACATTTGCTATTTTCTAAAGGGCCGATGGACGGGCGTAGAAGCGAGTCCATTGTCACCATGGTAATTACTGCACAATACCTGATGGCCAATGGACAGTCAGGAGGCTCAGGCAGCAGCTGAATCCGGCATTGTCCTGGCCCGATAAAAAGATTAGAAGCCCTGAAAAGCCGTGGAGCAGGATCTCACAGCTCTTTCGCTGGGCCCTGAAAGGCCCATTGTGTGGCTACCATAAATTCTGGGTTCCCCGGGCACTTGACAACTGAAGCCAGGGATAATAGAATTCTTGTGTCCAACAAAACACTCCTTGTCCAATGGCAGTCTTATCAGACGCATTTACAAATGTCTTTCGTTGTAACCAAACAATTCCCTATTAGAAGGGCTATTGGGAGCAGAACTAAATAAATATTCACAGCCTTTGTAATAGCTTTGAAAAATGAATAAACAAACACTATTCTAGCATCCGAGGTAGCCTCCTGCCCCTGTATGTGCTATTACAATTTCTTGTCCAAATTCTAGCTTCACTTTCTCTCTTTACCTTACTAACAATCACATTAACAATCCCATGATCTGGCATCATTCTCCAAGCAATGTAGATTCCTGATATTGTTGCCTTAGACAAGGTGTGGTTTGCTGCATGCATTTATTTTTGATCAATGATTTCAAGAAGGCAAGAAAAAACATAGCTTATTCCCTCCCAACCTCACAAAAAAGAAAAGATGCAGACTTCAGAGAAGTTCAGCAATAACAAACTTGGGTTCCCTGACTCCAAAGGTCCTGCCTTTTTCACTCCATAATGATAAGTTTTGGGTTGCATTTGGGAGGAGGAAAAGAAGGAGGAGGAAGAATTATTATCAACATTCACAGGAAATAAGTATACTCAGTTTAAGGATAATCTAGGGGAGGGTCATAGGAGGAGAAGAGGGTGGAAGGCTTGGATTGGGAGGAGACAAGGGAGGGGGCCACAGCCAGGATACACAGTGAATAAGCTGTAATAAATAATAGTAATTAAAAAGTATCACCAAAAAATGAATAATCACCATAAAGCCGTACACAGAGACTGACTCTATTCCTGTAGTTATACACCTGAGAACACAATATAATGATATTAAAATCCTTTGCATAAGACATATTTTATTCTTTCCCAAAATGCTAGTAATTCTTTCAGAAGCAAAAAGCTAACAAGTAGTATAAACAAGCTTAGAGAAAGTGTTTAAGACACTCAGACAGTTTATTAATAAGATTTAATGGAGAATTAGTGATGTGAGAAAGGCAAACACATATACTTGATCATAGGTCTTCTGCAACACCTCTTACCTTTTTGTATAGCTTGTTTTATTTTATGTTGCTAATTTGTGTTCCTGTCATAAATGAAATGACTTGAAAATATAAACACAGCAAAACAGACACTTCCTTCTTAACAGAAGCCACCAACTAGAAATGCAGTTCACATACATATGTGCGTGTATACACACACACACACACACACACACACACACACACCAATGCTTTATCTAAACTTACACATCTATGTGAATCTGAAAATGTTAAAATACTAAATGATTCCTGTTAGGTCCCTACCTGCTTCAGGGCTTGGCTGGCATATACTGTCCTACCTAGGGGCTGGGCTTCCCCTCTCCCAAGAGGCCCTTCACTGTATAATCCAGACATTTAGGTTCCTCCTCCACCCCTTTTGTCCTTACCTTGTCCTCTCTCTTCCTTCCCCATCCTTCCTCTTTTTCAGCCCCTTCTCTCTCCCCTGCTCTGCTCTATTTCTCTTTCTAGGTCTCTCGTCTCTTCTTTCTCTTTGTGTATTCTTCTCCCCTCTCTCACCTGCCTCCCCATCCTGCACTGCTCCCAGTAAACTTACATTTATATAATACAGCTTCACCTCTCCATTATTCCATTCTGTCTTGTTTCTATCTATTTTTCTTTTGACAGTTATTTATTTTATGTCCATGTATGTATATCCACTTGTCTCTATGTGGACCAAATGTGTGCAGGTGCTTGAAGAGGTAAGAAGAGGGCATCAGTTGCCTTGGAGCTAGAATCACACATGGTTGTGAGATACATAACACATTGGACACCAACCTGGCATCCTCTCCAAGAGCAGCAAACTCGCTTAGCTCCTGCACCACCTCTGCAGCATCCATTTAGTGGTTGAGAGGTGTTCACACTCATTACTACAACCTATTCACCCCTAAGTCTGTCTCCACTCACCTCCCCACAGTATCTCTTGGATGAGGAAGTCCTGCTGCTCACTGACTCGGCAGCTGTCCGCCTCTGTACCTTTCTGAACATGCTGTTCCTTCACATTAACTCGTTAGCCACTGCTGGTGGAACATCAGTAGACCTTTGCCCGACCTCCTCCTGTAAACACAGAGAGCTTCAGAATCCTCTTAGCATTCCTTATTGGAGTGCCTTGCTATAACCTATGGCTTTTGTGTTTTCTCATAGGCACTAACTCTTTGTTAATGTGGTTATCTGCCCTTTACAACTTTGTACAAACAAAAGCTGTGAGCTACCTGAAGACTGCAGTTCATCTTGTACTCATTTTTATCCTCTGGGTCAGTCGTCAAGCCCTGCCTTCTTCAGGGCTCACTTACCGCAGTAATATATATATATATGTAGAGAGAGAGCACAAATGTGTTTTTATATATGTATATATATGTGTGACTAAAAATATTACCCATTTGTGTATTTCATGGCAGAGATAACTTGAGCTTAGTTTTCAAGGATTGTAATGATGCTCAAAATACTCAGCCTTGATAATAAAGCATGTCATCATTTGTTGTTGTTTTTTTTTCTAAAATAATTGAAGCCAGAGGCAGAGGTTATCATTTATCAAAAGTCATAACTATTATAATAAAAATGGCTAAAACAACAGGTATGCTCTGGTTGGCATTAAATGCTTGTGCTTTTGTCAATACTGAGTTTGAAAAAGTATTCCAATTCTCTACTTGCCAAGTGAGGCATCTTATCACCTGTGGGAAATAAATACATGATTATAGTCATGAATAGGTGGCATAAACTCCCTCAGGAATTTTAGTTATGAGTTATTTAAACTCACCTTGCTCCAAACAAGCAGTGACAATTGATAACAATTGAGTGTTTTTAATTTACTGAAATTGGAGTAAGTACTTAACTGCATATATACCAATATACATATGTATGTGTATATATATATATATATAGATAGATAGATAGATAGATAGATAGATAGATTATAATATATATTATTTTGTAAAATTCTTGTAGTCAAGTTCTATGCTTCTTCTACTTCATAGCAAGGAAATGAGGTACAATAAGGATGTATGAAGTTCCTATCAATCCCGGTGTCCCAAAACAATGAGCCTAAGACTCAGTCACAGATTATTTCAATCTACAGTGATTCATTTAACTGCTCAAGTCAACTGCATTCTTTAGAAATAAATTAGGGCAGAGATTTGGGGAAGTAGTCCACTGATGTCACTAAAAAATGTGTAAGGACTATATCAGTTCACCAGGCCTCTGTAACACACAGGAAAAGTGCCTTGGTACAGGGAAACCCACACATACAGTGAAGAACCAACGTTTAACTACCCTTAAGACCAGAGACAGTGTCTCTGACATCTGATCAGATACAGGCAGTCTCCACACAGTCAAGATACCAAATTATCTGCCAACTTTTAGATAAGTCACATGTCATTATTCACAGTCAGAGAGGCATTGTAAAACAAACACACATTCACACTGCAGTGTTTGAGCCCGAACAACCACAACCGGTTACTACTATATCATGAGAAGAGAGGGAGATTGTAGCATCCTTAGCAATGTGCCTGACTTAAAATACATTGGTAGAGATTTCCCTTAGGAGATATGATGCTCAGAAAGAAATACAACAAAGATTTTCAAAATTAAGTGGGAATATCCTTTCACACCGAGAAACTAAACACAGACTGGTGAGAAGTTGCTCAGCAAGTAAAAACTGCTAAGCCTCATGATCTCAGGTAATTTCCCAGAATCCCAAAAGTTGTCCCCCAGCTATCCCTTCTCCTCCAATAAAAAGAAATGAAATGTGGCAAAATCAAAACCTTGTCTTACTAGTAGACTCAAATAAAATGCTCTGTGTGTAAAAGCTTTGAGAACTCTAATTGTCTATACATTCACACGGGTGCAAAATCTTGTTGGTTTTCTTGTCCATTGCCTATCAGGTGGATAAAGGCCCAAGCTACATAATCACAAAAAGCATGTAAACAGGTAAGATGGTAAAGAGACAGTGAGTTCCTGACACCGTATTCTCACTGAGGCACCAGTACATTTAAAAGGCTTTGGTAAGTGAAGTCTTGTAATTTTCTTCAGGCACAAATAGGAATTTGGTCACTGAAGGATGATATAAGTCACAGAAGGAGTCCAGTGGGGTCTCAGGGTCTCCATTTTTCCTCATTAAGTACACTAGATCTATTCAGGATGGGGAGGGGGTGAGCAGTGCTGTAGAAATGTTTCAGTTGCGGTCTGCTGACCTATGTTGGTGGAATAGCATTCTTCATCTGTATGAATTTGCAGTTTTTGAAGGTGTCTGGGAAAGTCACTCGACAAGATCAAGAATCTGTTCTTAAAGGAAGCTTTATCTAGACTGATTGCCTCAGGATTTACCTTCAAGGTACTTGCAGATATGCAAAGACATCCTCAAGGATTCGCCTGGCATTTTCTTCTTTTATAACTATTGTTTCGTTAAAAGAGGGTCATTCGTGAAGAAGGGGGAGGGAGGGTGGGACCAGGAGGGGAGGAGGGAAGGCCTTATGGGGGGATACAAAGTGAATAAACTGTAATTAATAAAAATAAATAAAATTTTAAAAAAGTGACGCCTACTTTCAAGAATACTGTTAAGAACTAAGAATGAGGAAAGAAAAACAAAACTAAAACCAAAACAATATGCTCTTCAGTCATGTAGAGCTGTGTCATGACATAGGACAGGGCTGCAATTACTCTCTCTGTAGGAATGGCAGAAAAGAATTCCTGCTCATATATGAAGTAGCTTTGTTCAAGTCAGAGGCTGGATTCTTCTTAAATTCCTTCTGCCACAGCACTCACTCAGTGATTTATCTTACATCTTCAGCCAAGAGAATCGGGCTGGATCTAAGTCAGTTTTTCTTAATGTGTTCTCCTCCATGATGCTTGCAACGATCTGAGGTGGATGCTGATATATAGATTGATGGATAATTTACATGTAAATTTGTAGATACACAGCACATATGCTACTCGCAATTTAATTGCTGATATTTGGAAACACTTAAGCCAGTTTCCCTTATCCAGTAAATTATCAAGTTAATTTGACACTGGATAAGACGGAAAATATGATAGAAAGTAAGTATCTCTCCTATTCAATCACCATCAGTGCCCCTGGCTAAAAGCAACCCGCTTTCACCACCAGTATCAGTGGTCTCACAAGTTGTGCTTCTCCAGTGTTCCACATGAGTCAGAGGTGTGGCTTCCTGAGATAACCCCAATACAACAAGGAAGATGATCCATAAGGGATATTGAGTATGCAAAGCACTGTGAGGGTAAGGTGGTAGGGAGTTATGTTTCAGCTTCCAGGCAGTATACAGCATGTTCAGCTTTTCAGTCTTCAGAGCTACAGGCGAAAGGTTGGCCTCAGAGAAAGTGTACACAACCTCATTATTCAAACAAAATATATTTGATTCCAGTAAAAAGAAATCAAGGAAGGGACCAAGCTATGGTAATAGTGACCAGCTGTCTATAAATAGTAGACAATTGGAGATCTCAACGAGAGATGCAAACACATTCTCATTTGGTACTTTGTGGTTCACCAGACCTGAGATTTGGGACTCCATCTCATATGATACCACCAAACGGTTATCATAAACCTCAGAGAGCTACACTGAGGCAAAGGAGATGAGCTCTACAAATTACATTATTTGTTTGTAGGACAAAGTTATTGCTTACTAAATATTAATTGATATTATCATAAATTATTGTTCTGCTACAAAGACTATATAAATGAACTGATGTAAAACCTTATTGTATTGGGGCAAAACAAAGAACAATCATCGCTGGTATTAAATAGCATGTAACCAAGATATACTGAACTATCTTCATTATTCTTTGTATTATGATCTCTGCAAAAAGAATCTATTCGCAGTGATTCCTAAGACTTCTCTGTGGTCACAATGAGAGAAGGCAGCCTCGGGGCACAGAGTGAACTCAGCTATATTTCTTTTTAGTTATATCTAGTGTTTTGGTTACCTCGCTTTTACGACAAGAGTTACTGGTTTCTCATAAATGAGAACAATATTATTTTCTTAAAATGTACTTAAGAAAAAGAATGAATGAAAAGACAGCATTGAGTACATAATATAGGAGGCAGAATGATTGCAGGGTTGGGGAACTTTGGTCTATCTCTCGCTCACTGCTTATTTTTAAAGGGTATAGACTGGGGTATGGAAGGAGGGTCCAGGAGAAGAGCCTGCAGCTCCCTCAGTGACCACAGTCTCTGCATCTAACACCCCCACACCTCTGTACTTTGGAATCATTAGCATCACAAGCCAAATGAGATGTCTAAATGGACCACTGGGAAGAAGGGCAGTTGTCTTCCAAGGATAGAAGGAAAAAGAATCATAGGTGGAGACAGTGTCAATGCTGACCTAGTGACAAGGAGAGAGCCCTGTGCAAGAACTGCAGGAAACTGGGTCTCCATAAGTAAGAAACTAGGTTGGAAATTACAGAGCCTGGAATTCACCCTATGCTTCCCTTTCCTTAAAATGCATTTTGCACATTTATACCTCCCGTGTTTTACTCCAGGGGAAATTTAAGGCTGCCTACAAAGACACATTTGGTACCAAAAATGGTTGTGTTTTATATAATACAATATTATGAAGAAGGGGAAATGACATCATTAAATCATTTGGACTAAAGTTTTAATGCAAAGACTGTTCTCAGCAAAAGTCATGCCGTTTCAAAAGCTATGTCACTCAGTGGGACAGAAACACAGAACAAGGTCAAGTCTGATGACAGCCATCCATCCTAGGAACTGATGTCACTGTTTTATTTATTCCATTTCCTCTCAAGTAGATAGCCTTGAAAACAAGCATCATCCTCAGAGGCGGAATTATGGGGCCTCACAGATTATTGGTATGTGAGAACACAGAGTCAGTTTCAGGTGAGGGGAGATGAGAAGGATATTGAACACCCTTCTGCTGCCAGAAAGACAGAAGAGTCAAAGTCCAGCCTCATATAGAGGCTGCAAGCTCACATGAGCCATGGGCCTGCATATACCACTCAGAATCTCAAAGCACCAGTGTCCCCTGTTTCTTATGTACTATTTTAAGTCTCCAATTTCATATGCCCTGCTTTTTGTGAAGTGCCATGCTTCAATAGAATGTCACAATGATTGTTCCTATTTGAAAACAGGGATATCTCAGATACACAGGGTGATTTAGTCCAGGAACATAGCCTATAGGAACTCACACCCAGGGAGTCTTCCTCCAGGGCTCTGGCTCCTGCCAACTGGTATACCCTGTTCTTAGGGAGACTCTTCCCAAGTGAGCCTCAGGTTACCTTCCACTTAGTCTGGACAGACTCTGAGAGGAACCCACTGAATCCTAGGATTGCTGTGTTGTTTCACCATGCTTCCTTCATTCCTTTCACTCTGGATAGAGTGCTTTCCATTCTTTCAGAAATCTTAGTTCATTAAGCCCTGACTCAATAAGACTTCCTGATAGTCTATCCTCAGTATTTATGTAGACCCTCCACAAACACACATACACACATGGCTCATAAAGACATCATCTTATGCCCTGGCCTGGTTAATTGGGGGAGGTGTTCTCTTCTCTCAGGAGAAAGGGAGAAGGGGAGAAGAAAAGAAGGAAGAGGATAAGAGGGTGGGACTGGAAGGAGAGGAGGGAAGGGGCTGCAATAAAAATGTAAAGTGAATAATAAATTAATTAATGAGAATGTTTTTTGAGGGCATTATCTATGTGGACCATTTGTTCTGCCCCTGACCTTTTTCTTGAGCATCTTCCATGTGGTCAGTTAACCAGAGAATCAAAGAAGAGCTTTCCTCAATCATGCAAACAGACAAGAATAAAGAGGTGATCAACGAAGACTGATACTCCAACCAAGGACTATGCATGGAGATAACCTCCATGCATAACCTGTGCATGGAGACCCCTGCACAGATGTAGCCCATGGCAGTTCAGTATCCAAGTGGGTTCCATTGTAATAGGAACAGGGACTGCCTCTGACATGAACTCATTGGCCTGCTCTTTAATTACCTCCCCCTGAGGGGGAAGCAACATTACCAGACCACAGAAGAAGATAATACAGCCACTCCTGATGAGACCTAATTCAGCAGGATCAGAAGGAAGGAAAAGAAGTCCTTCCCTATCAGTGGACTTGGGGAGGGGCATGCATGCAGAGGGTGAAGGAAGGGAGGGATTGGGACGGGAGGAGGGAGGGAACCACAGGGGGGATACAAAGTGAATAAAGTGTAATTAATAAAGAATTAAAAATAATAATAAAAAAGTCCAAACTCAAAAAAAAAAAAAAAAAAAGGAGGCGATCAACGATACAGAGAAGATTTTGAAAGCTTTCTGAAACAGAGTTTACTGTGACTTCTTCTCTAGGACCCATCTACACTAGGACACACATGCCAGCAAGCAGCTGCTATCTGTGACAATGAGAAAATGAGAAGCAAGGGCAACTGTTCTCAGCCAATAAGAATTTCTGTCCTTGAATAAACGCTTAGGAAACCTCTTTCCAACCATTTGCAATTGACTTCACTCCTGTGGAATTATGAAGGGTAGAGTCTCTGTCCTCTGCATTACTTATTGCCCCTGAAATGTATGCTGTATCACTTTCTGTAGGTTCTGTAAACCTAGACTTCAGGCTTGAGAGAAGTCATAAATCTCAGGAACTAAGAGACAAATGACAACTCAGTCATATAATCCAGTAGTTTTAAAATGGATCCTGGAATATTCCAAAAGCTAATGCAGGGGTAATACAGAAATATCCCAAAAGCTAATGCAGGGGCAATGGTGGGGTAGAGACAGACTGAGGTCTCATTTCATTCTCTTGTTTAATCAATACAAGTAATCTCCATTACAGCTTTTAGATGTTAGCATTTGGAGTTAAGATATTTTTCTTTATTATCGTAAACTTGTTTGTTTTTTCACTTTTAGTTACGCTTTCAGTTTTGTGTAACTCAGCATGCTTTGTTAGAGCTTGGCTTTCATTGGCAATCATGTCAATCTATAGTACATTGTGCTCAGGCTCCATGTTGCTTGCCTTTTTTTGCTGCGTTTTGATAATGTCTTTCGTTGAACAGTTGTTCATAATTTTTGTGCATAACAGAATCCTCTATATTGTTGTGTGCAGGTGGGGGTGGGAGAATGGGCACACTAATGCCATAGCATGTATGCTGTACATGGAGAATGGAGACCAACATTTGGGAGTCGGTTCTTTCCTTCCATCATGTGGGTCCTGGGGATCAAACACAGACCATCAAGTTTGAAGTGAGCATTTTTGCTTGTTAAGACAACTCACTCACCCTGTACATTAGACTTTCATAAGGAGCATGTAAAAAGCACACTTATCTGGTTCACCTAGACTTTTGTTCTTTTTTTGTTTTTTTGGTACATGGTCTAGGATAAGATCTTCAACGTAAAAACAAGAAGGATACTAAAATAAGATGACCTAAAGACAAGGCAAGGCAAAATGATGACATGATTGGATCTACGAGACGGTCTATTTTCAGTGACCTAAGAAGCTTCTCCAGCAACTTGCCAAATTATGATGGAAACTTAGTTAATAAAGGTTTCTCCACCCTCTCTTAGAAGCCAGATTGTTACCATGTCCTTTCTTCAGATTCATAGTCTAAAACTCTGTCACCTCACATTAAAGTACTAATCTTTATAGATTTGGCCTGGAAATAAGCAAATGCATTTAATATAATTAGTGCTCTGCCTTCCTATGTGTTTGTGGGGAAGAGACTTTGAAGACAAGGTTGTCTTTTTAATAGTATAGTTCTGACTACATGTGTCTGTCTGGCATCCAGCTGAACTGCTACTCACTTTCAGGAACAAGGGAAATGCTTCTGGCAACCATGGAAGCTTCTTGCATGCAAAGCCACCTTATTTATTTGAAATACAAAATATGGAAAAAATAGCAAAAATTCCTGATATTGACTATAGATTTTCCCCTATGCATATTTCAAGGACTTTTTTTTTTTCAATTACAGAAATAAAACATCAAAGTTTTGGCAGTCTGACTCTAAATGAAGTAACTGATGTGATGTTAAGTACCTCATAAATAAAGTGATTCTTTAATAGTCTCATTCTATTCCACCCAGATTACTAAAAAGATTATATTTCTATCTTCACATAATGTCAGAATTGTCTTGTTGTAATATAAAGTTCTGCCCACAGACTGCATGCAACAGCAAGCCCTTCCCACCTTAGCAATTCCATGAATTGAAAGCAAAATAAAAAAAAGCAGAGAGTTACTTTGTTGTAATTCACTATGAAATAAAAACCTCTACTCAAATGACATCAATGTAAACTTTTCCCTAAATTTTATAACAAAAGAAACAGATTATTTAGTCTCCATAAACAAAAATGTGGTGAAGTTTCCTTTCTTCTTCCTCAATGTTAAAGATGTTATCTATCCTAGGACTTTTGTAACATTATAAGCTACATGATCTCAACCTCAATGTTCAACGTGCCCTATTTCTTTTGCAAGGTGGATCTCTGAATGGGGCATATCCAGTGTGAACTCGGGTGCTGAGGACTAAACCCCTTCTACCACTTTTCTTCAACAGCCAGGAAAAAATGTTCCACCTACAGCTGCCAAAAGAAAGAGCCAACTTATTCCAAAATAGAAACTGGAGAATAGTTTATAATGTTAAATGCCTGAATCATCGAAGTGTCAAATTAAATATTGATAGCATCAATTTGAGTCTAAAATACTCCTTCGTGTTTGGAGAATCCAGGAAGGGAGGTCAGCAAGTAGCAGACTGTTGATGAGAGCATGAGAAAAATGCTTCTAGAAGCTCCACCATTCCATCCATGATACACATTCATCTATCTAACCACCTGAGGATATACTGAGGTTGAGGGACTAACTGATGGATAATGCTGGATCCTTGTCTCTAATGAGATTGTATTGTATCTAGTTTTAGTGCTCTCACTGCAGCCTGGATAGCATCACCAAGTGAAACACTTGAGAGCTGTCCAGTCTCCGAATAAACTAGGTAATGCACTTCTACCCACCTAAAGAGTCTACAAATTGGAGTGACTGAGTTCAAGTCCATGTCTTTTGACCACAGGCGAACTGTTTTTTGTTTCGTTTTGTTTTGTTTTTTTTTTACCACAGAGAGGCCTCATTTTTCTCATCTTTCACAATTAGCAGTTGAATACGATGAATGTCTTTGAAAACTTGAAGCTCTGTTATTCTATGGAGAAAGAGACTCGTTTTTGCCCAAGATATTCAGACGAAGCAAGAAGCCACTGAACATGGGAAGAACATCAGGCATATTCCCTACCCTTGCAAGCAAACAGCTGTGTAGCACCGTGGAGACCGGGAGTTAGTGACTACTCGCCATTGAGAAAGTCCAATCCTGGCCTGGACCCTCTCTGTTCTCATAAAATGTGCTGCTCTGGCAGAAGCTGGGATGGGGAGGGGAGGTGAAGAAGGAGAGAAAAGCAGCTCAACTCAACTGAATAAGCCTCCGTTTCCTCATGTGCATCTTCTTCCTAACTTACAGAGTTGCCTAGAGCATTAAAGATGCAATAATAAATAATTAACATAAAACTGAAAACACAGGGTTCCATCCCAGACACGCAGTGGCCTCTCAATAACCACTTGAGTCAAACAGAGATGCAAAGAAAGTTATTATTTTTAGAGATTCCTGCTGAAACTGCTTGTTGCTCACTTTCCTTTTTCCAGTCTTGCTATAAGTCAGGCTTATAGAAATAAGCTTAGAAAATAAATGCTAACCCTGACACACTTATAATGATTAGGACCTTTGATTGGCAATTAGATGCATATGATTAACTTAATATGGGAAAAATAATTTGGTTGTTGCTTCATCCAGTTTGTTTGGAGAGAGTCATTTTCACAGTGCATGTCAAAAACGGTGATGAGGGGTCCTGGGTGCTCAGATATGCTGGAAAAACCAACTTCACATTTTGTTTAGTGAGCTCAGCATAAACAAAAGCGAAACAGGTAAGTCACACATAGCTCAGTGGTGTTGAGAAAGGGACCAACGGAACCATGAGCTGCCTGCTGTAACTATCCCAACTGAAATTTTCATTCATTAAACAATCTAAAAGATCCTTTGCAGAACTCCCTGGTGCAAACAGTCCTGAAATCAAGGTGGAAAGAAACTGTGAGAATCAGTTCTCAAGGCAAAGTGCTCTTTGTGGAAAATACAAGGATGAACTCAGAAAACAGTCTGCTAACTGTTCTGCACAGAGGCAGAGCCTTGTTTCCCCAAAGCAGATTCCCAACATAGCAATGTAAAATGCTAGGCTCATTTAGGAAGCTGAATCCCAGTTACCCCTCCCCCAGCCAGTGTGAGCACACATGTATTCTCCCATGCTCTCATCATACATATACACACATCCACGCACACATATTCAAGGTAGGTAAGAGCACACTAAAATGACAATGCCCAATTTGAAGCACAAGTAATAAAACATTAAGATCTATTTGATGTGATGAACGAAGGCTTACATGGTGGCTCCCTGTAACTAGGTCAGACACCAATTGGTAGTCAAGACCACAGGCCCAGACAGATTTAATGAGGAGGCAACCAAAGACAGAAGGTAGAAACAGTGCCCCAAGCACGTGTCCCAGACTCTGCAATCTGGAAGCAGCACCCCTTCCAAACCATCTCTCTCACAGAGAGACCAGAAGAAACTTTCTGAAGTTCCTGAGACACAGATCCATGGTCCTGGCCAAGCCAGCCACAGCTCTGGCTGCAGTGCACAGTGGAATACAAACTGAATCAAATGACAATCATAACCCAAGGAGAGAGGAGAGAAATAGTGTAACGGTGCTGAGCCGGCAGCTGCAAGGACACAAGCAGGACAGAGATCAAGGAGCAATGCCAAACGAAAGCCTGCAAAAGCTGGTCCCTTCTGCCAGGATCTGCAAGCCACTGTTCCATATCTGGCCTGCCTGTGCTGGGCAGGGTGACTGGCACCTGTGCATTGGCTGGCAGATGGAGGGGCCAGACCTGATAAATCCAGTGCCTACTCACTCTACCATCACAAGGTCACAAGCAGCAGTTGGCCACTTACAGTCATCCTAGAGGGTCAGAATCCCGCTACAGCGTTGAGAGTTCCAAAGCCTTCCTTCTCAGGGATCTCACACGTGGAAACAGAGGGCCATGGGACTGCGAGAGGACTCAGCCCAGCTTTGTTCTGCATAGCAGCCTCCCAGGATAGCTTGAGAGGCAGTCCCAGCCCCTGGCACTGCTAGCAGGCCTGTGAATGAACCACTGTGTGAGACACATACCCACTGCTAATGAGTCCCACACAGACGCAAGCCAGAGAGGCCAGTGCGTAGCTGTTACGGAAGAGGAATATAAGATGTAAACACTAGCGCAGTCGAGCGTAGAGCACACCTGGCACGCAGGACTCCTGTCCACAGAGGCTGCAGGACCTCAGCAGTCAGAGTTGGAAATAGCTATATTCCTCCTGCTAAAGAATCCCCACATCCTTTCCTAGCTCAGTTATCAGGACAGTGGCTGTCAAAATTACAAACGAACAGAGCAGCTCCCATTAACCATTGCTCCCCTTTTATTACTCCGAAGAATACTTTAACTGACAAATATCAGAAAGCTATATTCAGAATAACAAAGTACATAGCAATATAGCACTCAAACACAGAAGTGTTTGAAAGAAGTGGTAAGTTTGCTTTATAACTTTGAAATACGTTTAAATTTATTTGACGCAATTCTGCTGTAGACTGCAGGTCGTTAAGAACCAGAGAGCAGAGATTGGCTTTGGAGTGAGTAAACTGCAGGTATTTGAATTCCCCTTTAGTTTACTCACTGGATGTCCTCAGAAATGTCTCCACCGCCTTGTCTGGGAAACAGAGATTAACAGATTCTCTGTCACTTAGGCTGTCTTGTGAAGTTGACTGAGTTAACTGCTGAGGTGTACTCAAGTAAAGCTCCACGATGCCTACCACCTGCTTTGATCTCTGTCGCATCCTTAGGGTGGCTTCGGCCCAGCCAGCTGAGCTGATGAGCACACTCGGTTCTTTAGGTCTAACCAGTTATTGACATTTTAACAGCAGAGAGGTATGCATCGTAAAATGAGAGCAACTCCACAACGTTTCACTGGCTGAAAATTAAGAGGATTTAAAGAAAACAAGAAATACAACTTCCCGTAATTCCACCAGCTTCTCTTGCCTTCTCCCACAAGGATTCAGAAGGGAAAAGACGGAATATGTCTAAAAGCATGTGTATGTGTATCTATTAAATACACATTCCTACATTTTTCCCAATACTGTTTATGCTGCTACTATACTGTGTAGCCCCCTCTTAAATTATGTACCCAGGCAAACTCATTCATCCTCCCCATCCCATCCCATCCTGGTGCTGAGTCTGACCTTCCTCTGCTGAGAGGTGCTTCCGTGACTTTGGTGTGCCGGTAGGTCACCAGGGGCCTTTATTAAACCAATTCTACTCTAGGAAGCCAAAGCAGGGATCAGAGATCCTGCATAGCTTGGTAACTTCCCAGGAGACAGGAAGCAAGCCTTTGGTCCAGAGACAGCACTCCAAGAGAGTAAGGCCTTGCAGGAAGCTGATGCTGGGGTGCTGGGAGGAAGTTTCCACTGAAGTTTCATTTTGGTGTCTCTTTGATGTCAGGGCTGTTTCCTGACAAGGTGCAAACTCTTTCATTATTCATAAAACCGCTGTTGTTAAATCTAGGATTAAGTACTTGGACCCTGAGGTGGGAACAGTTGCTGTTTTGTTTTGTTCTAAATCAAGCAAATAGAATAAAGCAAATATCCACTGATTACCTGGCAACTGCCCTTTGGGGAGTTCATTTAACTTTCTTTTTCCCTTCTTTCTCTGCCTGGCTGCAGAATCAGAAGTAGGAAAGCCACAGAGGAGGTGCTGTGCTTCATTTCACATTGTCAGATCAGGGAGTAAATAAAGGGAAGGAGTGGCTGATGAGAGAAATAAAACATGCTCTCGTTCCATACACCTGAATTAAGTGCCTTTCCCTGGCCTCCTGAAAAACTCCAGGGAAGAAAAAGAAGAATTGAAGTGTAGATGAGGCTTCATCACTTGCTTGCTGCACAGTATCAGACAAGTAGACAACTGGATAAGCCTCTTTAAAAGCAAGTTGTTTGTTGTTTTTTGTTTGTTTGTTTTGTTTTCCCCAAGTCTGGAATATGACCCCAATAATGTTTACTTTATATAGACTAGACAGTTGTGAGCTGCCATATGGGTGCCAGGAATTGAACTAGGTTCCTCTGGAAGAGAAGCCAATGCTATTAATCACTGAACCATCTCCCCAGCCCCTACTTTATAAAATTATTGCTGGGAAATATCACACACATAAGAGCATGACATTACTTCTCCCCAAGCTGTTCAAAAGGCACCCAAGAGCTGTCCTCCGTAACACCCAGAGGAGCATCCCCAATGTGGGGCCTCTTTCTCAGATTATGATGTTTGTGTGGGAGAGAAACACAGAAGCAGAAAGATGAAAGAATGGAATGCCTTTCACTGAAGGCAAATGGAATGCCTTTCACTGAAATAAAAAGTTTTAGTAATACTTCCTAACTGTTGTGCATGATGTGGCAAACATTGTCAGAACAGGGTAAGCTGAGTTTCCCATCCTAAAGTAGAAATGTGGTTGATTTTTTTTTTATTAGAATCTATTTACCTGAAAAAAAATAAGAAGGGAAGAAAGTATTCCTTAACACACCACATGAATACATTTATTGCCTCCCTCCTGAAATTCTACTCCCTCTAACACATAGTTATTAGATCTGAGATCTGAACTGGCTGACTTCCCAAACAAAACAAACAAACAAAACTTGTGTGGCTGCTAATGTGTTTCCACACGTCATTTTGTAGTCATCATATCCATCCTGAACAACTGGCCAGGGTAAAAGAGACACAAAAATAAGGACTGAAAGAAAGGACTGGCAGTATACTTTCCTTTAATTCTCACAACTAAGAAGGACAGAGCACTAGTCAATATTTTTTCAATTCAAAATAAGACATAGAAACTCTGAAGGAACACTAGAAGAACCCACATGTGATAGTGGCTTTTTCAACGATCCTGTGCTAAATCTCTTTCCACGTGCCCTGTGGTGTGAGGGGCCTCTCCTCATCAAACCCTACTTATAAGACCATCTGTGTCTCTGTCCATGCAATCAAGTCCTCAGCCTCCACTCAAGCATTGTTGCAAACAGTCCTCTTCTTGATGCTTTTGCTCAAGGCTGTGGGCCACTGCAAAGACCCCTTCTTTCATTAGGGATTTCTCTGTCTAAACAGGATTTATGGTGATCCCTTGGCAAGGATCCGTGAATCACTGGCTTTCACAGGACAGCCAAAAGAGTGTTTCAGGAGAATCTACCTCTGACAGGCAATACAACTCTGAAGATTTATTCCCTTGGATGAAACAGGCATCGCCTGATGCTTCCAGGAGGCTGCAGCACTCTGCACAGGCAGTAAACACACAAGACAGTGTCAGGGCCACCAGACCTCTCCCAACTGGTGACCCTAGGGATTTGACCACCTTTTCTGAACAGCCGTCTCAGTTATTATACAGAAATGATGGTTTTCTATTGAGTCTGTCATGCATGCTAAATGGAACACACACACACATACACACAAAATCTTTATTTGTGGGCTGTGGTTTGATACAGGGAATCAGTTAATTGTGACAAAGGATATACAGCCTGAAATTACAGCATTGACAGACAACCTAGACCGTTGCCCTTACAGGGGAGCAGAAGCTATGAATGCTTAGCCCCAGGCTGAAACAGATCCCTACATCTGTACCCCCTGAGTGTTTCCCAAGGAATACTAGAGCCTGTCAAAGTGTAGTAACTACATTTCAGTATGAGAAGCATACATCGTACCTCCCTGCCTGGGCACTTGTTAAACCTGGGTTTCATTTATACGAAGTCAAGACGATTTCTTTGATTGGTCTCCTACAAACCTCTCTTCAAGTTTCTGCATCCCTCACTTAAAAAAGATATGACTTCCTTTGCTTTTTCTTCTCTGTTTCCCAAGTATGCTGATAAACCAGAAAGAAAGTCTTCCATCACAAGGTCACTGAGAGACAACTTTGGTTAGCATAACCTCACAGCCCAGCCTAGGAAAATGGAGACTAGAGAAACAGGTAAAAGCTGGAATAACACCTCCCTCCCTCCAGCTCATTCTTGGGAACATAAAATTTCTAATCCCATGAACACTTGGAAAGAGAGTTCTGGTCTGAGAAGTAATGGCTACCTAAGGTAGTCTGATGTAGGACGCGCCTGGCAGTAAATAGGGCTGAGATTTGCCTGGGCACATAGCCTATATACACTTGCCATTGCATGGAGTTATTTTAAGGAAGGAGGAGGGAGAAATCTTGTTGGGTTTCATCCTTCTGCAAACACTTCAAGCAAAGGTCATGAAATTGTAAAGACACCAGCATATCTACCTTCTGCCTCCACCATTCCAACATATGAGCACCTGAAAACCACTTGATCTCCCTAAATGTCAGTTTTCTTATCTGAGGAAAAAAGTGATATGGGCATCTTTATAGACGATTATATATGGATAAAATGAGATAATCGAAAAAAGAGCACGGCTTGTAGAAACTCATAATGTGTGTAGCTTCCTTCCTTAACTCCACAAAAGGAAAATTTATTTATTGTAAGTTGCATGTAGCAGAAAAATGAAATTTTAGCTTAAAGAGAACGACGAAACCAATAGAAATGATACTTCCTCATCTAACTACAACAGTGACACTAATGCACAGCACAATGACAACTGAGAGAAGGGAAAAGTAAAAACAAACTTAGCAAGTGTTACATATCACACACACGATATCGTAACGTGTTGCTCAGTGTCAAGGCAACGACATGAATTATGAGGTTTTGTAAAAAGATCCTTATGTGGATATACATCCAGAACAATGTGATTAAAGGAAGAAATCCTTTTAAATCAAATATTGAGTTATTACACATCTACAGAACTTGGAAACAAGAAATTTCACAAATGTTCAAGGGCGTCTGTAACACATTTTAGTGTTCTGCTCATCTACAAGTCACTGCAGTGTTTTCCTTGCCTGCTCCTCCTAATGATGAATCATATCCTTCTCTTGGTGAACCACAGAGACATCTGTATGTTATCTGTGTGTCTAAAGCCCATACAGATGTAGAGACACAGGTGCATAGTTTGCATAGATAGCCACTGTGTTATTTTGCTGTTTCTTGGGCTATGATCACTTTCCCTAGCTATAGCATTATTTCTCCACTCTGCTGGAGATTTTTATGTTCTGACAATACAGCAATGTCAAAGAATTCTCTCTGATGCTGGGGACAAAACATAGATAAACATGATTGTGTTTGTTCACAAGACTTTACAGTTTCTTGTTTTCACATTGCTAATTCTATGTAGAGGAAACAATTCACAGATACTAGTTAATAAATGTGCATGAAGTGATTGGGCTCAAAGCCTCTCACATTGCTTTTGAGGTGTGATACATATGTTCTCAGAGGCAACAAGCATATTTCCTATACCACTGACGACAGCATCAAAAATGATCCTTAGTGGCAGACCACTTCCTCTATAGACTAGACATTCTTTTGCTTTAAAACATAACGCAACTCCCCTCCCCCATGCTATGATACTGAGTCTTCCCGAGACCTTTCTAGAAAAGTTATAGCATGACATGGACTCCAACCCACTTAATAAAGGCTCATAATCTAAAAAAGATTTTGATGCTTACTCTTTTTTCAAGCAGTGCTTGACAATCAACTTCACACTGAAATGTATGAGGCAGGGAGAAAATAAAGATCTCTGGTATAGGCTCCTGAGAACAGCATCCCAGATTGATTCTAGATCTTCCATCCACAAGTAGGAGAGTAAAAAACAAACACACATAAAACAGGAGCAGGGTTGGAAGCAGAACTAATGCTACGTAGAAAACTTGTAGCAGAGGCTAATCTACAGCCCAGGGCTGCTGGCTGCCTGATGCCTGAGGTTAAACAAGGTATAACCCAGCCGCTTTAGTCTACCAGCCTAACAACAATGTCAAAATGCACTTCCACTTGGATATGAGAGGTGGCATGATCCCTGCCTAATTTGTATGTGTGGATTCCCACACTAAGAGTGAGTCGCCTGAGTCATGGCAAAAATTAGCAAAGTCAACTCATGAATTTTGATAGAACCTTTTACTTGATGAGGTGCAGCAAAATCCATTCAGGAAACAATTAGCAGTTCGTAGCATATCAGGTGCTGGGACACACACACAAAATGCAGTAATAGATCTCTATCTGCCTCATATCTGGGATTCCTGACATATTGCAGGGAGAAGGAGATAGTTGCCAGTGCATAGTTGGTCAGGAAGTTTCTCCAGCACAATCATTTAACCAAAGAAAGCCCCCAAAGGCAGACAAAAGCTCATGTCTATGAAGAGATAGAATGTTAAGTATGCTGTTTTTTACAACATAATTTGCTTTGGATTTTTCTGAGCAGAAAAATCTTTGAAATTTCTCTTTCTTTCTCTCTCTCTCTCTGTGTGTGTGTTGTCTTGAGCACACACATGATAAGCATGACACTACTAAAGTAACTTTACTTCAGCTCCATGCCAAGATGTTTTTAATGAAGGTATTAACATATTTCATGCACAATTATCTTTTGATTTCTAACAATGAAATTTATCATTTACTTTGCCTGTACAGATCTGCATGTGTGTGCCTTCATAAGTATATGCCTGAGCATTTTGTTTCCTAATCAGCATTCCATAGTGAATCTTGTAGACATTTTATTGCATTTTTTTTCCCTTTAACTCCATTAGCGTGGTTAGAAAATGAAACATGTTTCATTATCATGTGCTTCTTTACCTTCCTTGATGCAACTGAGTCCTGAGCCCTACAAAGTCACAGACAATAAGCTTAATTCCTTGAGGCAAGCAGATGTATTTATGTTGATGTTGCTTTATAGCCTAATCTCTGGAAGGCCTTGAAACAGTCATCTTCCTTGTTTATTGGTAGATCACATATGGATTCTTATCACCCACCCATTTCTTTCCCGTTTCTGTTTCTTTGGGAGGAATTAGTGGACTGGGTCCCTGGAAACCTATCTTTCCTTGGTTTAAATTCCTCATCTTACAGGGTGCTATTTGTATCCACATAATTTTTAGGTTTTATTTATTCCCATTGTTCTTATTACACACTAATGCTTACTCAGTGTCAAAATTTTAGAAAGTAAAATGAATAAATGAGAAAACAAACATTTTTCCACTGTTTTCTTCTGCTATTTTTTTTTAACACAATTGATATTTTTCTTATTCTATTGCACCTGACTGAATATGCACTCTGGGCATTTTCATGCATCTTTGGGAACCTTGCTTCTAATGGTTGTGTAATTGCCTGCCAAGGTGAACAAAAAACTATAGAACCGTCCAACACTATTGGAGTATGGATATTTTTTAAATTTTGCTATTAAAAGTAACAAAGCAGCAAATGTTTGTATATTAATCTCTGTCCTTACTCCTGCACATTCTTTTAGCACAGATGCTAAGAAGAGAAATTGCTGAGTCAAAAAGAGGTAGGATTTTAAAATTGTATACACATTAAAGAATATTTCCCAGAAATGATATTTTAATTATTGTACCTCCAGAAGTATAATGAGATGTACTTTGCAATCTCTTTCTCATCATAGTAGTAAAAAGAGAAGAAGAAGAAGAGGAGGAGGAGGAGAAAAGAGAGGAGGAAGAAGAGGAGGAAGGAGGAGGAGGAAAAGGAGGAACAGGAAGGGAAGAAGAAAGAAAAGAAAGCAAGAAAGCAAGCAAGCAAGAAAGAAAGAGAGAGAGAGAAAAAAAAGAAAGGTCATCATTTTAATCAATTTGAAGGAAGTAGGGAAGACATGAGGGGTGGAGAGACATGAGAAGTGTGGGGGTATTGTAATTACAATCTGATTTTTAATTAATGTAATTCAGCATGTGAAATAAAAGAGGATAAATCACTGGTCAAATACTCATTCTTTGATTAGTATCATGACAGAATATTATATATGTGTGTATGTAGAATATGTTAGTATTTTAATATTTTAATACTTGAACTACATGTTTCAGAGATTGGTACAAAAAGTTAAAAGTTGTCCCCAGACCAGGCAGTCAGTGCAATCAAAATAAAATGCTGACTTAAATGAGTAACTAAATGGCAACTGACACCCACATCTATTTAACAGTGTCCATCAAAATGCTGACTTAGGAGAGAGAGCAACAGAACCAAAATATCTGAGCAAAGAGATATTTTCTGATACTGATACTCCAAACAAAGACCACACATGGACATAACCTGGAACTCCTGCATGGATGTAGTCCAAGGCAGGCTCAGTCTCCAAGTGGGTACCCTAGTAATGGGAACAGGGGCTGTCTCTGGCATGACCTCAGTGGCTGGTTCTTTGATCACCTCCTGATGATGGGTCAGGGGGCACAGCCTTACCAGATCACAAAGAAGAAAATGCAGACAGTCCTGATGAGACCTGATAGGCTAGGGTCAGATGGAAGTGGGAGAGAACCTCTCCTATTAGTGGACCTGGGAAAGGTCATGGGGGGAGAAGAGAGAGGGAGGGCAGGATTGGGAGGGGCTAATTGAAGAAGCTATTTTCCCTTAATAAACCCAATAGTCAAATATCTCCATCTTTGCTACCTAAACACATTTTTCTTAGATTTGAGGAGGAACCAACTCATCAATGGGATGGGCACCAGAATGTGTGTCATGTTCCATCTCATCATTGTATCAGCCACTCCTACACTAACCAAGCTCAGCATGACATTCACTATGGTCAGCAAAATAGTGTATATCTATCCTTTGTCCTCACACTGACTACTAAAAGGTATCAAGATTGCCTCTTACTGTTCCTTTTACCCACACTCCCTAAATCGGAACTATCAGTGTAATGTCTTTGGAAAAGCATAGACTTTGTAGTAAACCAAACTTGTCCTCAAGAGTTAAACTCTGAAAGGTGGTTGCTGGGTAATTCAAGTAAGATATCACAGTGCCGTGTTGTCTTCATGAGGGCTTTCTGAGTTGCTCTTATGCTTTGAGAACTCTTATCTTTTCCATTCAAACTAGCCTTATTACTGAATCTTAGTTGATAAAAAAAATACTCTGACAAGTGAGTGACAAAGGGAGAATAAATTTGAAAAGACAACATTTTCCAAAAGCTCTCCTTACAAAGGGTCTAAGTGCCAGGCATATATGGAGGTTATATGACAACAAGAGAATTTACCAACGTTGCGTGCTTTTACAATAAAGTCCCCAGAATCAAGTAAGAAATAGTCTTATTCATGGATAAATAAATAAGTAAATTAAGTAAATAAACAGATAGATATAAATTAAGACAGTTCTGTGATCCAATTATCAGAAAACTAACAGGACAAGAAGTCTAATCTATAACTGTTCTTAAGTGGAGCCAACTTTTGTTCCTCAGGAGGTATTTTCTAGTGTCTAGAAATGCTTTTGATTGTCACAACTAGTAGAACTGCCCTACTCAAAATGTCAACAATGTGGACCATGAATATGTATGATAGAGAACAGCATTTCTTCAATGAGAGAGGTTAATGAGGGCACTCACAGATTAAATTAAATTGAACAGATCTACTTGGATATATAAAAAAAGGGAAACGTGTACTATAACAACTGGAAAAGTGCTCAGGGACAATGAAGGGTGATCACTACATTAGTGAAAAAAGCAGGTGTCCTTGTACATATAGAAGGCATCAAAGTGGTGGGCATGGTTAGCAGGATGACAGTGGCTTGAGGATGTTTGCCCAGTAGTGAGTCATTCACCTGGAAGGAGGGACTTTCAACTAAGAATTACCTCCATCAGACTGGCCTTTTAGTATGTCTGCAGGAATTGTCTTGCTTGCTAATTAATGTGGGAGGAATGAGCCTACTGTGGGTAGTACCCTCCCTAGGCAAAGAGCTCTGGGATATATGGAAAGGTAGCCAAGCATGAGCTGGGAAACGAGCCCTGAAAAGCAGTGATCCTACATGCTTTCTGCTTCAATTCTACAGTTCCTACTTTGTGCTTCTGTTTTGGCTTTTCTAAGTAATGAACTTTAACCTGCTTCCTTCTCAAGTTGCTTTTGGCCGTGGTTTATCATAGCAACAGAAAAGCAAACTAGAACAATAGTTTAAAATACTATTAAATAAAAAGCATGGTTAAAATTCTACAAACTAAAAAGCTTTCTCTTCTCACCATGGCTAAGGAAATTAATTGATATATAGGTGCAAAATTGCAAAATCATCACTAATGGCTCATACACTTCATCTCTGAAGTCAGAGAGGCAGAGAAGCACCATGCATTCCACCTTTACTAATCCAGCTTACTTCCTCTGTAAGTAAGCTGAGTGGCTGTAATTTCTGCATGGGGCTGTTGGGGGTAAACTGTCTCCTCTTTTGCAGAAGGTCCTTAGGCTCTATTCTTACTGATATCCATTCTGTTCTGTTTAGTTGTTGAAATTCATCATCTTTTAGACACAACTAATACTTCCCATTTGAAATGAGGAAAGCCAGGGTGAAAGGATGATGGTCATATCAATGGTTACATGTCGTACAGTTTTCTTTCAGTCTTTGCTGATTACTGGGTCCTTTAAAACATTTTCCATTTGTTGTCTTGTTTAATGTTCAAAATTGCCATGTGAAAGAAAGCTACCAACGTTACTCCTCTTCATGTATAAAAAGTAAGGTTCCTGGATAAAAGTAAGGTTCTTGGATATTCTTTAACTCTCCTAAAAGCGACACAGCTGGTAAATGTCAAAACCAAGATTCAACTCCATTAGCTTCAGCTTAGAAACCTGTCATCTAGTTTAAGGCCCAATAGGTCTTGTCATGCCATTTTGTTGCTGCTTTTAGGAGAATAAGCCATTACCTTCTGAGTAGAGCCATTACCTGTTTTTAAGGCAGTATTTGCTTCTGACATTGATTCTAAAATTTCTTACATGGCTATAAAGCCAGGGAGAGTCTCTAACAGGAATTGTGGTAGGAAAGAAGGTGATGTCTCATCTTTGGCACACATTGATGAGGTAGACGACTGGGTAAAGGGAGGCTTGCCAGTAGTTCTGAAGGCCTCAAAATTATACTTTAGACTAGTGGTTACAAAACATCAAAAATCTCCAGTTACCCGAGTGGACTTCCTTTTCATGATGCTAGAGACTGCACCCCAAACTCTTATATGCTAGACAAGTTTCTGCTCCACTGAGCTATACTCCTACTCCCTAAAGTAGCTTTCAGTAATGACACCAATGGTTTCTGACTCCTCAAACCAGAAGGTGATTGCAAAAAGTGTCCCAAGACCATACTCCCAGGGGATATAGACACTGTTGATGCAGGAAGCTCAGTGTCAAATAACCGCATCTAGGTCCATTTCTAGTGGTACTGTGAAATTAGAATCCATATCCACCTTTGTGCTATAGCTTACGTAAGATGCATTAACCCTCAAAGGCTCTTGTGTGGAAGGTGTGGGTCCTTGTTGGTAGATGCAGTTAGAGAAAAATAATGAAACCATAAGGTCTCTGTTTAGACAACAAGTTAATTCACTGGTGGATGGAAAATTGAATGGACTACTGGAAATTAGTAGATCTGGGGATACAAAACAAGTGACATTTTCCTAGGGACATATTGTTTCTTTTTTCCTCATTGTCTGTTTCCTGGCTGCCCTGAGATTACCACTTTCCCCTGTCATAAACTTCCATTTTGATATTCCTGACTTTCCCACCATAAACTGAAATGTTTTGTCATCATAAACCTTTCCTGCTGCAAATCATTGTCTTCCAGATACTTTGTTACAGAGCTGAGATGTTCTGATTAACATGCTCTGTATGAATATGAAAGAGTCTAAAGAAAGCTACTTCCTATTCAATAAAGAATGAAACACCAGAGGGGGAAAAGCTTTCTGTAAGTGAAAAGGACCATGTCCACCACTTCTTAAGTTAGAAACCCCCACACTCACCTGAAATCATGATATGAAGGTAGTTTTTCAAAGACCATTTCCAGTCACAGAAGGTAACTCTTCTAGAAAATTCCTTTGAAACAAGGCCCCTATATAAGGTTGAATTAGATGGTCCACAGGCATCTTGTATAAAAAAAAGACAAGCCCCAATGCACAAAAAACAATAGGCCTACAGCTCTCACTGTAAAAGCTTCAGTGTAGTCTGGAGATTGAACACCGAACGGCATTAAATATTCTAGGTCCATAGCGGAGAGTAAAAGAAGAAATGCACTAAAAATTTTCATGGAAATTTTAAATTAAACCGATTTCAGGACTTTCAGAGTGAATTTTATATGAGGTAAAAAATGATAGCATTTGAGATGAAAGAGAAGCTAGACCCACACACTCGGTAATCTTTTGATTTAGGAAAGGTTTCAGAGTTAAGTGTGAATGGTAAATGTCCCAGATGATGGGTACTTGGTAATCGGAGCTATTAATTTTGATGTTGGCAGAGGTATTGCTTCTTCTAGCAATGCTAGTAACAGAGCCCAAGTAATGTCAACATCTTAATCACTTTCCATTTCTTTCTGAATCCATGGAATTTAGTTTTATTCTTTTGCTTCCTCTTAGGAATAATGAAGTGTCAGCAGCCTTGGAGGATATTCAAGCCGTTTTGTATAATAAGTGTTTGCTGCAGTTTATAGGAATATGCAATTGAGTTAATGGGTTGGAGGGAATATATTCACTGGCTGTGTGTGAACCCTGGTTCAAACGATGAGAAGGTACGAGACAGAAAATGCTAGATTCCAATTCCAGTTGCTCACCTTGTGCTGCTGTGGTGAGCAAATCCTGCTGTTGTCACTTTAATGAGCATTGCTACAAATAATCTACATCTAAAAACCATGAATGACTAGATGCAAGAAGGGAGAGGTGTGCAAATCAGTGAATTACAGTAAATGAATTGATTGTAAATCACTTAGCATTGTATCAGAGCTGATGCCCAATACTGTGATTAAGAATATTTAATGTTAATATGTTTTGTGAACAGTGCTTAATTGGGTCCTCCTGTCTAGAGAAATAAAGTATCATTTAGCTGTAGCTGAACCCTTTACAAGGAGACATTACATGTAGCCATTTTAAACATAGGAACAATGTCTGTATATGATGCCTGTTCTCTGAAACTTTTTTAGTTTAAAATAATAACCATCGTTAAACAACATGTTTAACATATAGGAGTTTAAGATAAACTCAGTTATTAAAATATTTTAATGAGAATAAACAGTGGCTTCTTGGATTAGTTGCATAAAGGAACTGTTACTATTTAAGAATTTACTTTAAGAAAGAAACATGTTCACATTTATGTCTAATCAATAAAAAACACTTAATAACTTTCTCAGCTTTATTAAAATAAAATCTATAAGGCATTAAAATCACTTGGATGGACTTTGCATACATATCTTCATGTGTGTGTGTGTGTGTTCCCTAGAGTATACAGAGTCTGGGCACCAAATAAGATTAATAGCCTATATGCATTTAGATTCAAGAAAAATAGTCAAGAGCCCCCTAATACTGATCCTATTCCTCTCTGTAGAGACTTAGCACTTTCCTTTTTTTCCCTATCAGATCAGTACTATATTAAATTCTGTCATTTTTTCCATTTAAAAAATATTCAACACTTCCATGTAGAGTTCAAAACATGGAAACTGCATGTACAAATTTGGTTTTGACTTATTTTTTTGCCTCTATCTTCTTTGTCATGCTCATCCTGCATTGTTGGTGGTCTCACTCTAGTCCTCTCTTAATAAAATGGTAACTAATAATTAAAATGACAACTGATACCATTGCATAGAGCTCAAAATCCTGGACTCCAAACCACAGGTTCTTAGTTAAGAGGTACATTCCTATGACGTCAATGGGTCTTGTTTTCCTAAAGGTAAAAATAATTATTCAAGTAGGAGATGATAAAAATGCCAAGCCGATGACAGTAATTGTCCAGGCTGTTGTCTGAGACAGGTGACTTCCTTTTAAAGAAGGTAGGTCACATTTTCTAAATAACTAAACTCAAAGTCATTACAAAAATAAGAGTTTTCTTGCAAAACAACAACAAAAGCAAAACAAAACAAAAGTATATGTCTCAATACAGCAAATAATTTGAAGCCATCCTGTGTTTGAATAATATGAAATGTCTTTTCAGTGTTCTCTCCTCAAGTTCCAATAGCCCCTGTGAAAATGCTTTTGATGGTTTTTAAACCATCAAAAAATGGGAAAGTGACTAATTATGCAAGAATTACTCTCATGACTTCTCCCATTCTCATGAGGCATGCTGTGTTTAAAAAAATAATAAAGGATTTGTAACTGTTAGCTATCAGCACTTCATGTAACTTTTGATTCAAGTAACAAATAGCATTTCAGCAACTATGTGTTCATTATGCTACGAAATTGCCAAGGAAAGAAGCCAATTCTAATGAATTGTAACCATAGTTTCTTTGGGTATTACATATTAGAAGTGGGTAGCACTTTAAATTATGGTACACAAAACAGCATATAATTAATTCTGAATAAAAGATAATGTATTCTTGCTAAATACGAGTTATTTTAAAAATCTCTTAATGAAGAACTAAGCATATGCTGTGTTGCACTGTGAAAATGTTCAGCATATGCCGTTACAGCCAACATTTCACATTTATTATTATATTTATTTTCAATAATAATATATTATTTTAAGTGAACACAGGGGAAAAACTTAATCGCTAACATTCTGAATGTGGAAAATATATGCAAATTACAGGAAACTTTTTGGCTCCCCATAAGTTGTCACTAAATAACTTTTTGATGACATGGTGAGATTGCAATTTGCAATCGAATGAGAAAAATGGAAAAGTCTGTTACTTTTAAATCACAGAACATATGCACAACGAATTTTAAAATTCAGATATGGAGATAAACATTTCTATTCTGAAACCTGACATGTTCTGAGTTTTCATGGAAAAGCAAAGCTTAAACCTAGATGATGAGTTTCACAGGATTGACCCTGGGTTCATTACTCCCTTTATGATATTGTGTTTGTGAAAAAAAAATTCTATTTTGAAGGTTCTACCCTTGAAATCACAGAGCATACTCTACCTCCCAATTGATCAGAAGCCTCATTCCTTATTCTGTCTTACTCATTACTAATAATGATAAGGTAAGATTTGGTTTGGCCAAAGTTTTACTTTTTAGCTTTATTTTTCACATATGTATCTTGACAGCATCTCATGTACCTATAAGCCAACGAAGTGACTATGCTCCTTTTTGACCTTCCTTTGAGACACTTAGCGTATTATAATAAAGTGATTGTTCCAAGGCCCATTTCATTCATGATTATACTTTCATCCTTCCTCCAGCTCTCTCAAGAGTATCTAAAGAAACACAATAAAACAAGCTTTCTAAATTCATGTATGCTTTTGATTCTTGTTGCATTTTAATTTGGGGGGGGGAAGGGAGACAATATCACAAATGCTTCAAATTAAAATCTTTCTATAATCCATGTTTCAGCTTCTTTTTCTAGTAGACTGGTCACAAAACCACCCAAACCATCGAAATGATCTGACCTGAAACTAGCAAAGTTTCTGTTTCATTCTTTTCCGGTTACTCTAGGTTCGATTTGTTTTCAGTTATATTTGCTACATTAAGTACTGTTATGCAACAATGAAAAAACAGAAAAGTTTAGAATTTTAAAGAAAAATTTAAAAATAAAAACTATAATCAGGCATATCAGTGCTGTAAATTTCTGCTGGTGTTTGGTCATAATTTTTTAAATCATCTATATAGACAGTGTAAAGAATTGAGTAGGATTGAATAAATAATTCAATGGCCTACCCTATACCATTTAAGATGTTATTTAAACATGGGTCCATTTATGTCTTTATTATACCCAGTGAATGAATCACTGCTTATCATAACATATGTAATTTGCCTAACTGACCCTTCTGGTTGATTTCTAGGTTTTCTTTCCTTTTGGGGGCACATGTATATTTTGGCTACTGCTGGGGTTTTTTGTTTGTTTGATTGGTTTGTTTGGTTAAATTGTGACAAAATAGGGTAATCTTGGTAAAGGCAACCTGGCTGAGAAAATACTTTCCTCATATTGGCCAGTAGGAAAATCTGTGGGACATTATCTCATTTAAAGATTGATGAGAGAGGGCCCAACCCACTGGAAGAAGGGTTATCCCTGGGCACGTGGGTCTGGGCTGTATAGAAAAGCAGTCTGAGCATGGCCTGGAGAGAAAGCCAGTAAATAGACCTCTGTTTCAGTTCCTGCATCCAGTTCCTGTCCTGAGATCCTGTCCTGGCCTCCCTCAGTGATGGAATGTGATGTAGAAGAATAAGACAAATGAATCTTTTCATCCCCAAGCTTCTTTGGTCATGGTCTTTACTATAGCAATCGATATCAAGCTGGGACAGGCAATTTGTTTTAAAAAAGCTTATTATTATTAGTAGTAGTTGTTGTAGTGTGTGTGTGTGTGTGTGTGTGTGCGCGCGCGCACGCGCGCACGCACTGGCGCGGGCCCGCGTGTCTGAGTGTGTATCTGTGTGTCTGTATGCCCTGGCTCACATGTAAAAATTAGAGTAAAACATTGTGGAGTCAGTTATCTACCACCTCTATGTGAATTTGGGGAGTGAAACTTAGGTGGTCAGCATGCACAGTTGGAGTGAAAATACCTATGCCTACCGAAGCATCTCACTTTCCCATTGCCAGCTTTACAAAATATTTCCAAAGCTATTTGCTTAGTGTTAATTTCAGAAGATTGTGCCATGGTTGCAATGAAATACCGTAAAAATGTCATTACTTCATAATAATTGGGTAGCTTTTTATTACCTAGACATTCATCCTTAGCATTTTTGTGTATTATTTTGATGGTTTCATAGTCTAACAATGTCTCTGAGGTCCACATCACTTCAGATCATCTTTGTTACAACAGTAGAGAGAGAGATTTGTTTCTACATATCTCCTTAGCTTGTAGATTAGTTCTTGCTACAGGAAAATTCTAGTCAGTTAAGCACACTGAACTCAGTTCAGGAGCATAGTAAATGTTCAGGAAATGTTTACTAAATTGATTAACAAATCTTGAAAGTTGTGTATCAAACTCCATCTTTTTCTTAACTATAGAAATGTGTTTCTTACTGAAGTTTCTAAGATGTATCACTATTTATTTTCCTTTATTTATGTCTTGACATATTCCACAAGAATTTAGGGCAGAGGAATTGCTAGCTAAATCAATTCTGTCTGCTACTGCTGAGACTCATTTACATAGGAGGAAAAGAAAACCTACTCTTTAGATACATGTTTAACTGGTTTTGCAATGATGCAGAGGTAGGTCAAACCATAGCATCTCCTATGAGAAATCTTTCTATGCTCCTTTAGCTAAAAGGAGCCATACATCTTGCATTTTGCTTGATGAGTCCATCTGTTTCCTTCATAACACATAAGAGAGTCCTGCATGACTAATCCCATGATACTTTTCACACAACGCAGCGGTCATAGATGTTATCAGTACTGTCCACTGACTTACCCCTGCCCCATGGTCTACAGCAGCCCCTCAGAAATGGAAAGTACTGTAGGTCACACTTTCAAAAGAGGCCATTATTTAAAAATATGTGCAAGCAGATGTCCCAAAAGAGAAAATGCCTTACTAAGGTTTGAGTTAAAAATAACAGAATATAAATAAGAATCTAAAATCCCAGACTCCTAAACCATTGTTCTTCCCATAGCTTCCAAGCAGTGACACCTTCTGAGCCTCTGAACCCAGAAATAAAGTAACCTGGGCCAAACTGAGAGGAACCTATTTCATATACTCTAAGTGGCACTATTCAACCCTTATCAAATATAATATTTTGTATTTTCATCAAAAACTGAACAAGATTGAGAACCCATTATCTGCCACTAATTATTGTCCAGGACACCTCAGAGTATGAATGAGTCTAGGAACATGCCACAGACAGGTGACATGAGCAGACCAAAAGCCAGGTGTCTATCTACTCACTTTAGAAATGTATTTTCTGTGTTCTCTTGTAACTCAGCTTAATTTTTCCCCATACTCCTGCATAGATTCAATATCCATGATTCTACACTGGTTATGTTGAGTCTTCCCTTTCATTTGAGAAACATTCCCTATGAAAGTAGCCAATAAAAAATAAATAAATAAAAAGAAAATAAAAGAAAAAGAACATTGTGTTCAAGGTATTTATATGGGAATGTGATTTGATTTTTGTCAAAAAGTCACAAAGCATCCAATATTTTTTTTTTAATATTTATCTTTTCTTTTTTGAAAAATTCAAGGAAAGGCTGCACAATCAAAACCCACCTGGACCCTGTACCTGCTTATTATTTTTGTCTGAGACCCAAAGATTCTTCACTGCATGGAAACCTACTCCCTTGTATATGCAAACAGAAATGCCTTGTCTATAATTACAAGGAAGAGTAATGGATGCAGGAAGTCAAAGCTGCTGGGGATTTGACATCAGCAGACTCTGCACAGTGTGTAGCTCTCTTGGGCATTTCTATTTCTGCTCCCACCTCTACTCTGCCAGTGGTCCATTTCATCTTCTCTCCCGAGAGGAGGCTATAAGGGGGTTAAGAAACATAGAAAATGAAGACCAGAGAGGCTGGGACTGCAGAAGTTCTTTTAAACCTCCATAAAAGGTTTTTGAGATGGGCATAGATGGCTATGCTTGGTCTCTGTGTGAATTAAATAAATACATATGCAGTTTTCTGATTATTCTTGGATTCTCACTGGTAGTGTTGGTTCTTCATAAGGATCCTTGGGGGAAGTTCCCCTGGCATCATTTGTTAAGCAACCAAGTGTTCACCTGAAGAGGAATTCATTTTCACTTGGTGGTAGCTCTCTTGCTACTGCTATTTCTTTGGTTGCTCTGGTTACAAGCAAACAATGTTCTATACCATAAATAAAGGTGCATTTTCAAACAGAGGTCTTCAGTCCATCTCTCAACTTCATTTTTACATCACTTCCCCTCACACTGACTTCTACAAAATGTCCATTTGCTGAAGTCTCAGCTCATTGCTGCTATTTATGAAAGCTACTTCAATTCCTTTTTAGAGCAGAAAAAAAAAAAACTGTAAATAAAAAGACAAGCACTTAGACCTCCCTGGTTGGACTTTTCTCATGGCCAGCTGCTGGAAATCCAAACCCATTTCTCTTGGGAGGCCTGCACAGATTTAGTTAAAGCCAAACAGCAAGTTTTTTTCTCAGGCATTCTTAGTTTGAAAGCCCTTGTACTGAATACACACCTGGAAGATACACTTAAGAGTTGAAAAATTATAATTTCAATTATTTAACATTCAGTAAGGTTTTTATGTGGCTTCAAATATGTATATTACTGTGCACATCAGAATAAAAGTTTCATGTGAAGGGTATTGCACTTCAAACTATTAGCACTTGGACACTGGAGGCTATGTTGATTTCTAAAGTATGTGCACTTAGAACCCAGGACTTTGGCTATTGCATATTAGATACGTTGATAGGTAAATAGATGATCAATAAAGTAACTGTTACATACATGTGTGTTCTCACAACCCTATGTTCATATGTCTGTATCTAACTTGCCAACACACTGACTTAGTAACTCCCAGGTAAACCTTATCAAAATCTATGAAGCAGCAAACTAATATTTCCTGCTTACTTTCCCATACGTCTCAGCTCATTGCTGTCATTGGTGAAAGCGACTTTCCCATCCTATACTGTGTCCAGGTCTTCCTCATGCTTCTCTCTTTCATTATGCCTCTTTAAGGCTTAGAGTGACATCACAGTGAGGTTGAAGACAGAATTGCACATAGCTGGTTATATACAGAGATGCCTCCTCCAAGAGGAAAAAGCCAATCAGAATTGGAGAACAGTGTGGTTTGCATTCCTTTCTACCTATAGATTTTGATATTCTGATTTCACTAGCTGAAACAAAATTAGGATTAGAAAAAAAGTCATGAACTGTGTAGAATGATTAAATGTTTTATGCTGAGATTTGAGCCTAGGATATTGTATATGTTAGGCAATATACAATGAACAATATACTACTGATCTCTCTCCAACAGGAGGCATGGCCCAACTTATATATTAACTTTCCTAAGCTACAAATCCCAATAATAAAATCAAGTACCAAGTTATATGTTGTAAACAGCATCCATTTTCTTTCTATCTTAAGAGAATTTACTTTAGATAATTGGGATCGTTTTGATCCCAAGAGATGAAAAGTACTTTGAGCAGAACTGAGCCCTCCCTGAGACAGTGAACATCCATCCTCCTGTGGACTACAGCTTCATGCCATGTGTCCATGGTCTTCTTTATCATGCCTGTCTGCCTCTTCTTCAGATCTCAGACCTGTCCAGCAAATCTCATGCTGGGGTATGAATTCGCCTACCTAGTTCATATGCTGAAACATGATTTGCAATGTAGCAGAAGACCTTCAGGGAGGTGATGAGTTATAAAGGTTCTGGTCTCTAATTAGTGTACTTAGAGAAGAAACCTGAGGGAATGTGTGTCCACCATGTAAAGCATAATCTTGAAAAACTGGGCTTCAGTGGACAGCAAATGCTCACCACCTTGCTATTGGATGTTCCAGTCATAAGAGCTGTAGTCATTTAAAATATCTGACATAAATAACCCACTCTGAGCATTTTTATTTTATAAAAGCACCACATGGGCTTAGACATACAGTTAGTTATTAGACAAACCATACACACCACTATGGTTTGTACTGTACTAGAACTGTTACCAATACACTGTGTGTGCATGTGCCTGTACGTGTGTGTGTGTGTGTGTGTGTGTGTGTGTGTGTGTGTGTGTGTGGCGGGACGAATTTCCAACTGGAGAAAATAAAAAGAGGCTCTCCAGTCTCCTGACAGCATCCAGGAACATATTTTAACTTCCCTGAATGACAGCTGTTTCCTTACCTGTATTCAAAGGTCAAATTTCAGCTAGTTCAATAACTAGAATGCAATGGTTCCAGCTTGCAATATCTTTTTGACAAGCTCTGGGCAAAAAAGTAATCCATGGTGGTCTATTATTATGTTTCAATAAAGGCATTATTGAAGGAGACTGTGTGAATAATATCTTTATAAAACTTCTTCTGGTTACAATATTTTTTCTGATTGGTTTACAGGCAAACACACAGCGAGGTGCACACACAACCAGACACATTGAAACACAGATGGACACACACGCATACAAATGCATGTGCTCAGACCCTCTCTCAACTACGAGAAAAACATAAGCATTATTTTGTACTGCAGAAATAATAATAAAATGTGATATTGATTGTAAACATTAATGATTTGGGCTTCTTATGGACCTGCACTCTTACCTGTGTGATCTGTTAGCCTGAGATTTCTAAAATGGGTGATGCAGATGAATATGATTATGTAAATGAGAGTTGCCCTGCTCTCTTAGCAATGATCTTCATGATTAATTCTCTTACTATAGGCAGTGATTATCAGCCTCACATGGTGGATGCTTTTGAACAGTTGGAGTCTTTTGGGGAGAGGAATATCCTATGCTCAGTTAGCAGAACCCCCGGCTTCTACCCACTAGATGCCAGCCAGTATCTTCTCCCAGATTTTGACAAAATATATATATATATATTTTTTCAGGTCTTTCTAAATAACTTCTAGTGAAAAAAAATAGTTCCACTATGCTACATGTTCAATTACTTTGAGTGTTATTTGCTTTTTGTTGTTCTGAAATCTAAAATATAATATGCTTAGAGAAAACCATAGCTCCAGAATTGATTTATTTATTTTACTAAGAACACATACCATGCCATCGGCCCTGTAAAAAAAAAAAAAACAGGGTAAGATCATCAACCCCTCCCTCCTCATGAGGAAGCCTCCGACAGTCATGACTGAAGATTTTCAGGGAAAAAAAAACAAAACAAGACTTACGTTTTGTTTAAATGCAAGAAATTCAGAATACGTGCTCAGAAGCTAGTTCCTTGTGTGATTTAATCTAGGTAACATACTTCTGCAAGAATAATAATCTAACCAAAACAGGAGCGCGCTCACACGTGTGAGAGGGAGAGAGATGGAAATGGTTAGATAGATAAATAGAAAGAGAGAGAGAGAGAGAACCATGCAAACTCAGACCAGAACTGAACGCATTAGTCCAGCATGCACTCTAGAGAAGGAGCTCTAGAAAGCAATTACAAAGACTAGTGTTTAGCTTAAGGTCCCGTGGTTGAACTCTGACAATTTTATAAAAAGGAGAGCTATCACAAAGCCATAGAGAAACAAAATTGTCCTCACCATGATGAAGACAATTTTGCAACCAAAGAAAGACCTATGTACAGCCTGCACTATGCTCTTTTGACTTAGATGTCCTGAACTGTAAGCTCAAATTATCCATGATTTTTTTTTAAATAAAGCAGTCTGACTTGTATTTTTGTTATAGAAATGGAAATCTGCTAGTACAGATTGCACAGAATGCCCACACAAGGCATTCTAGTTTCCTTTCTGCTCTAATATACCATTCTAACCACAATCAGCTTAGGGGAATAAAGGATTTATTTCAGCTTTCAGGTTACAGTTTACAGTTGGAAGATGTTAGGGATACAGATACTAAAGTAGATACTTGAAGCATTACCCATGGAGGGAATGCTGTTTCCTGGGTTGGCCCCATTCTCGTGCTTAGATTAATATCTTATGCAGCCCAGGACACCTGCCCAGGAGATGGTGCCTCCCCAGTAGACCAGGCCCTTATACATAAATTAACAATTAAGATAGCTCCCAGACATGCCCACAGTCGATTTTGATATAAGAAATCTCTCAACTGAGATTCTCTGGTGACTTTAGGCTGTGTCAAGGTGACAGTTAAAAATAGCTAGTGAGTGGGATTAAAAAAAAAGATGACAACAGTTGTTTTTCCTTCTTGTTAGACAACTGAGATTAATTTCTCAACTTAAAGTTGAGTATAGGTCACCCCCCTACATAAACTAGGAAGGATGAGCCATGAGGCTAGGTGTAACAATGATAGGAGGAACGGACACTGCCCGTGTGGCATCTTGAGAGACCACAACTAGTGTAGAGTTTAGTAATAAATAGCCTGTAGCTACCGCCACCATATCCCTCCTCCTTGTCGTTAAATCTGCTGCATACAGGGATATAAAAGAACAATACAAAGACATCTTCAGATGTCTCTATAAAATAAGGCAAGTACGTAGTCATAAAAATGATAACAAAAGAACAGAATATAAAACCAAAGAAAAGAAAGTAAGTGTTGAGTCACCTGGAAAGAATGATTACCCTCAGGTGTCTTACACTTGTGAGTTAGGCCTTTGTCAATACCTTCTCATTTGTCTGTGTTTATGAAGGGTCAGAGTTCTAGCAATTTCTACCATATTTCTTATTAGGTCTGGAATATAGTAGGTATTTATCCCATGAACATTTATTGAGAAAAGTTGTGTAACAGAGGTTGTAACTCACTAGGACTTAAACTGATAGTGCAGCCATGATGGTGGGACAAACTGGGATTGCAGGACTCAAGACTGGATAACACTGAGGGACTCATAAAAGAAAGGCTAGACTGCTAAAAGGCTGAAGTTTTACCTTTGCCTCTGCCAGGATTATGCTCTGAGACTGAAGGTTGATAGTCTGTTTCTCTAAACAATGATTTCTAAATCTACATAAAAATGAAATGGCTCACAAAATCACTTTTATATCTTTGATATATTAGTATTCAATATATTGGACAGAAAATGCAAAAATGTCTTATTACCATCTATTTTCTTATCATATACTTATTCATTCATACTTTCAGTCAACCAAGAACACAGTCTATGTTTTTCCTAAAAGTTGACACCATAGATTTTGAGTGTGTATACCAATTCAGACTTCATATAATACAAAATACTTAGGCTTAACACTCAGAAATCTGCATTATAATGAATTTTACAGAGGAATTAAAACACAGGGAACATTTGAGGAAGCCAAATATTAATTAATACATCCACTCATCTGTGTACCCACCCAACAATTTAGAGCATCTGTGTGGTTAGTGAGATTTGTTTTCTGTCCAAACTCTACTGTTCACTGTAAGGTTGAATACATAGCTCATAACACAAAGAAAATATCCACAAAGATGAAACTCAAACAAGGCAATCTCAATTCTTTGGAGTTTACTGATAGAGAATCAAAGATAGTTTTTGCTTGCTTTCATAAACCTTCAGCATAAAAGGTGTGTTCTAAGACTTCCAATGGCCATTGTGTGATTATTCTTGTGACTTAAGGAAGCCCTCCCATGAACAATAATGTGTGCAGTGAACATTTTACAGGAGGCTCAAGTAAGCAGATGTCTCTATGCGCATATGATGGAGAGGTACAAATACAGACGTTTGGGAAGACACAGTTCAAAATAACTATCCAGGTTTAAGTCCTGTATGCTACCTGATGCTGGACCAAATTTGAACTACTCAATAACTCTTTTGATGTACAATTATGTAGCACATTATTACCACTATGATCTGCCTTGAACTAAACATGGAAAAAGGGGTCCTGTGGTCTGGTGTGACACTGCACTCACACGGAGGAGGGGAGAATAGAATCGCAGGTCATAGACAAGGAAAGCAGCAGGAGGGACTCTCAGAAGGAAAATGTTAGAACGGAGATGTGACAAGGGCACCAGTAAAGTATATAAACTCTGAGAGAAGCATCAGAAGCAAAAAATAATAGTAACTGAGAATGGGCTCAAAACGAGGTTTCAGACACGGAATTTTAGCTTATGTGTTTTTTCTCTGAGTAGATAAATGGGTAGATGATATTAATGTCATCGGAATAAATGACCCAGAAAATGGTCATATTTAAAGAGTGCTAGTAAGAACATTAGCTAGTGTAAGCATGACTAGCAATGCTAAAAATTAGAGAGTCATCATTGGAAACAGAGAACTATGAGATGACAGGACTCCTGGAGAAAACACTAATGAAAAGGCATTAAGAAACTCTACTTATTGCCTGATTACAAAATTAACTCAAAAAAATCAGGAGCCTTCCTGTATACAAAAGACAAATGGGCTGAGAAAGAAATTATGGAAACAACACCCTTCACAATAGCCACAAAGGACATAAAGTGCCTTGGTGTGAACCTAACCAAGCAAGTCAAAGACTTGTATGAAAAAATTTTCCAGTCTCTGAAGAAAGAATTAGAGGAAGATATGAGAAGATGGAAAGATCTCCCATGCTCATGGCTCGGCAGGATTAATATAGTAAAAATGGCCATCTTACCAAAAGCAATCTACAGATTCAATGCAATTCCCATCAAATTACCAACACAGTTCTTTACAGACCTTGAAAGAAAAATTCTCAACTTCATATGGAACAACAAGAAATCCAGAATTGCTAAAACAATTCTCTACAATAAAAGATCTTCAGGAGGTATCTCCATCCCTGATCTCAAGCTGTACTATAGAGCAACAATACTAAAAACTGCATGGTACTGGCATAGAAACAGACTGGTGGATCAATGGTATCAAATAGAAGACTCTGACATAAATCCACACACTTATGGATACCTGATCTTTGACAAAGATGCCAAAAGCATTCAATGGAAAAAAGACAGCATCTTCAACAAATGGTTCTGGTCTAACTGGATGTCTACATGTAGAAAAATGCAAATAGAAAATGCATGTAGAAAATGCAAACTTATCACCTGCACAAAACTAAAGTCCAAGTGGATCAAAGACCTTAATATAAAACCAGACACACTAAACCGCTTAAAAGAAAAAGTGGGGAATACCCTTGAACTCATTGGCACAGGAGACAACTTCCTGAAAGAATACCAACAGCACAGGCTCTAAGAGCAATAATCAATAAATGAGACTTCATGAAACTAAAAGTTTCTGTAAAGCAAAAGACTGTCATCAGAACAAAACGACTGCCTGCAGATTGGGAAAGGATCTTCACCAACCCTATATCTGACAGAAGACTAATATCCAGTATATATAAAGAACTAAAGAAGGTAAACAGCAACAAATCAAGTAATCCAATTAAAAAATGGAGTACAGACCTAAACAGAGAATTCTCTGCAGATGAATATTGAATGCCAGAGAAACACTTAAAGAAATGTTCAACCTCATTAGCCATCAGGGATATGCAAATCAAAACAACCCTAAGATTTCACCTTACACCCATTAGAATGGCTAAGATCAAAAACTCAAGTGATAGGCTGGAGAAGATGTGGAGAAAGGGGAATCCTCATCCACTGCTGGTGGGAATGTAAACTTGTACAACCACTCTGGAAAGCAATCTGGTGCTTCCTCAGACAACTATGAATAGCGCTTCCTCAAGATCCAGCTATACCACTCCTAGGCATATACCCAAAAGATCCTCAAGTACACAATAAGGACATTCGCTCAACCATGTTTGTAGCAGCCTTATTTGTAATAGCCAGAAGCTGGAAACATCCCAGATGCCCCTCAGTAGAGGAATGGAAGCAGAAATCGTGGTACATCTACATAATAGAATACTACTCAGTAATAAAAAACAAGGAAATCATGAAATTTGCAGGTAAATGGTGGGATCTGGAAAAGATCATCCTGATTGAGCTATCCCAGGAGCAGAAAGACACACATGGTATATACTCACTCATATAGACCTATAATATAGGATAAACGTACTAGAATCTGTACACCTAAAGAAACTAATCAAGAGGGAGGACTCTTGCTAAAATGCTCAATTCCTATCTAGAAAGGCAAAGAGGATGGACATCAGAAGAAGGAGAAAAGAGGAAACAAGTCAGGAGCCTGACACAGAGGACCTCTGAAAAGCTCTGTCCTGCAGACTATCAATGCAGATGCTGAGACTTATGGGCAACCTTTGGGCAGAGTAC